>NC_081413.1:558864360-559194777 GCF_030272615.1 Cryptomeria japonica
GCCCCTCTTGGACCAGTCCATCATCGGTCCGGGTGTGGCTTATTTCCAACACCAACACAACTTTGCAGAAAAAACCTTGATAATTTCTAAGGCATTAAATTATAAATCATCTACTGGAATTGTTTAAAGTTTGCCAACATTGAGAATGACCATTTAAATTGTGAAAAGACAAGACAATGATCATTCATGTTGCAAATACCAAAAGAATTATCATGCATTTCACAAACCCCAATTGGTTCCTAATTTCCATCATAGTTATTCCAAAGAAAATTGATTTCTGGATGAAAACAGTCTTGGAATTCAAAATGTCCAAGGAGATATTTTTGCTGTTACAAATATATACTTATTAATTCTTTTGCAAAGATGGATTGATTATTATTTGTCCAAATTTTTTAAAAAAAGGAAACTAAAATATACATATAAATATATGTCAATTGCCAAAAAAATCGCAGTAAAAAAATGTAGAGGTGGAAGTACATGTGAAAGACACCATGAAGAAAATTCTTAGGCATGCCAACCTCTTCTAACTGAAAATTCTTACAAACCTAAACATTTGAATGTGCGGATATTATATAACACGTCAGTAATGCTAGTGAATTCAACCTAAAGAGCTACTGCTTATGGAATCAACCATCAAATATGAGGTTTAAACATTCAACACACAAAAAAAAAAGAAAACAACCAACAAAGATAACAGAAGAAAACAAAGGTCAACTATTGCTTCCATTTCCAATACAAATTGCTTTAATGATTACTCACAGTTTTTTCAAATTTTATTGACCCATATAATTCTCTAATCAGCTAAGCATCCATACATATAAACTAACCTGCATTCACTATACTATGATCATAGATTAATAATTTACATAATACATATATATTAACAATAGAAGATCATAGCTAAAAGTATCAGCATGAATCCATACCAAAGAAACCTGAATATGGCTGATGAGCTGCACTCCCGGGAACTTGAAGTTGTAATCTGGTTTTGACTAGCCACACTGGATTTGTAAATAGACAAACCTATAAACTCAAACACCCAAATTGTCAATTTCGTTAGTTGAATCTTTAAGTACAGAATGTCAATTCAATCTACAAAACCTAGCTATAAGCAGCATTTGTCCAAGTTTAGGGAACTGTGGGGCAGAGGGACATGGATTTCGGGGATGGCAGGGGAATGTTGAGTATGACAAAAGAATAAAGTGCTGTGGAATTACAAAGCTTCAAAGCAGCGATTTTAATTCATCGTAATTTTGCCAATTAAATAGGTTTACAGAAGGAAGCCAAGTTGGCCATCCGTCAAACAAACTACACAAGCAGACAAAATGTAATCTCAACAATGTTCTAACAACGTTACTCATTTAAAACCACCAACATGAAAGTAATGTCAATTGGTACATGTCTATAATATATCTAAACTCCCCTTAATGACTAAACTAGATACAAGTCCAACCTAATCTCTAAATTTGGCAAATTTAACTATGTTAAGAGATTTAGTCATTATGTCTGCAATCTGTTCCTTCATAGGGCAATAAAAAAGACAAACATATTTGTTATCTACTGACAGATGGAACAGGGATAAAATTTAAAATGTTTGATTCAAGCATAATAGACTGCATTCTTTGCCATCATAAGGACTCCCTGATTATCACAAAAGAGTGCAGTCTGTATAATGGGACCTGTTGTGAGGTATTCACACATCGCCGCATTGCAAATGGGGACACCCACTTTTTTTTGCTTTCTAGGATAGTGTTCGAGTCTTTTGCTATTAACCTTTGCATTGAAGAGGTATGGTTTCTTAAGTAGCCATAGGGTTCATCAAGTCAAGTTTGTCTCCTTAGGTTGGAGTGAAGACAGCCAGTATCAAGGCTTTGCGAATGGATGACTTGTCTTTTGCTTGCAGGGCTATGATGGAATTGAGTGACTAGGATAGGTCAAGTTGAGCATGAAAGTTGGATGGAGGAGCCCTTTATATCAAGCCTAGTCAACAATTCAAGTATCTCCTTCGTCATCCAAGTGAGTCAAATATATTTCAGTGAGAGGTGGAATCTGGGGGCGAAATTTGACTAAGTATGACCAAATTTCCATTGCTCCCCAGTTGGAGCGAATTTTGCTTCCATTGCTCCATCTTAGGAGCGAAATCCCTCTCCAGGCCCTCCAAGTCACTTAAACCACCTCTAATTGTCATGAGATGTCTTAGTTTGGATGAGGAATGCTATTATGAATCAATGACCTTGAATTGGGATAGTTGAGGAAGCCACTTCCTTTGCTCCCCAGTTGGAGCGAAATGGGCCTCCTTTGCTCCTTCTCAAGAGAGAAATCCTCTTCTATTGCTCACACATTGGAGCAACTTGATCTTTTTGAGCATATTTGAGGATGTTGAGCTAGTCTAGTGCCTCATCACTTTGATCATGCGAATTCATCAAGTGCATCAATAATTTGGCTAAGTAATAGAGGGAAGAAGGTAGATTAGGGGCACTTCTATTGCTCCTCTGTAGGAGCGAAAATTACTTCCATTGCCCTCTTTTCAGAGTGAATTTTCCTTCCATTGCCTTAGGGTGAGAGCGAAATCCTATTCAAAGCAAGCATTAAGGTCTTTTGATCCATGAAAGCTAAACCTAAGGTGTGAGTTGATAAGACTAAGCTAGAGGATGAATTTGAAGATCATTTCCTTTGCTCCTCATTGGGAGCGAAATTTTGTTCCTTTGCCCCTTCTCAGGAGCGAAGTTGCTTATAGGGCCTTCCTCTAAGTTGGTTCGATGCACTTGAAGCAATGAGAGGCAAAATTTGATTAAGTACGAGAGGATTTCCTTTGCTCCCTGACAGGAGCGAAATTTACTTCCTTTGCTTCTTGTTGGGAGCAAATTTCACTGTCAATGCTCCTGTTTAGGAGCGAAAATCATCCTAAAGTCTTTCTTGAGGTTGATTTGACATGTTTTTATGAATGAGTGGCTAGAAGAGCTTAACGTTTGAGTCAATGAAGTGAAGGCAAGTGAGGGAGAATGTAATGCCCCCACTTTGAAATTAAATTTAATAATAAAATATTTAAAATTAAATTAAAATATAAAATAATATAAGTAAATATAATTAAATATGATTAATTAAAAATTAATTAAGTTAATGAAAAGTCAAAAGACATGAAAGGAAAAGTTGTGACTCCCTCAACAATGAGATATAAAAGGGAGAAGAGAACCTCATATGAGAGGGGGGATAATTTGGAAATGAGAAGTGCAGATCTGATTTAAATAATAAGTGCAGATCTGATTATGAGAGTAAGTGTCCCTTTCAAATGGCAGAAATAATGAAGAGTTGCACTCTATCAAAGGGAATGGTGAAAGGGTGTGTCTCTTGCCAAAGGGCATACATGATGAAGAGGTGTGACCTCTCCCTCACATTGAGAGATATAAAGGAAAGGAATCAAAAGCATCTAGTAAGAGCACCATGGATCAGATCAGATCAGAACTGTTATTAAGTTACAGGCAGTAACATCCTTGTTCTTGGTGGTATGCATGGGGATGTGTTTAATAAGTATGCTTAATATATGAAGCCCAATAATGTTCTTATGCACAATTAATAGTAATACTAATATCGACTGCAATATGTATGATAGTCATACTTAATTTCATATATATATTCATAATACATAAGAAATATATATACTTATAGTCTAAATCATGTTATTACTTTCCGTATTTAAGAAGATGGGATTGAGATGTTCCAAAGAGGGGCAGTCTAAATCCAAGCAATAGGTTAAGTCCCAAGATAGCAGTGACCCATAAGCCTTGAGGGTATAGACCCAAGATAGGTAAGGGCTTGGATCTGTAAACTTTGAGGGAACCTATTGTAGTTGGTCTCTAAGCGCTTTGGTAACATATGTAAACCCTTCTCCCTTAAAACTAAAGTAGTAGCAGGGTTTGATATCTATATTAAGAACTATGAATAATGAAATTAATCAGCTAATGAGGAAAATAGACAAGCACTTATTAATAGCTTATTGAAGAAAATCTGTCAATTTTAGTATATTTAAATAGATCAGGTAGGGGACATTACAGAGAAAGTTAAGCTATAAGTTTGGAGATCCTTCCCTTTGCTCTAGGTTCAAAGCGAAAACAACTTCCTTTGCTCACCATTAGGAGCGAAAAATGATTCCTTTGCTCTCCAATGAGAGCGAAAGTGCTTCCAAGAGCTTTACATGAGTATAATGCAATGCATTAAGTTGCTAAGAGTGAAAATTGATGAGCAAAAATTCAATTTGGGAGTTACTTCCATTGCTCCTACTTGGGAGCGATTTTCACTTCCATTGCTCCTTGTTAGGAGCGAATTTGTGTTCCTTTCCTCCTCAGTAGGAGCGAAATTGCCTATAGAGCCTTCCCTTAAGTTGATTTGATGCATTTGAAGTGAAGAAAAGCAAAATTTGAACAAGTGTGAGATTATTTTCTTTGCTCCCTGATTGGAGCAAAATCTACTTCCTTTGCTCGTCAGTGGGAGCGAAATTCACTTCTATTGCCTCTACCTTGGAGCAAAATTGTCTACAAGAAGTTTGGTGAAGAGAATTTGACAACTATTGCCTGTGAAGACTTAAATTGGAGAGATGAATTAAGTTTATGGAGAGCAAAATTTGACTAAGTACCAAAAAAATTCCATTGCTCCTTGTTAGGAGCGAATTCTTGTTCCTTTGCTCCTTTATGAGAGCGAATTCACTTCTAAGGTACTAATTGAGGGTAATTTGATGGTTTTGCACAAGGAGACTAAGAACTTAAGGAATGAATGAGGTACAAGAGATCAATTAATGAACAGGTGATGAAATTGCTGCAACTTCCATTGCCTATCCTCAGGAGCGCCCTTCTCTCTAAATGCATTGATCAAACCTGCAACACATAGAGAATCAAAGATTATATCAAATTAAGAAGTTGTATATTTTTATATCATGTACACTTAATACCATCCTTGTTTATTTTGCAGGTGGCAACATCAAAAACAATTCGAAAGCATGGAAGGAGATTCAAGATGCTGCAAAGGTGAAAAGACTTCAAATTTTGAAGTTTGGATCAGATTATATATGTGAGTAGTTTTTAATTTTTTCTAATACTTGGTTCTCACTGAACTATATGACAATGAACCCTTGAGTGCAGGTTGCTGCTTATGTGAAGGGAACACAACTTAATGCATAACGTATTTGAGAGTCTGCTAAATGGAGGAGACCGATATCTGAAGGCTTGCACTTTCAATTACTGTACTTGCCTATTAAAATCGAACTCCATCATAATATATACCTTATGGTATAGGCATGTCAATGGACAGACATGCCTCTACGTACGTGGAGACATGTTGATGAATAGACATGCCTTCACGTACGTGGACACATGTCTCTTCATTGAGATGTCTCTTATAACGAAAGTCATAATCCGATTTGCAAGACAACGATTCTCCTAATCATTTGTTAGCGGTTTACAATAGACAACGATTCATCTTAATCATTTATTATCGGTTGACAATAGAGAACGATTCCTCTTAATCGTTTGTTATCGGTTGACAATAGACAACAATTCCTCTTAATCGTTTGTTATCGGTTGTCAGTAGTTAACGATTCTCCTAATCATTAGTTATCACTGTTATCTACAAGTAACGATTCTCATAATCGTTTTTGAAGGGAGATCGACTATTGTCGATATACACAGCGATAAATTGATATCGAACTATTAATGTGGAGAATCGATTTATATTGATCATTTCATTTGATCAATATAATCGATACTTTTATAGATATGGTGCTCATATTCGATTTTGTATAAATAATGATAAATATAAATTATGTATATATACATATTCATATATAATAATAATAAGAACACTTATTATTATTACATATATTAATATGTATATATTCATATCAACTATAATCAGCATTACTTATACATATGATTTTATGAGACTACTTCGACCGAAGCTATAAAACATCAACACTCCCTCTTAGCTAGGGAGGAGGATTACAAGGTACTCATAGAAGAGCTACACATAGTGTAGTAGATATCATTATATGATATCAGGAGCAATGGTCTACAAGTATCAACACTTATGATACTCACCAGAACTCAACACATCCAATATGGTATGTGCACTAGCATCAATCATATGATGCCTACCATAGGGATGTATAAAAATCATGGCATACTCACAAATATTAAGCACTTAGCATCCACCATGACATATCTCAACAATTCAAGATATCAACCTTATGATATACAGTTGAAATTGTTTTAAGAGATATGCACTATCATGACATGTTCACAGATATCAAAATATGATATCTATCATGATAGACTGTAGAGTTATTGTAAAGTCGTCACCTTCCAATAACTACTAGAAATACAAGTGATTATCATCCAAAAGTCATCACTTCTTAATGATGCACACAGGTGCCCATAATGACAAAAAGAGTTTATATTAAACATCTTTAGAATATATTAGTACAATAATAATGTTGAGACTCAAAACTCAGAACTTACATTTCAATCATACCAAGCTTACCTTTGAAGTGTTCTACCTTTGTTTTTGCGAGAGGCTTGGTAAGAATGTTTGTTGTTTGATCTTCAGTACTAATATACCTCAACTGAATTACCTTTCTCTCCACCATGTCTCTAACATAGTGATAAGGAATTTCAATATGTTTGGATCTGTCATGAAATACTGGGTTTACTGAAAGCTTTATACAACTTTGGTTATCACAGTGGATGATAGTAGGATCTAAGGATTATCCAAACAATGCTACAGGGAGTTTTCTCAACCATACTTCTTCTTGTGCTCCCATAGATGCCGCAATGTACTCTGCTTCTGTGGAGCTTTGAGAAACTAAAGATTGCTTTCTGCTAAACCAAGATATCATAGCTGATCCTAAACTGAAGCAGCACCCTGATGTGCTTTTACAATCTACCACACTTCCAGCCCAATCTGAGTCTGTATATCCGTATAAGTTTAGATCTACATCTTTATACTTAAAGCCATATCCAATTGTTCCACGAAGATATCTCAAGATGTGTTTTGCTGCAACTATATGCAATTGCTTCGGTTCACACATGAACTAACTGAGTGCATTTAGAGCATAACAAATATCTGGTCTAGTATTGACCAAATATATCAAATGATCCAATCATCTGCCGGTAGAGGGTGGAATCTATTGATTTAGAACTTGCAGTTGCCTCTCTTCACTTGTGTAAGTTTGTTTCCATGGGAGTGGACATAGACTTACAATCCATCATTCCAAACCTTTTTAGAATGTCAATAGTGTATTTCCCTTGATTTAGAATAATCCCATCAGTCTGTTGCCATACTTCTAAACCGAGAAAATAGTGTGGAAGCCCTAAGTCCTTCATGTCAAATTCAGCTGCAAGGTCTTGTTTACATTTTATGATGAGATGCTCTTTGCCTGTTATTAACAAGTCATCAACATAAAGGATAAGAATTAGCATATCTCCATTTATTACCTTGAAGTAAAGGTTTGGATCTGCATCATTCTTTGAGAAGCCAAGTCCTGATAGATAGTGATCTATCCTTTCATACCAAGCCCGAGGAGCCTGTTTGAGCCCATATAAGGCTTTCTTCAATTTGCAAACATGAGAATGTTGTCCATGCACTACAAATCCTTCAGGTTGTTCCAGATAGACTTCCTCCTCTATTACACCGTTTAGAAATGCAGTTTTTACATCCATTTGATGGATTTTCCATCCTTTTGATGCAACAATAGCAATCACAACTCTGACATAAGTGTATCGAGCAACAGGAGCAAATGTTTCTTCATAATCAATTCCCTCTTTCTGAGAGAAACCTTTGGTGACAAACCTTGCTTTGTATTTTTCAATACTTCCATCTATAGCATGTTTGATTTTGAAAAGCCACTTAGAAGACACAACTGATTGGTTCTTAGGCCTAGGCACAACGTCCCAGACATCATTCTTGAGAATAGACTTATACTCTTCTGTCATGGCTTCTTTCCAGGCTTAATGTTGGAAGGCTTCCTCAACAATAGAAGGCTCTGAATTTATGATTTCACTCATTAGAGCAATATAGCTGGAGAATCTATTAGGTCTTTTACTTTCCCTGAAAGTTCCTTTTGGAGCTGCATAATTTTCAGCCTCCTCAATCATCTTCTTGGCCCATAGTGATCTTTTCTTAGTCACATTAGTGTCCCTAGGTTCAACCATATAGTCCATAGGTTCAATGTGATTGTTCCCTTCAATTGATTCGTTAGTCTCACTCGGAATCTCGGAGGAGTGATCCTTTTCACTGTATTGAGGGGATTCATCATCTGTTTCATTAACATCCTTAGATCTTTTGAATGCAACATCCTCTTCAAATATGACATCCCTGCTTAGTTCAATTTGTTTTTGACCTGGAATATAGACCCTATAGGCTTTAGAAGTTTCACTATACCCAACAAAGATTCCCTTTTTCCCAGAGGGTTCTAATTTAGATCTTTTCTCCTTAGGGATGTGAATGTAAACAGGACAACCAAAAATCTTAAGTGACCTATGTCAAGTTTGATTCCTGTGAATGCTTCTTCAGGAGTTTTGTTATCAAGAAAGGAATGTGAACATCTGTTTTGGATATACACAGCAGCATTAGAGGCTTCAGCCCAAAATGAGGTATGAAGGTTTTGGTCATGCATCATGGCTTTGGTTGCTTCTACTATAGTTTTGTTTTTCCTTTTTGCTACCCCATTTTGTTGAGGGTTGTAAGGAACAGTGAACTCCCTCTTAATCCCAACATTATTACAAAAAAATTTACAAATTTTCAGAGATGTATTCCCCCCATTATCTGATCTAAGGGTCTTTATACTTTTACTTGATATATTTTCTACTAAAGCCTTCAATTCCTTAAACCTTTTAAGGACTTCATCAGACTCTTTACACTTTAGAAAATATATCCATGTCTTCCTAGAATAATCATCTACAAAAATAACATAATACAAAAATCCTCCTAACGAGGGTACTGACATAGGTCCACATAAATCAAAATGAACAATTTCTAATACATTTTTGGATTTACTTTCACTATTATGAAATGTGCCCTTGGTATTTTTCTCTAAGGCACACCCTTTGCAGATTCCTTCATGTTCTTGAATCAGATTAGGTATCCATGTCACCATTTTCTCTATAGAGGGTAGAGCACGAAAATGAAGATGCCATAATTCACAACTGTTAGAAGATTCATGAATAAGTTCTTGTGAAGGAGAGATGCAAAGTTTGTATAGGCACCCATGTCGAACTCCAATGGTGTGTGCCTTCTTGATGTTTGAGTTAGGCCAGGCTAAGACTTTTCCATCTATGACGGTGATTCTATATCCTTAGTCTTCAAGAGCTGATATGGAAATTAGGTTGCGTTTGATGCTGGGCACAATAGTACACCTGCTAATTGAAGGGCAATGCCTGATTTTAGTTGAATGGTATAGGTTCCAATCCCATTCACTGGGTAGTTTGAGTCATCCCCAATTGTGACTTCCTCATCAGATTTTTCTATCATAATGTCTAAGTGCTCTTTGAATCCTGTTATATGTCGAGATGCCCCACTGTCTATTACCCAGGTGTTAAGGCTGGTTGATACTTGACTGGATAGAGCTGAGTAGAATAACTTAAGACATAAAGGACATAACGCAGAATAATATCGTAAATATCAGACAAAGTGTATCAGATGTTCTATTCATCATCAGTGTATGTTACAAGTTACATTCCGAAGTATAAAAGAGTACCGAGGGGGTGCGAGCACCAACCGTCGCACCGCAACTTCCACCCCTCGGTTGCCAACTAACCAAAACAATTACACATAATTAACTAATGTTATTCCCGTGTACAATAATGCCGCCAACATCTGTGTTGGGCTCACTGACTTCAGCAATCGAGGCTTGAGGCTTAGGTCTGTCAGGACACTTTACAGCAATGTGACCATATTTATCACATCCAAAACATTGTACTTTAGATAGGCCCCTCTTCCTTTTGAATGATTGCTTCCTAGTTGAGTCCTTACCTCTCCTCTTCTTGGAGTTATTCCTCTTTCCTCTTTTGTGAGACTGACAGTTTAGGGCTTGCATCTCTTCATTTTGGGAGTTAATTCCAATCCCTCTAGTGATCAATCTAGATTCTTCTTGTATACAATCAGTCTTCAACCGATCAAATTTGGAGAGTTTCGATCGAGCACTAATTCCTTGAATAAACGATTCCCAAGAAGTAGGAAGTCCATTGAGTGCCAGCATAGTCAACTCCTTGCTATCGAATGTGTGACCAATAGTAGATAATTGGTTTCTTAGCTCCGTTATCATCATGAAGTATGAAGTGATAGATTCACTTTGGTTCATTTTGATGTGGTGTAGTTGTTGTTTTAGAGCAAGAACCCTGCTAGTGTTATTTATCTCAAACATGTTCTCTTGTGTTGAAAACATTAGATAAGCAGTATCTAATTTTGAGATAATAGGAACAATATGATCTTTTACTCCATCCACCAATAGTTTCATAGCTTTATTATTATTTCTTGTCCATTTTTCGTCTTCTTCATCGGGCATGGGTAACGTTTTTTCCACAAGAGTGTTTAATTCATGTTCCTTTAATGTGAGCATCATTCTAAACTTCCACGATACAAAATTTGCAGCTCCTTCAAGTCGGTCCTCAGGTCTAACTCCATTCACCATTTTGTCGAATATAGAATTCTAGAACTTTCAATGGAGATTGGTTGTTTCCCTCTTATAAATCTGATCAGACCTTTTCTTCAAACTAGCTCTAATACCATGTTAAAGTTTGGATCAAATTAGATATGTGAGTAGTTTTTATTTTTTCTAATACTTGGTTCTCACTAAACTATATGACAATGAACCCTTGAGTGCAGGTTGCTGCTTATGTGAAGGGAACACAACTTAATGCATAAAATATTTGAGAGTCTGCTAAATGGAGGAGACCGATATCTGAAGGCTTGCACTTTCGATTACTGTACTTGCCTATTAAAATCGAACTCCATCATAATATATACCTTACGGTATAGGCATGTCAATGGACAGACATGCCTCTACGTACATGGAGACATGTCTCTTCATTGAGATGTCTCTTATACCGAAAGTCATAATCCGATTTGCAAGACAACGATTCTCCTAATCATTTGTTATCAGTTTACAATAGACAACGATTCCTCTTAATCGTTTGTTATCGGTTGACAATAGACAACGATTCCTCTTAATCGTTTGTTATCGGTTGTCAACAGTTAACGATTCTCCTAATCATTAGTTATCACTGTTAACTGCAAGTAACGATTCTCATAATCTTTTTTGAAGGGAGATCGACTATTGTCGATATACACAGCGATAAATTGATATCGAACTATTAATGTGGAGAATCGATTTATATTGATCATTTCATTTGATCAATATAATCGATACTTTTATAGATATGGTGCTCATATTCGATTTTGTATAAACAATGATAAATATAAATTATGTATATATAAATATTCATATATATATAATAATAAGAACACTTATTATTATTACATATATTAATATGTATATATTCATATCAACTATAATCAGCATTACTTATACATATGATTTTATGAGACTACTCCGACCGAAGCTATAAAACATCAACATCAAACATATCAACCAAGATCAACACGAGGAAGTCAAGACCTTGGGGCATGGAGGAGACATCTTATTTGTCAATACATAGAGGAATTAACCCAATACATAGAGGAATTAACCCGGACCAAGTGCACCTTTAGTTAAGTGTATTATGAACAACGGAGGATCAACCAAGGTTATCACACAGTCTATATCAAACATGATCAAGGAAGAAGATAGTTTCAAAAGAGTTAATCAAAGGTAGAAGATCATCATCATCACTGCTGAAACTGGATAATGTTGAGTATCAAGAGATATTGCTCAATACTCATTCATGATAACGAATCAAGCCTACAAGCAAGTTGAGGTGTCATCCCAATCACCACTCACCAATCAAGGAGTTCCACCTCAACACTTCTAGATGCAATGAACTTGACTCATCCATGATGGCACAAACTTCAAGGCACCTACCCCTATTATTTATTGGTCAAATATTCCAGAGATGACATGTGTCAAAGTGTTGTAATTATTTCATTGGCCAGAATTGAGTTTTTTGTAACAAACTCTAATTACGGTTTTCATTGTAACATTTTGGCCGTCGATTGGGTTGGATCCAGGTCATCCATTGTAATGAGCAAATAGTTCAATAGCAAATAGTAGCTAGAGTAGAGTAGGAGGAGAAGGCAGAAATTGTTGCCAAAGTTGTAAATAAACTTCTTTTTCATTGAAGTTATGGTGGAATGTGTTCTTTCTTTACAAAGTGCATGGTTTCTTGTTGGATCTTCATGTTAGATGATGAATAATTAGATTGAATGGAGGAATTTCTTGAATGCATTTGTGTGGAATTCGTTTAGTCCATACCACTAGCCTCTTGCCGATTGCTGGTGTGCCTTGCATGGTCAACTAGAATGATATGAGCTTAACTTCAAATTGTTATATATCCATTGCTTGTGCATTAAATTGAACGGCAATCAATGCTTGATGGTAATGATTTGAATATCTTTGAATTATCCCTTAGAAGATTGCACTGATCTTGTGTCAAATTGTTTAGTTTGATGGTGAGACCTTGCCCAGTAGGTTTCCATCTAATCATTCACCTATTTTCTTGCATTCTAAGTCTTAGGATAGAATTCCTAAGCCCTTTCCTTTTGCCCCTTTTTCAAACTCAAGCTGATCTAGGATAAAAGGCATCACAATACTGCTACATCAGATGATCAAGTTCCAGCAATTCAAGCATTCAACAATTCAACGTAATCCCTTTGTGATTCCAGCATAATCACATCAAACCAACGAGCTTATACACACGTAGTGACCCGACATTTATGAACCTTGGAGTTGTCTCAAGTGATCCTTAAGCTAACCTTCAACATTTGAGTAACTTTGTTCAAGAGAGGATAAGATACTTTTGGGTATTTTATTGTGTTAGATTGTGTCTAAAAAACACATCAATAGGACCAAGTTAAGATGAACCAAGATCTATTGCAACCACATTGCTTTACATCCTATATTCGCAAATGCCTTATATTGTGCTTCAATGGAAAACAAGGCAACTGCATGTTCTAATTTTCTTTGCCAGGAAATTACTCCTGATCCAAGATTAAAGATTAATCTAGTGGTAGATAAATGACTATCAACTAATACAATTCTATCAAAGTCAGCATATAACTATAGAATGAATTTGGCAGAGTATTAATAGAGAATACCAAAGGTGAGTGTTTCTTCAATGTATCAAAAAACATGCTTGCAGGTTGCCAATGTTCTTCTTGAAGCTTGGCCATAAATCTGGAAAGGCAACTTACTATAAAACATAAGTCTGGCTGAGTGGTAGGAAGATAGATCAAACTACCCACTAGTAAGATGTTGATTCGATCTCCAAACACTGGTTATAAGCAGCACATTTCCAAGTTTTGTAAGTTAAAGGATAGATGGGTAGCGAATTTGGGGATCGCGAGGGGATGGCAAGTATTATAGGAAAAGGAAGAGCTGCAGCATTACAAAGCTTTAAAGCACTGATTTTAATTCATTGTGATTGTGCCTGTTAAATAGACTTACAAAAGGAAGCCAAGTTGGCTATCTGTTAAAAAAAACTACACAAGCAAACAAAAAGTAATCTCAGCAAAGTTTTAGCAATGTTCCTAAATAAACTATACCAAAGTGAAACTAAAGCTAGCTAATAAATGTCTATATATCTAAATCCCACCTTAATGACCCTAAATCCAAGCTTTTCCCTAAATTTGGCAAATATATATCTACTAAAAAGTTCACACATTGTGTCTGCAATGTGCTCCTTCATAGAGCAATAATAAAGACAAACACCATCGTTATCTACCAGCTAGCAGATGGGATGCTGATGAATTTTAGTATATTTGATTGTGGTGTGATTGACTGAATCCTTCACCATCTTGGGGACTCCCTGATTATCACAGAAGACTGAAGTTGGTGTAGTGGGACAAAGTTGAAGATTAACCAAAATATGTTACCAATATATAAATTTACATCTTGTACTGACAGCTGCCTTATATTCTGCTTTAGTGGAAGATAAGGCAACTATATGTTGTTACTTGTTTTACCATGAAATTACTCCTAATCCAAGGGTAAATATCAAGTTGCATGGACACGGATACGGATACGGTATCTGGCACGGATACAGCTGGATACGACATTCAAAAAATCACATATACATATATTTAACACAATTTTCTAAGTTATTAGAGGAGATTTTCATTACTTCCAAAGCAATATGGACACATAATTGCTACATAGATAATTATAAGTTGATTAAACAATTTACAATATGCAAAAATAATAGAGTTGCACTGGAAGATAACCCAAAAAATGGGTTGCTGAAATAAAAAAACACTTAATTTGTCTTTCTCGTTTGGTGTAGGTTCTATGTTACCCCGAGTTTCCGAGACAGGAGGACAGGGAAACGGATTTCTGAGACTTTTTTTTCCCAGAACAGGGGACGGCTATATATATATATATATAGGGAAATCTGAAATTTATATAACATTGTTACACTGTAAACATTCATCATAATAACACTTATAAATTAGAATCTTGATTCTAATTCTAAAATCAAACGAATCATAATAGAACTAAGAACATAGCATAAGACGAATCAAATCAAATCGAATCATCATAGATTAATATTAAGAACATAGGATAGCATCATGATCAAATGAATCAAATGAGAGTTCAAATTTCAATTTCATACATTCATAGATATAATTCATTGAAACAATGAGAAGTATCACTATCAAGTATCATATCATATATCAAAATTAATAGAATATTAAAATATGGTAATTTTAGTATTAATGCTCATTCAGTGTATATTCTATTTTTGATAGATCGTCTTCGATCTTCTCAGCAGTTTCTTATTAGAAACTTGCTATTCTTGTAAATAGCTTTGTATTATTTATGAGCGTTTTGCTCATTCTGATTAATCAATCAATTCTTTGAAATCCATTGCGTGTCTCGCACTGTTTTATGGTATCAGAGCCATAGGAGGAATTTTTTTCGGAAATTTTTTAATCCTAATTTCCAATTAGTGGAAATTTTCGAAATTATTTTTCTGGAAAAATTTATCAAAGATTTTTTTGGCTTCTGGGGTAAAATCGTCGTTTTTTCGACCTGCAGGATCGTCGTTTTTCGGCCACCTTTGTCTGCAGGGTTGTCGCGTTTTACCGCGACCTGTGTTCGCGCAGGGTCGTCGTCTTTCGGCGTCGCGTTTTACCCCATGACCTGTGTTCTGGACCTGCAAGGGTTGTCGCGTTGTCGCGACCTGTGTGCGACGTCGCGGACTCACTCCGGCGTCGCCTCCACCGCCCCCGTGACCTACAACAGACCTGTTTCCGGCGTCGTTCACCTGCGACTTGTTCCCGGCGCTGTTCGGCACTTGCAACCTCCACTTCGCCTGTTCGCGACCTCCGGCGTCGCGACCTGTTCCTGGCGTGGCTTCGGCACCTGCGACCGGTTCTCGGCACCTGCAACCTGGTCACTCGCCATTCTCTGCAACGCCAATGTCATTTTCTGTGCAAACAATGGCGCCCACGACCTCTGTAATCTTCGATTGAGGTGTTTACCTCCTTTTTTTATCGAAAATAATTTTTTTCTTGCAAATTCTTGGTGGGTTTTTCGAAACCTAATCTGGGTAGTCGTCCGTTTTTCTGGGTGCCTCGATTTTCGTGCCTCGATTTTCGAGCCCGCGGATCCAGATTCTGACAGGAGAATCCTTCTGGGTTTTTTGCACGCATTTCTGGGCTGTCTTTGGCTTTTTCTGGGTCAACTAGGAATTTTTTCTTGGGAAACGTGCAAATGGCTTCTCTCACCAATCTGATGTTAGAAGGCAATCAACGCTTTAATGGTCACAACTACAACATCTGGAAACAGCGTATGTTGACCATTTTTGAATATAGGCGTCTTGACCAGCTTGTTTTGGGCAAAGAGCTCAGTCCTGGTACACCTAGTGCAGATCAAGATAAGTTTGATGAACGCAATCGGGAGGCAGTCATGCTTCTCAAACTCTCAGTAACTGATGATCAGTTACCGCAGATTCCTTCCGGCAAGACAGCTTCTGACATCTGGAAGCATCTGAAGGAATTGCATGAGACATCCAACAAGAGCCGAGCATTCTTTCTGAAGAATCAGTTGTTCTCCATTATGATGGACGAACATATGTCCTTACAGGAGCACCTCACGAGGATTAAGGACATTCGAGATCAACTCGAAGCTATTGGTCGAACTATGGAGGAAGAAGACATGGTTGTAATCACTTTAAAAAGTCTTCCGAAATCGTATGAACACTTCATTGACACCCTCAATATTACTTCCACTAATGTTGATCTGAAGTTTTCAGAATTGTGCACCAAACTTCTACAGCAGGATCGCTGGAAACAGCAATTTGGTAGTGGTACTACATCAGCCTCCTTGGAAAATGCCTTCACAACTCAATCCTTTCAGAAGGATAAAGGCAAATTTTAGTCCTCTCACTCTTCTCAGCAGAAAGGCTCTTCTCAGACACAGGATGGAGCTAAGAAGAAGAATGTGCAATGCAATTACTGTCACAAGTACGGCCATATGAAGAAAGATTGTCGTCAGAGGCTCGCTTCTGAACAAAAGAAGCAGGGAGGGTCACACCAGAAGGCGCATGTTGCTGAACATTCCGAGCAGAAGGAGTCTGCCTTTTATGCCTTTATGGCTAAGAGGTCTTCAGATCATGCCAGGTCTTCTGCTTGGTACATCGACTCTGGTGCATCACGTCACTTTTCTCATCGGCGTGACTGGTTTACAGACTTCTCACCTTTTAGTGATTCCGTTGTATTTGGCGGAGGTGAGGAGTATACAGTTGTTGGCAGAGGCACTGTTCAGATACAGTCTGGTGGCAGGACTCTCCTTTTTCTGAATGTGTACTATGTTCCTGGAATCGAACTTAATCTGCTCTCTATCAGTCAGATTATGAGGAATTCTCCTCAGCTAGATGTGGTGTTCAGTGCTCACAAGTGTTCCATCATTGATCGGGAGACTCGTCTTACTGTTGCTGTTGGTCTAGAGGATCATGGCCTATATAGGCTTCTTGACACTGGTGATTCTCCTGAAGTGGCTCTGGCAGCTCGTGTTTCTCCTCTCAGCACTTTGTGGCATCAGAGATATGGGCATCTCAACATTCAGTATCTCTCTCAACTATCTCGGGAGGGACTTGTTTCAGGGTTACCTGATATTCAGACTCAGCATCTTGGAGTATGTGGCGCCTGTCAAGCTAGCAAACAGCATCGGACTTCATTCCCACATGGCAAGTCTTGGCGCGCATCTAAGGTACTTCAATTACTTCATGCTAATATTTGTGGTCCTATGAATACATCTTCTGTTACTGGTTGCAAATATTTTTTGCTTATTGTAGATGATTTTAGTAGAAAGATGTGGGTGTACTTTCTTAAACATAAATCAGATGTATTTAGTATCTTTCAGAAGTTTAAGTCCTTTGTTGAAAAAGAGTCTGGACATAGTATCATTACTCTTAGGACAGATAACGGGGGGGAATTTTGTTCTTCTGCATTCTCCAACTTCTGTGATACCCATGGCATCAAACGCCAGTTGACTACACCCTACACTCCTCAGCAAAACAGTGTTGTCGAGCGTCGCAATCGTACGGTTGTTGAGATGGCTCACTCTATGTTACAACACCGGAGTGTTCCGAATAAGTATTGGGCTGAAGCAGTCTTTACTGTTGTCTACCTTCTTAACCGCTCTCCTACTCAGGCTGTTAAGGGGAAGACTCCAAAAGAGGTTTGGTCTGGTCGGAAGCCTCAGATCAGCCACCTGAAGGTTTTTGGCTCTGTTGCCTATGTTTGGATTCCAAATGCTAAGCACTCCAAGTTGGATTCCAAAAGTCAGAAACTCATGATGACAGGATACAGTGATCACCATAAGGCCTACAGACTGATAGATATAGATACTGAACGTCTTATCTTCAGTCGTGATGTTGTATTTGACGAAGACAGAGGATTCTTTCAGTCCCCTTCTTCTGAGCAGAGTTCTAAGGATCAGCCTCACAGTGTTCTTATTCCATTAGGTTCACCTGATGGGAGGGATGATGCAGAATCTATTTTCGATGATGCACTACCTGAGTTTCCTCCGGAGAATAATCCTCCTCTTGTTGCTCCTGTTCCTGATCCTGAGCCTCTTCCAGCTCCTCCAGATGTTCGCACTTCTACTCTCCGGCCTAAATGGTGGGCCAAGACCATTGGTGATCTCAGGGATACTGAGCTCATTGAGGGTAGAACCTCCCGTAATAAGAGCAAACAGCAGCATACAGTCAACTTTGCTCTCATGGCTAACATACACAGTGTTTTTGAGCCTCAGACATACTCAAAGGCTAAAGGTATACCTGAGTGGGAACAAGCTATGGAAGCTGAGTTCCAGAGTCTTCAGAAGAATCACACTTGGGCCCTTTCTGATCTTCCTTCAGGGAAGAAGCCCATTAGCTGCAAATGGGTGTACAAAGTAAAATACAAAGCTGATGGAACCTTAGACAAGTATAAGGCTCGTCTTGTTGCTCGTGGGTTCTCATAGAAAGAAGGCATTGACTACGAGGAGACTTTTGCTCCTATAGCCAAAATGAGTACCATACGGCTCGTTCTTGCCTTGGCAGCCCAGTTCAGTTGGAAAGTCCATTAGATGGACGTCAAGAGTGCTTTTTTGAATGGTGACTTACAGGAAGAAGTCTACATGATGTAACCCCCAGGATTCAAGGTTGCTGGTCAAGAACAGAAGGTCTGTAGATTAGTCAAAGCACTCTATGGTCTGAAACAAGCTCCTCGGGGTTGGTACATGAAAATTGATAAGTACCTGACAGATCATGGTTTTCAGCGGAGTCCATCTGATGCAAACTTGTATATCAAGCATTCTAGTAATGATATTCTGTTTGTAGTTGTCTATGTGGATGACTTAATCATTACTGGCAGTTCAGCACATTTGATCACTGGGATCAAACAGGATTTGTGCCGCACCTTTGATATGACAGATTTGGGACTTCTACATTACTGCTTAGGAGTTGAAGTCTGGCAGACTGAGAACAGTATCTTTCTCTCTCAGTCCAAGTATGCCAGAAGTCTTGTGGACAGGTTCAGAATGCAGGATTGCAAACCTGCCTCTACTCCTATGGAACCCGGGCTCAAACTTTCAGCTCAGTCATCCTCACCAGTTGTGGATGAATCTCTGTTCAGGCAACTAGTGGGCAGCCTCATCTATCTTACTGCCACTAGACCTGACATCAGTTTTGCAGTGAGCTACATTTCACGCTTCATGACAGCTCCCAAGGCTGATCATTGGTTAGCAGCGAAGCGTGTGCTGCGTTATGTGAGTGGCACTCCTGATTATGGACTTCTGTACACTCGGAGTTCTGATCCTATACTCAGTGGTTACACAGATTCTGACTGGGCAGGTTCGGTTGATGACCGTAAGTCTACAGCAGGGTATGTGTTTAGTTTGGGATCTGGTGCTGTCACATGGACTAGTAAGAAGCAGTAGGCAGTGGCTCTCTCCTCGATAGAAGCAGAGTATCGGGGAGCAGTTAAGGCATCTTGTGAGGCGGTTTGGCTTCGACGAATGCTTGCGGATATGCATGTCTCCCAGGCAGGTCCTACTCCCTTGTTCTGTGATAATCAGGGAGTGCTCAAACTCGCCAAGAATCCAGTCTTCCATGAAAGAACCAAGCATGTGGAAACGCATTGTCACTATATTCAACAGCTGGTTGAAGACGGATCCATCCAGTTGCTGTATGTTCCTACCTCGGAGCAGCCAGCAGACATCTTCACCAAGCCCCTTGGTCCTGATAAATTTGTAAAATTCAGGGGGTCTATAGGTGTAGTTAATAGATTGAGCATTAAGGGAGGGTAATAGAATATTAAAATATGGTAATTTTAGTATTAATGCTCATTCAGTGTATATTATATTTTTGACAGATCGTCTTCGATCTTCTCAGCAGTTTCTTATTAGAAACTTGCTATTCTTGTAAATAGCTTTGTATTATTTATGAGCGTTTTGCTCATTCTGATTAATCAATCAATTCTTTGAAATCCACTGCGTGTCTCGCACTGTTTTAAAAATATTTAAATAAGCAAAGGCTGCAAGTTTCAACTTTCAACAAAATGAAAAGTTAAATTAATAGATAAAGAGTCAAGACTTAAAGTATCATATCATATATCAAGATAATGAATAAATGTATCATATAGTGTCAGAAGACTCAAAGTCTCAAACTTCAAAGTGAAAATGAAAACAAAAATAGTATGATGCTGCCCCTAATCTTGATCCAAGTCAATGTCATTGTCATTGTCAGCCTGAACCTCAAAGGTTGCATCATCCAACGGAATGCCAAGCAATCCCCGCAATGTGTCATCCTCATCAACCTGGGTAGCATCTTCCACCGTAAAGCTGGAGTCTGTCGATACTCTAGAGTCTTACGATCCGCAAGTCGCAGAACACTATGCACAACCACTAACTTCTCCACCCGTTTAGAAGTAAGCATATTCCTCTTTACGGAGTGGATAAAGCTATATGTAGACCAATTCCTCTCTGCAACAGAGGAACTAGCAACCTGTGAGAGGAGACAAATGGCAAGTGACCTCAACTTCGGTGCACCTGGCCCATGCCATTGCCACCATCCAACGAGGCTTTTTGGTGCCATTATCGCTCTATCCATCTTGGCCTCTAGTGTGCTAAAGTTTGGACCATCAAGGTTTGTGAAGGCAACCTATTGTTTGCGAAGTCTACTAGATTCCTCAGCTGAATAAATCTTTTGAAGGGCCTTTATAATCCCACGTCTCACATCGGCATCCTCACTAGGAGCGCACCTTCTAGGCCTAGGCTCATGCCATTTTGGGTTTAGTTCAAAGGCTGCCATATGAAGTGGAGTGCCTACGAATGAAAATTGGGTGAATGTGCTCCTGATATAAGTCCAACAACTTATCGTGAACCAAAATTATCTCCTCCATCTTCTGAATCATGTTGTCAACAGTCTCATATATCTCTCCAAGGCTAGGAGAGTCTGTATCAGCATATCTAATGACATCTACAACAAGAGAGATAATGGAGCAAACATATATGCAATAAGAATAAGAACAAAATGTTAAAAATCAGAATTTTTAATGTAAAATCAGAATTTTTTTAATTAAATGACTAAATCAGAATTTTTTAATTAAAATCAGAAATTTGAAAATTTGAAAATTGAAAGAAAATTCTATTTTTAATTAAATATGACAATCAACATGTCTTACCTCATAGTGGACCACCAATTGTCATCAAGGATCCACTATTTTATGGCTTTTCTTCAGGAGTGTTTGCAATAGGCCATCTATTCCACTCTGAATTCACTACCATCATCTGTAGAGCATCATGCACCTCAACCATCCTCTCTAACAAAATGTAGTAATTGGCATATTTTGTCTCTACAGGTTTGAGAAATTCCTTCTTTGAAAATGTCCTGAAGAGAGCAAGTGAGGTGTGGTGGTTGCAAATGAACATTTGAACATCTCTACCTTGTGTCACCACTTCCTTTACCCAATCCAATTTCCCCATGTCCTTCAATGCATTGTTCAATGCATAAACACAACATGGAGTCCAAACGATGTGCTTGTAAGCACCCTCCACCATCAAACCAGCCAATTTGCACACGTGGTGAATCAGAGATCACCTGAACAACATTTGAGAGCCCAACCTCCTCTATGGCCTCTCTCAGAATGCTGAAGTGAAAATTTTGCATCCTTGTGTTTCCCTAAAAAATCAATGGCTCTAAGAAAATAAGAGTCAGTTGTGCATGTGACCATGATTTTGTTGAGTGGTCGATGACTAATATCAATCCACCCATCCATCACAATGCAACAACCACTCTTCATCCAAGTACGCCACATATCCTCCATCACCAAACTCACCCTCGAATATGCTTTGTCAAGGATTGTTGTGTGTAGTTTATGATCTTCAGGGGTACAAAAGAGGGATCAACATTACTTGCATCTTTCATCATTTTCTTGAAGTAAGGAGAATGGGCCACATGAAATGGGATGGCATGGGCATAAAAGAAATCAGCAACGGAACCCTCTGCCAATTCTCGTGCTTGCACATTGAACAACTTTGTAACTGACATTGGCTGCTCACTATCACTAGCCTTCCTCTTTCCTTTTTCATTTTTTATTTTTTTGGCTCCCACACTATGAATGGCACTACCACTAGATGACATAGGGTGAACACTGAGAATGAGTAGATGGTTGTGAGGGTTGAGGCATTACGAAGGGCAGACCTTTAGACTTGCGTTCAGCCTCCATGTGTAATCTATAACACTCTAACTTTGCATCCTCCTTTAGATTTTCACAATATTTAATTCCTTTGCCAGTAACACCCAAGAAATGAGACCACACTCTTGTGTAGCTCCCTCTAATTTCACCTTCGCATACATGACACTTATACACCCTACTTCCACCCGAATTTGTTTTTGGCATCTGTGGGATGAACAAGGCAAAGTGGAGGTTTTTTAGGGTTAAAAGAGCCTTGTGCAAATGGTTTTAAGACAGATGACGGGATTTCAAATTTGTTAGGTTCTCGTGTTGATTCACCCCCAACACTTCCACTACCAGCCACAACTGCAACTTCTGCCCCTTCACATTCTTCATCACTCCTACTGCTGTCACTCATGTTTAATGAGTGAGTCTACTATATATTATATAATGCAAGCTCAAAATTCTGAAATATAAGGGAAAAAAATGAAATCAGACTTTTTTCCTTCAAACTATGAAAAAAATTTAAAAATTTAAAAATGGAAGAATGGACTTAACCTTCAATGCTCCAAATCTGAAATTTAAACACTCCAAATGGCAAATCCAAATAGTCTTGCTGTTGCTTCTTAAATTTCTTTTCTTTTCTTCAAACCCTAGGTGAAGTCTTGAGTCTGAGCAATAAAATTCACAGTTCGCACTTCATAATCTTTTTTTCCTTGCTCAAACCAAAATCAAAAAACCCTTTCAGCTTTAACCAGTATTTTTCTTCCCTGAGCGCTGCAGTGAAAACTCCTCCCGTCCACCAAGCTAATGTTTTTATTTTTTGTTTTGGGAATGACTTATGATATCGATATAATATTATATGGAAATCGACAGTGAAATGGAAACCAGAAACTGTGAAAGTAAAAAAAAATTAAAAAATTTAATCAGTTACTGAGTTTGTAAATTATTATATTATTTAATATTTGTTAATAATTATTAATTATTAAAAATAGAAAAAAAAATTGCTCGCTTTCTATCAATGATCAGGGATTTTCTATAAAAAAAATTAATTGCTTTCTTTAATAATAATTTTTAATGGCAGCATCTGAAAAATGAAAAATATTTTTAATAAAAACAAAATTGTTTTTTAATTGTCCCTACCAACGAAAACGACCATCTGTCCCCGGGACGGTCAGGGGACAGCTTGGGCATCCCCAGCCGTCCCGGGGTCAGTCAACGGTCCTCGAAAAAAAGGTTGACCATTTCCAAGTTTCGGGGATGGTTTCCGAAAATTTTCGAGGATCAAGGACGGCTTGGAAACGTTTTCAGCCATCCCCAAGTCCTCAAAGCGGTTTTTGTTTCCAGAACATGTGCCTTTAGGCCGTAAACGCGGATCCGAGTAACACTGTGTAGGTTTTGTTTATACCAATTTTATTTTTTTTAAATTGCATGAATAAAGTTTTTTAAAATTAAATTTAACAAGGTTTACATCAAATTTTGAAAAAATCAAATCACATAGTATTTGGCATGATTGGAAATCAAGGATTTTGGGGCATGCATGGGTACAATATCCGGCATGTATTCGGGTTGTATCGGATACGTATCCATTTTGGATATGGGGGTACGCGTGCCCAAGGCGGGACATAGGAGTTTTCAACTACTCTGGTAAATATATATCTAGTGGTAGATTGGCAAGTATAAACTGGTTTGGCCCAATCAGAGTCAATATATCCAAATAGTATGAATTTTTCAAAGTGCTGATAGAGACTGCCAAAGGTGAGTGTTCCTTCGACATATCAAAGAATTTGTTTTGCAAGTTTCAATCTTCTTCTTATGAGTTGGTTATAAATCTAGAAAAGCACCTTACTGCAAAACATTACTCCTGTTGAGTGATAGATAAATCAAACAGATCTCTAGTAAGACGTCAATTCAATCTACAAACCCTAGTTATAAGCAGCATTCCTCCAAGTATTATAGGCTGAGGATAGAGAGACAAAAACTTGGGGGATGGCAAGGGGATAGTCTGCATTGCAAAAGAAGAAAGAGTTGTCACATTACAAAGCTTCAAAACAGTGGTTTTCATTCATTGTAATTGTGTCAATTAAATAGGCTTACAAAAGGAAGCCAAGTTAGCTATCTGTGAAACAAACCACAAACGCAAACAAAAAGTAATCTCAAAAAAATTTTAAGAACAATATAACTAAATTAGAACCACCAATTTGACACCAATGCTAATTATTACATGTCTATAATATACCTAAACTACCCTCCCCCTTAATAACTAAACTAGGCAAAAGTACAAATTATCTCTAAATTTGACAAATATATCTCTCAGAGACATTAAGTTTCCACAATCCAAGAGATATTGATCAGTTGTTTCTGGAATTGATTGTGTCTACTAAAAGGTCTAGTCATTATGTCTACAATCTACTCTCGTGGAACAATTATAAAGACAAACACCATCATTATCTTCCATCTAGTGGATGGAATGGGAATAAACTAGGATATGTTTGGTTGTGGCATGATTCTTCACCATCTTGGGGACTCCCTGATTATCATAGAACAATGAAGTCAATGTAAGAGTTGATCATTAAACCCCCACAACTCCCAAGGATCACCTACAATCAAAATAGCCTATCATACAAGAGAGAAGAAACTAATTTTCCATTAAGCTTGATATTTCATTAGATGCAAATTAAATATGATTGGTTGTTATTAGAATATACAATGAGAGTACACCTCATACTACACTGGTATCATAGACCACTTTGGAGAGTACAGGATGGAGGAAGAATGTCCATCAACAAGCAAAGAAAGTGATTCCAAATTTTTGGTACCGGTATAGCTTGCCATTCTATGTTGCCAGGTCTCCAAATGTTAAGATATGGTGGATGCTATTGCAACTGCAAGTCTTGGGTTTCAAGCCCGATCTTATGAGACATGGATGGTTGGTATGCTCAATGATACAGTACAAGATGTTAACGATGATGTTAATGAGCATCAATTAGAGTGTGCAAATAGTGGTTGTACCATTATGTCAGATGGATGGATAGATAGAATGAACTGAACTTTCATTAACTTCCTTCTATCTTGTGAAATTGACATGATGTTTTTTAAATCTATGGATGTATCAAATACAATCAAATTTGCAGCTACAATGTTCAAGGTGTTTGACCTAGTCGTCATAGATGTAGCGCCAAAAAATGTGGTTCAATTTATTACAAACAATGTTGTTGCTTGTGTATAGGAGACTCTTGATGAGCAAATACCCCTCTATGATTTTTACCCCATGTGCAGCACATTGCCTTGATCTAGCAGAAAAGGACATTGAAAAACTTCAATGGGTTAATGAGGCATTGCAAAAAGCTCACACAGTTTCCAAACTTATCTACAATCCCCTGAGGGTTTTATGTATTATGCACTCTTTCACAGAGGGCAAGGAGCTAGTTCAATCAAGGGTGACAAGATTTAAAATGAATGTTTGTTTCAAATGAGTGGATGAAGTCTAGCTTCACAAATCAAGCAAATGGCATAGGAGTGGCAGAGTACATGTATTCTACTAGTTTTTACTTTTTGGGATGCGACTAAACAAGTTGTAGAATTTTCAAAGACTTGTGTAAAAGTCTTGAGACTAGTGAATGGGGATAAATCCCCCATGGCATATTTGTATGAGGGCATGAATAGGACCAACAAGGGGATAAGAGGTACAGTGGAAAATAATGGGGACGAGTATATAAAATTATGGGACATAACTGATAGAAGAGAGGATCAACAGATGCACTCTCCTCTCCATGTTGCATGATACTATCTCAATCCAATGTTGTTTTATAACTTCAATCAGACATCATGATACTAAGATCACACAAGGCTTGTTCATATGCATGGAAAAAATGTTTGAAAAATTAGTTATAAAAAGATGTGTAAGGAATAAGTATAAGAATTGTAAATGAAACTTTGGCATACTATGTGAAGTTTAAATTAATAAACATTAAAAACATGACAAATGGTTGCCTTGAAATTTGAACACTAACAATGGTGGGTAGAGTTTTGAAACTTTGGGAGCAAACCATGAATAAGTATAAGAATTACAAATGAAACTCTAGCATACTAAGGGAAGTTTAAACTTGTTGGTTGAAAATTTTGTACACTTGGGGAAATATACAAAATTGTGGTTTCAACCACAGCACACGAGTAAAACCTCTCCTAATTAAGGGAAGGCTCCCCCTATCTAACTACAACTTTGAAAATAAAATGGGATGGGACAGCAATCTTTCTTCTTTTTTCAAGAAAGACAATATCCTTTTCTCTTCACAGAAAAGGATAGCGATTAAATATGAATAGAAGTAACCACTTTCAAGTGAAATGAGAGAAAGGAAATGAAGTTTACTCAAAACGCAAAGACTTCCGTCACTTCCTTCGGGACGGGACAGCAATATCAAGCTCAAAGACTTGATTATGTGAAGTCCTATCTACCCTTTGCTATACTAAATTTTACAACGAATAAAAGACAACAACTCAAAGACTGGAATAATCTATTCTTTCAACACAAAGACAAGAACTAATGCAAGCTCAAAGACTTGCTGCTATTTCTTATCAAACAATAATTTTTCTTCAAGAATAGACGCAAGCTCAAAGACTTGCTGCTCCTTCTAGAGATTTTCCTATTTTAATTAATCTTCTCTACTTGCAGCTCAAAGACTTCAAATCAGATTAGACTAAGCTCCTTTAGAAACACTTTGCATGGAAGAAATAAAAAGATTCAAACTCAAACATGTAGCTCAAAGACTCAAAACTTGAGTAATCCTTCTTTATTATTCTTCAAAAACTTTCAATTCACATACATAAGCTCAAAGACTTCTTGCTGTAAATTTGGCAGAGTTTTTGCTTGTTTTCCAAAAAGATAAAAATTACAATAGACCCCTCAAGTATTTATAGAAGAGGACCCTTGAGAAAAAGGTGGGAGGATCCTAACTAACTTGAGAGATTCCCTCAACCACCAAGACTTATTCAATAACTAACTAAGACTTCATTAACTAACTAAGACTTATTCCAACTACAGTCCTAATCGGACACAACTTGTAGTTGTCTTACATGTAATTACAAAAGCGCAAGTAATGTGTAACTTGCTTTTTACAAAAAATACTTTTACATGTAACTTGTGAAAACAAAATTACAACTAAAGATTACAAAAAATGGAAAAATACAACTAAGTGTTGAAAAACACTTGAGTTGCATTTTGTGAAGACACAAATCCTTGAAATTTCTAGATGCTCACTTGTAGTTCCTCGGGATTCGGTTCATGGGTGTTCTTGGCAACAACCATGGTCTTCACAATAGTGTCATGACACCGGAGGAGCGCAGAATTGTTTTTATCCAGGATAGACTGGATTTCATGCAGAAAGGCTTGGTGTTTCATCAATGTCTGAATTGAAGCGGCCGTGAATTGTTCGCTCCTCCATTCATTATGAATCCTCATTTGTAAATCAGCAAGAACTTATTCTTCTAGAATCAGCTCTCCATCATGACTTACTATATTACAAGAGGTGTGATATCCCTGATGTAATTAAATAATAAATTTAATTACTTTGTTGTAAGGCCCAAATTTAATAACAAATATTTCGGGCCCTTTTATTTAATTAGATTAGGTAAGTTTTGGTTGGTCATGTCGGCCCGTTTGTAACCCTTCGGGAAGTTTCCCGGAGCCCATATATTTGGTCGTGTTAGTCATTGTTGGGGATATGCAAATTTTTGGTATCTTTTCTCTATTGTGCGAATTCCTATTGGAGTTTTGTTTCCGCCATTTCGGAGGTGAAAGATCCTCCCTATTTGGTATTTGCAGTTTCGGTGAGGATCACCGCTCACCCTATTCTGTCATTGTAATCGTTCCGGATCTGGCAAATCTAGAATTTTATCATTGTTTACTTCTACCGCTGCATCTCTGTTGATCTGGTTCTTCGGGAAGTCACCACACAAGCTCACCGTACCTCTGCACCACCGAAAGACCTTCTTGTCACCTCCGTACAGCCTCCTTTTGGCCACACCGCACACCTTCCCCACCACCGTACACTCCTTCCTCTCCACCGTACGCCCTCCACCCCACACCACCGTACGACTTCCTTTCACCATACGGTCATCCAACCTAACACCACCGTATGGCCTCTCCACTGTACAGCAGCCCCCCTCCACTCCACTTCGTGCGGCCTTGCTGATGCACCACCGTACGGATCATGTTGAATAGTTTGGGAACATTACAGTGGTATCAGAGCTTGTGATCTTGCCAGCCTGTCGTGTAGCGGATGCAAGTGTACACCAGAAGGAGGTACTTTTCAGTCGATCGAATGGGCAAACCACAGGACCCTACAAGAGAAGTCATGGCACTATTAAGGGAGCTAACCAAAAGCCAAGCTCAACTCAACGACACCCTAACCAGAGAAGAGCAACGACAACAAATCATGGAGGAAACCTTACAACAATTGGCCTTGGGAAAAACGAATGGAGAACAGAATGGACAGGGTGATGATTCGGTCACGGGAAGGTCAAACATCCAAAGCTCACATTCACGGCCGCTGATGCCGACTTTTCCTCAAAAATCCGAAGCACCACGGGGGGAGCCAGAACCCACCTTTCAAGAGATGCAAGCACAGTTGAGTCAAGATTGGAGGGATGCAAATCTCGAAGGGGACATATCCTTCAAGGATTATGTAGAGCTCCGGATGAAATACTCGAGCGGCAGAAGTCGGGGCCATTATGGACACTATAATAATGACATCAAACGAAAGGTTGGCAAGATCAACCTGTCATCCTTTGATGGGGCCGGAGCGACCTCCGCACATGCCTGGGTTCATAAGGCAGATACTTACTTCCAACTCAACCCGATGCCTGAAGATGAAGCTATCAAGTTTGCAGCACTCCACCTGGAAGGGGTCGTGCATGAATGGTGGCATCATGGAATGGTCACTCTTGGCCATGACCAGATAACTTCTTATGTTGAATTCACAGAGAAGCTCATAGATCGATTTGACGGGAAGGACCCAGAACTCAATTTGAAGGAGTTGGCGCAACTAAAGCAGTCGGGATCTGTGGACAGTTACATCACAGAATTCCAGAGACTATCTGTGTTGGTGACCGACATCTCAAAGCGGAGATTGGTGGTCTTGTTCATAGACGGATTGATAGAACCACTGAAAGGTTGGGTGAAAGGGTTCAACCCCGGCACGCTCACAGAAGCAATAAAAAAGGCCCGCAACATGGCAACATCCTCTTTTTCCAGAAGTTTTGCACCTACCAAACCACCTTTCGTTCCGAAGGAGAAGGATAATAAACCTTATCCGAAGGGGTCATCGCTCAATGAAGCCACAAGACAGGAACTCAGAAGGAAGAAGTTGTGTTTCACCTGCAAAGAACCATGGGAACCAGGCCACCGATGTTTGGGGCAAAGGAAAGATTCAATATATTGAAGTAATGTCTGATGGAGAAGAGAAGCAGGAAGAAAGCAAAACTCCAAGGGAAGAATCGGCCAAAGAAACCAGCCTGGCGGAGAGAATCTCCACATTGGTTCGGAGGGGGGGCGTCATCGCCACACTGGCGGGTACCCCAAGGTGCAGTGTACTTAGAGTACGTGGTACACTCCAAGGGCAACGAGTTCTTGTTATGCTCGACAGTGGAGCCTTGCTCAACTTCATAAACTCGTCACTCGTCAACCGTAGGGGCTTGTGTACGAAGGAACATGAAGGGTTCGATGTCAAGGTGGCAGGAGGCAATCTCCTATCATGCACTCACCTGGTTCCGCAACTGAGTATCACCATGGGAAATTACACAGTGACCGATGATTTCTTTGTTGTGGATCTGGATGACACGGATGTCATATTGGGCATTCAATGGATGGAGACCCTCGACCAAACACATAGAGCTTCAAACGAATGGAGTTCTCATTCGAGGTTGATGGTAGGAGGGTAGTTCTCAGGGGAATGTCGAATGGCGGCCCAAGGGAGATTTCTGCCAAAAGGATGGAAGCCATCTTCAGACATGATGACGTAGTCTGGGCAACACATTGCTTGATCTCAACAAAATCTGTGAAGGGCAACCGATTCACTATCAGGATGGGGAACTTCAGTCGGTTCTGGACGGGCATAGATTGGTCTTCGCTGATATCCCACCTGGTATACCCCCACATAGAGGGTTTGAGCACACCATCGAGTTGGAGGAGGGAGCAAAACCCGTTATCACCACACCCTATCGCCACCCGAAGAAGTTCAAAGATGGGATAGAGAAAACGATCCAGGAACTCCTCGATAAGGGATGGATCAAGCCAAGTTCTAGCCCCTTTGCGTCCTCGGTGGTATTGGTGAAGAAGAAGGACGGGACTCTCAGAATGTGTGTCGATTATCGTGCACTAAACAAGAAGACTATCAAGAATAGGTACCCCATTCCCAGGATCGATGAGCTACTGGACGAACTACATGGCGCAATCTATTTCTCCAAGATTGATCTCTGTTCCGACTACCATCAGATCCGTATGAGGGAGAAAGATGTGGAAAAGACGGCCTTTCGTTGCCATTACGGACACTATGAGTTCTTGGTCATGCCGTTTGGATTAACCAATGCTCCGGCCACTTTTCAGTCTTGAATGAACCACATCTTCAACAAGCAACTGCGTAAGTTCCTATTGGTATTCTTCGATGACATACTCATCTACAGCAAGACCTGGAAGGAACATATGGGGCATTTAGATGAAGTATTGGGGATTATGGAATCACAATCACTGTATGCCAAAAGATCCAAATGTGAATTTGGAATGACCGAGGTCCTATACTTGGGTCATGTCATCAGCGCCCAGGGGGTACAAGTTCACCAAGAAAAGATTCAGGCCATTTTGGATTGGCCTCCACCAAAGACTCTCTCGGAGTTGCGCGGATTTTTTGGTTTGTGCAGTTATTATAGAAGGTTTGTAAAAGGATTTTCACAACTTGGGGCACCACTAACAGATCTGACAAAGAAAGGATCCTTCCATTGGAATGCGCAGGCGCAACAGACCTTCGACAAACTAAAAGAAGTGATGAGCACGTGTCCGGTTCAGGCACTACCAGACTTCACTCGCCCTTTCATCCTAGAGTGTGATGCCTCGGGTGAAGGCATTGGAGCAGTGTTGATGCAAGACCGTCACCCCATTGCGTTCGAGAGCCGGAAGCTCTCGGGAGTTGAGCGGTTATATTCCATCTATGACAAGGAGATGCTCGCCATCATACACGCACTGACGAAGTTTCGGCAGTACCTCGTCGGAGCAAAGTTTGTTGTGCGAACAAATCACAACAACTTGTGATACTTCTTGGAGCAGAGGGATCTGAATGAACAACAACAAAAATGGGTGAGCAAAGTCCAGCATTTGATTTCAACATTGAATATGTGAAGGGAAAGAATAACGTGGTCGTTGATGCCCTGTCAAGAAGGCCCACCATATGTTCTTTATCTCAGATTTCGGCGGACTGGAAGGAATACCTGTTGGTTGAATACACTAAGAACACTTTTGCCTGCGAACTGATGGATGGTCGAGTACAGGATGACCGATACAAGGTGGTTGACGACATCATTTATTACAAGGACAGAATTTATCTTGTACCCGAATCCAAGATGAAGGAAAAGGTTTTGAAGGAATTGCACGACTCCCCCTTGGACACCCAGGATACTTGAAAACCTACAGACAGATCCATGAAAGGTTTTCCTGGAAGGGGCTTAAGGACGACGTTCTGCAATATGTGCGGGAATGCTCCACCTGTCAACAGAACAAATCTGAGCATAACTTGTCGGTCGGACTGTTGCAACCACTGCCAATTCCTAACCAGAAATGGGATAGCATCTTGATGGATTTCATTACGGGACTCCCCAGAGTGCAAGGAAAGGATTGCATTTTTGTCATAGTTGACCGATTGACCAAGTATGCACATTTTTTTGCCATCCCCACAAGATATCAAGCAGTTCAAGTAGCCGAGTTGTTCTTCCGTGAGGTGTTCTGCCTACATGGTTTACCGCGAAACATAGTCAGTGACAGGGATAGCCGTTTCCTGAGTACCTTCTGGATGGAGTTATTTCGGTTGGCTGGAACCGAGCTGTCGCCCAACACGAGCTACCATCCGCAGACAGACGGACAGACCGAGATTGTGAACAAATGGCTAGAGGGTTATCTCAAGAACTACGTCTCAACGCAACAAAGGGCTTGGGTTCGCTAGTTACATTTGGGTGAACACTCTTACAACACCACTTATCACATGTCGATAGGCATGCCACCTTTCAAAGCACTGTACGGTTATGAACCTTCTTCATTTGTTGACCTGACATTGGGAGATAGTCATGCACCAATGGCCAAAGATTGGCTTCAGGAGAGTTTAGACATCCTGAGATCTCTCAAAGAAAACCTGCAGAGGGCACAGAACCAACAAAAGATGTATGCTGACCGACACCGGATTGAGCGAAATTTTGAAGTTGGTGATCTGGTTTACCTCCGACTTCAACCGCACAGACAATCCTCCTTGAAGACAAGTGGTAAAGAGAAGCTAAAGCCGCGTTTCTATGGACCCTACAGGGTGGTTCGGAGAGTGGGCGAAGTTGCCTACGAATTGGAGCTTCCTGAGGGAAGTCGGATTCACAATGTTTTTCACGTGTCATGTTTGAAGAAAGCCGTCGAGCAACGCGTCATAGTGTCCAGGGATCTACCACCCATTGACGAAGAAGGGAAACTAATTTTGGAACCGGCGAAGATCGTCGATGTTAGAGAAAAGAGGTTGAGAACACGCACAATCAAAGAGTTCCTTATACGCTGGAAGAATCTACCCATTGAGGATGCCACCTGGGAAGGCGAACAAATTTTGGAGCATCCAAGTCTGCAATTGCTTGAAGGCAAGCAATTTTTGGCCCGGGAGGATTGTGATATCCCTGATGTAATTAAATAATAAATCTAATTACTTTGTTGTAAGGCCCAGATTTAATAACAAATATTTCGGGCCCTTTTATTTAATTAGATTAGGCAAGTTTTGGTTGGTCATGTCGGCCCGTTTGTAACCCTTCGGGAAGTTTCCCGGAGCCCATATATTTGGCCGTGTTAGTCATTGTTGGGGATATGTGAATTTTTGGTATCTTTTCTCTATTGTGCGAATTCCTGTTGGAGTTTTGTTTCCGCCATTTCGGAGGTGAAAGATCCTCCCTATTTGGTATTTGCAGTTTCGGTGAGGATCACCACTCACCCTATTTTGTCATTGTAATCGTTCCGGATCTGGCAAATCTAGAATTTTATCATTGTTTACTTCTACCGCTGCGTCTCTGTTGATCTGGTTCTCCAGGAAGTCACCACACAAGCTCACCGTACCTCTGCACCACCGAAAGACCTTCTTGTCACCTTCGTACAGCCTCCTTTTGGCCACACCGCACACCTTCCCCACCACCGTACAGCCCTCTTGTGTTCCACCGTACGGTCTGTTTGGCATCACCATACAACCCTTACACCGTATGGCCCCTCCCTCACTTCCCCGTACAGCACTCACACCGTACACTCCTTCCTCTCCACTGTACGCCCTCCACCTCACACCACCGTACGGCTTCCCTTCACCGTACGGTCATCCAACCTCACACCACTATACGGCCTCTCCACCATACAACAACCCCCCTCCGCTCCACTTCGTGCGGCCTTGCCGATGCACCACAGTACGGATCGTGTTGAATAGTTTGGGAACATTACAAGAGGCCCTTTCACAATGTGAGACAATATCTCGGAAAACTTCACCCCGGAATCTCTTTGCATCACCGATCTCCTCAATAAGGGATTTAAGAACAAGGGTCTTGTTTTCTAGGAGCTCTTCAAATTCCAAGTACATGATCCTGGAAGAGATGATGGCATGCTCCTGCAAAACACTCAGCTGTTGTTGGGGCATGGTATGCCAGATTGTCAAACTTTCTTCAACACTTTCCAAATTCTTTTTGAAAGTATTAGAAGTCTAATCCAGTTTCTCCTCAACAGTCTCCAACTTAGACATCATCTGAAAAATGTCTTTCATTACCTGTGCACATAGATCATGAAATTGATCAACCCAAGAATCCAGTGCTTGTACCTTTTGAGCAGCCCTTTCCACTCCACGAATTGATTCTTGGGAACCAGAAGAACCTATGGAGTTACTCCCTTCAGCAGCAGGTTTTGTGATTTTATGAACGACTGCCATAAGTTGTCGGTTTTCATCTTCTAGCTTGTCTTTCTTTGCTAGAAGCTCATCACACCTTTGCACCAGCGAAGCAACAAAAAACTGAGCATCATGTTTAATGACCTCATGCATCTGTTTTCCCAACTCTATCCTTGTAACCTTATAATCGGCAGCTGACATTTCTTCAAGTGGCTTATCTACAATAGGTTCCACAATTTCAGCTACCTTCATCTTGTTGATGTCAACAGTTACTCTGGAGATAGTCTTGGCCTTCTTAGCAACTTTGGATCTAGATTGTTTTAGTTGCTGGTAATCAAAGGCATCAGGTAAGATTTCTTGTTTCTTCCTTTTTAGGGTAAAAGAACTAAGCCATGGAGGCAAAGTCATCAACTCCCCTCTAGTAGCAGCCGTAGGCAAAGGAGAAGTAGTTTTTGTTTGAATCACTGTGGTCATCCTGGGAGGAATATCTATTTGGACAGCGACCACGGTTTGCTCAGTTACCAATGAGCATGAAGATTACCTCATGAATTCTTCAAAACCAGAAGTGGAAGTATCAATTTCTGATAACTGGATACAAGTAGTAATATCCTTTGGAACTTCCAACACACTCTCTTGTTGAGGATCAGGAGATGGCTCGTATGTTGAAATGGGAATAGCATTCTGAGGAGACTCATCCACAAGCAAATCAAGAGGAGAAAGCGATGTCTCAATGGGAACTGGAGAAATGATCTCATGAGGCGAGTTTGAAACTGGAGACTTGGGAGCATCATCAAATTGCTGCCCCTCTTCTAGATTATCCAGATCAATCACCTGAACATGAAATCGTGATTTTTCCTTCCCACGAACTGTCGCCTCCTCAGGAGGAAGCACTACTGCACGACTGACTCGCAACTTGATTCTTGTGCCCGAAGATGATGCACCCTCCTTGTTGTCAACCTGAATCTCAGACTTACGTCCAAGAGGCCCCGTAGAATCATCTTCTTTTCCAACCTTGATTTTTACAAGTCTCACAGCATTACTTTTCAGCCATGCGTTGGTGTTGGCCAAGATAGGCTGAAATCTCTCAAGAATGGATATGCACTCTTTGTGCGACCATTGGATCAAAGGAAGTGGAGCTTCCTCAACCCTCCGTGAAATGTATTCAGGATCAAGTATGTGCCCATCATCAATCATCCCTTGTGGGATATCCACCAAATTCAAATCAACAATTTGCTCAATAGTGAGCCTGCAGTAATCCATCTTCAGAACTTCGGCTTCTGGGCGGAGATCTACCCAGATGTCTTCAATGCGATGCACGTGCAAAAAAGATTTCTTGATCTTCTCCTTCATACCCCTATAATCAAAATCAGCTCTAGGTTTAAACCTTTTGAGCTTGATTTCCTGCAATTCAGTCTCCTTGGCCTTAGCCTTCACAGATGTGACAAGGGACTACCGGTCAATTTTCAATGGGTTTGTGGTAGAGATCCCCATTCCAACCTTGTGTCTAGCAGACTAAAAAGTGTGGACAGCCATGATCTGTCTTCCCAACTCCATAAGAATGATCTTATCAGTTGGGTATCTGGGAAGCATATATGGCTGACCGCCATAGCATCCAATTCTCATATAGGTGAAGGTGGGAAACTGCAGAAACAAACATCCATACTCGCACACCTTGTCCCATGCCTCATCTGATACTCTCTTGTTCCTAAGATTTCTGTCAAACTGACACATTAAATATCCGAAGAATGCATCTTGGACTCTTCTGAAATGCAGTCTGCTGGGTCTCAACGGCAACTGGTCATAATACTCCCAAACTGGTATAAGTGAGCGATCACCCTTGGTAGAAAGACCTGGAAAGTGTCTAAGTGATGCGACTAAGTATACCAAATATGAATTCATGAAGAAGGTCATGGTGGTAGGAACTGCTGCAAGTTGTTCGCACAAGGCATCGCTGATGACTTCTCCCCACGAAATGTGATGAGACTGCCTTATGAACATGATGAACTGGTACATCCATGGCTCAAAGACATTGGAATGCTCAAGGCCCATCATCCTGCTAAGAAGAGTTATGGTGTCTCCTATCTCCCATTTGAAATAGCAGCGGTACAACTTTGCCCACCTTGAGGAGGCTCGTGGCTCTTGGATCCACCTATTAATGTGTCGCTTGCAATCTTTTTCCCTCTTCACATAATACTCCGCTGAACTTTCTTTGGAGATTTCCATATAAACAGGTGCAGGAGGTATTCTGAAGACCTTCTCGATCGTATATGCATCAAGACGGATTATAGCTTCGCCATCATCATTTTTGATGACTCTTGACTCTTTGTCAAAATGATGGGCTCAGGCAAGAACAAATTCAAGTTCTAAGGCAGCCACCGGGAAAGATGATGCATGGTGGATATGGCTGTCCAACAGTCGCTGCAAGTTATTATCATGTGGATCTTCTACCCTCTTGACGAATTCTGACATATCAATGTGCCCTATTTCCGTGTCTCTGATGTGATCCAAAGGAGAAGAAACCTGAAGGTGCTACCTCATTCTGATACTTGTCATATTTGTATTTCATCTTCTTTGGAGCTGGGGATGTCGGCAAATCTGACATCGATTGTGAACCTGGAATACTGTGATGAAGACTTAAAAGAGTTAAGGCAACATCATAGTCAGCTGCAAATATCATTCTTCCTTCTTCAAATGGGAAAAACTTCGATTCTTGAACTTCACGATTTTGTGAGAGGAAGAGGGGAAATATATGAAAATGGGTAAATCTCGACTTTGACCAATTTCGGATCTTGGGGAAATTTTTGCAAGTATACAAGTTGGAAAGAACATACATGCAATCGGGGTTTTAAAACCCGAATGCAAGTACACTTGTAATTTTGCAAATGAAGAAATGGATGGAAAATGAGAATTTGACTTGCGGAAAATGACGGAAACGGAAAGTACGGATATGGGAGAAATGAATGGATAGAAATGGGAAAATCCGGGAATGTCATTTTCATGAAAATGGGAAGAACTCTTCAACATGTAATCCGGTTTTTAAAACCCGAATTTGAAAGGGAGGGGTATTTCACACTTTTCAACTTGGAATTTTAATCAAAAATGGTTAAATTCCTTAACCGTAAGGGAAGAACAAGAATTTCCAGCGAACTTGTAATCGGGATTAAAAATCCCGAATACAAGTAAAGAGGGAATTTTGGGAAGAACAAAGCAATTCGAAAATTGCATACCAAGGGGAAGATCTTTCTCACAAAAACCAATTTTTGGGGAAAGAACAACATATTTCCAAAAATCCAACTAAGAAAGAAAATTAAGAAAACAAGAAAATAATAAAATGAAGGAAAGAAAGGAAAGAGAACATACCTTTCTTCAAACTGAAAATGCTTCTCCAAAAATGCAACAAACTTTGGAATGGAGAAGAAACACCAATAAATAGAGACAAACCGAGATGCCAAACCCTTGCCACGTTTTGGAAAAAACGTTTTATGTGAAAAAACGTGGCAGCAAATGAGAATAGAATGGCTTGGAAAATGCTTGAAACCTCCTTAACCCTCAACGCCTTAGCATATAAGGCAAAAACGAACTAGGAGACAGCAACTTCGTGGAGATTTAGTCTCCCAAAATGTGGCGTTTTGGAAAAACGTGGTTGCTGATTTGAAGCAAAAAACCAGTAAATGCAACCTCCATATGGCGTGACAAGTGGTTTCAAATGCATAAGAATAGGGTAGAAACCAAAACGCCTCTCCTTCCTAGAAACTCTCCCCAAAAATCGATTGAAATCTTCAACAATTTTGCTTCCAACTAGAAATCAGGTTTTTGGGAGAGAAGAACAAGTTCGAATTTGCACTTGCATGTGAAAATCGGGTTTTTGGGAGACAATTACAAGTTTTATTTTTGACTTTTTCACTTACAAAGTAAATTCAGGTTTTTTGGAACAAACTACAAGTTTAAAAATGTCAAAAATGCACTTTATGTGTAAAATCGGGTTTTTTGGAGAGAAATGCAAGTTACTTGTAAAAGGGAAATAAAATCCCTACAACAAGTTATACTTGTTTGCACATATGTAATGGGGATTTAAAATCCCTATTACATGTAAAAACCATTAAAGTAGGGGTTTTTGGAGAGAACTACAAGTTTACTTGTAATTTAGCCAAAAAATCCCTATTTTAACTAAACAAGACCAAAAAACAATAAAAAAGATAAAAAAAATAAAAGGGAAATTTAAAACAAATTACAAGTAACATTTTTTAATAAAAGTGCACATGTAATAAGCTGAAAATTCCCCTATAAAGACCAAAACAATGAATATCATTAAAACTTGCAGTTTGAAGAAAATTCTCCACCTGCAATCGGGGTTTTAAAACCCGAAATTGAAGGTAAGACATAGCAAACGAACCCAGAATTTGACAAAATTCGAAACGTAGTTCGAGTATGGACTAAGGATTAAGCCAGTCCAAGGATTAGTCAAAATTCTGCCTCGGGAAGCATGCCATAGAGCAAATTTTTTTATTTTTTCACAAAAATTTTATGTAATGGTCCTTCATTTTTGGAATAAAAAATGAGGACAACAAAACTAATAAACATAAAAAAACATGGTAACAATTGCATTAACAATAACAATGGTGAGTGGAGATTCGGGGTCGAGGGGTATTGCCCCTTGTGGGAATTTGGGGCAAAACCCCAATGTGGTCAAGGGGCAACGCCCCTTGCGGAGGTCTGAGGGTAAAGCCACTAATGGGGTCAAGGGGTAATGCTCCTTGTAGGAATCAAGGAGAAGTGCCCCTTGCAGGAATCTAGGGGTAGACCCCTAAGCGAGTTCAAGGGGGGGAGTCCCTTGTGGGGTCCGAGAGAAGCGCCCCTAGCGCACTCCCTATTGCGATATAAGGTGGGATCAAGGAGTAGAGCCCCCACTAGAAAGCACAAATAAGGCCTCCAAAAGCTCACAAACCTTCATTACGAATGTCATTTTCACAATTTTATACCCTTTTTTTCAATTGGAGTTTCTAACTAGGGGCCACAAGAGACTATTAGGCATCCCCATGTCTATCAAGAGACTCCCCAAAGTCCCTAATGTCTCATCGGCATCCCAACAGAGGTGGCGGGACGTCCCCTCGCGTCCCCATGTCTTGGAGACATCCCCATCCTAGAAATGCCAAGATTTTGGAGGGGGTTGCTTCCCCATGGAACAATAGTGGTCTCTCATCTAAGGCTACGTGGAAGGCGAGAAGATCTTCCAACTAGGTAGACTCTATAAATGTTTGACAATCTCTCTATTTTGTGGATATGATCATTAGATGTTTTAAGATTTTAAGATATTCTTACATGATATCATCTCCATTTAATCTTTTTTTCAACGCAATGGTGGAAATTTTTTATCACAAAACTAAAAATCTTAGATGGATGGCAAAATGCATTTTGAGCCAGCCATGAAGTTCATCCGCTTATGAGTGTACTTGGAGTGATTTTGAACACATACATTCCAAAAAACGCAACCGCCTAAAACAACAAATGAATGAGTTGGTCTTTGTTCACCGCAACCTCTACAATATATATTTGATCACAAAACTAAAAAATCTTAGATGGATGGCAAAATGCATTTTCAGCCAGCCATGAAGTTCATCCACTTATGAGTGTACTTGGAGTGATTTTGAACACATGCATTCCAACAAATGCAACCGCCAAAAACAACGGATGAATGACTTGGTCTTTGTTCACCACAACCTCTACTTGAAGCTAAAGAAAGCTCAAGGTTAGACTTTTAATATACTTGTTATTAGTTGAAATTGTATTCATTACATTTTACACTTGTAAGGTAAAGACTAATTTTTGCATGGACAAAAACACGTACTATTGAGGATGACAAGCCAATTGACCTTGATGAGATTGATCAAAAGTTTGGGTGGATTGTTGTTGGTGATGATGAATTTCTTGAGCCTCAGGATTTTGAGATCCTAAGAGAGGCTAACTTGGATCCTCATGATATTGAAAAACTTAGGAGAGGCTCTTATCCAAGAGCTTCATCAAGACCTCTTGCCCTCTAACATACCTCTATTTGTAGTAGCAAGTCATTGACTATATTTATTTTTTTGGCACTTTGTATTTAGTTTATAGGTAGCCTTTGTGCAAAATTACAAACTATATTGTAACTAACATTTTGTCAACTATCACCATCTAGTTATTATGTATGCACTATGAAGCATGTTTTATGCAATGCAATGTAATTAGTGATATGAATATAAAAAACAAAAATCTATTTTTCTACAATTCATGGTTTAAACTCTAAGTTGTCGGTTCGGGTTCGGGTTTGGGTTCGGGTTCGGGCACCGGTTCGGGTTCAAAGAACCGGTACACCGATACGGCAAAATTTTGAAAAGGGGTTTGGGTTCGTTAGTACAAAAACATGTAAATTATATGTATGCGTGTATGTGTGTGTGTGTGCAGCCTACAAGCATGAATTAAGATTAGCATGTCACGTAGCATCATATAAACAACAAAACCAACATAAACTTGTAATCATAGCATCATGATCATACCATAATAGCATCATCATATACATCAAGTTTAATATCAAAATGACAAAACAATCAAGTATCATTGTTTCAACTTTCAACAATTTAAAGTATAATCATCAAATGGATTCTCTAATTCATCATCCTCATTCTCCTCCTCCTCATCCTCCTCATCATTGACATTGACATTAGATGAACCAATGCCAATGCCACTTGCACTATAAATTTGCTCGCTATCCGAGTCATCAAATGCAACAAGTTGAGAAGTGAAAACATCGAAATCAATATGGTCTGGCTCTATATCCCACATCGTCATTTCCCCTTGCTTGTAGTTATGTTTCTTGTGTGAAATGAGCCAAGTTAATGTTTTAAAACTCACTTTTAGAGTTATGTTTTAATTTTTGATGTGGTAGATTTCAAAAAAAAAAATTGCAAAAGAAAACACCATTTTTGGGCTGTCAAACCCCCGGGTTCGACCTGGGTCCTCCTGGGTTCGACCTAGTCCGAACCAGGCCTGTGAATCACGGACCCTGTCCGAACCACAGGTGGACTAGACCAGGACACTGAACCAAGACCAGACCGGACCAATACCAGGGGTCTAGGGGGGCGAACCCTGCAACGTAGTTTAAACTCTATTTTATTTTCTCTCTATATCTCTATGCTATGGAAATGCCCATAAATTTCAAAAAATACATAGTTTTTGTCTCTTTTTCTACAATTTTTTACTTTTTTTTAAATCCAATGTTTGCTCCATTTTTCAAAAAAAATTGAGCTTTTGGTTTGCTAATTTTTTCCCCAAACAAATTTTTCTGTTGTGGACTTCCTAGGATGGGACTCCACCAAGCAGGTTTGAGCAATTCAAAGTTAGCTCCTTATGCAACCTAGAAGACCTATGCTAACACTAAGGCCATCACCTAGTTCAATTGATGGAGAATGTTGTGGTATTTGCCGATTGCAAAAGAGCTCGACTTGAGTTGTCTGAAAATTTTTATCCCAAGCAAAGTCCTATGATATGCATAAGTTGCTTACTTGACCCGAGTTGTTTGAGAGTCCCATTCAATAATCGTGCGAAGTCTTGAATGCCCAAGGTGAGAAGGTGGAAATAGCAATGTGATTCAATGCATCCGAACATGGACTGTTTTGCAAAGAAAGATTCTAGATACTCAAACTCAATTTTTCCCAATAAGCTTTTAGCCTTTTACAAATCATGCGAACATGTCACAATGCATGGGAACAAACTAGAGCAGAATTGGAGAGCCAACCTAGAAGATCTCCTTGAATCAATATTCCCAGTTTGAACTTGCCCCAACCGTTGGATAAACATGTTGATCCAGTGACACATGTCACTCATACAAAGGATTTGGAGGCAAAAGCCAAGCCAACATAACTTTATTTATAGAGTTGTGATCTCGTGGATTTAATATATAAGTCTAACATAGTATACTAGACAATCTAGTTTTGAGTTTCACTTATGTGTCTTATTGTTCAAGCACTAAGAATTGTGTAGGTTTTGGTATTGCATTGTACCAATACCATTGTTGTGTGTGGGCAAGGCATGAGCACAAGCATAAAGACATGCATTGTAATCAAGGAGCTTGAAGAGGGGTTTTTCTCAAAGTGAGGATTTAGGGAGTGGACTCTTGATTTGAAATGAGCTATGTTTCCCCTCAAGATTTCCAATGTAAGGATTCTATAATCTCAAGCATTTTCAGCATTGCCAACTTGAGTGAGTTAAGGTTAGTTTTGTTATTTTGTAACTATTATATGCATTGGGAATTAGTAATAAAGGTTAACAATAGTCCTTGCATTCAGTGTATGAACGTACAATTTTTATAGTATTTATTTGCAAGTTGAGCATGTTGTGTATGTATTTCTGTTGGCCATAATGTAGGTGAGTTATCGAACACTTGAAGTGGTGTAATCAATGTTGTCAAGGTGCTTGGTCCTCTCAAGAAAGCATTCTTAACAAAGGTGGTGCTGCATTGCCAAAATTCTACACGTAAAAAAATGCAAGAGCTTGAGATCAATCATTTGAAAGTGGACCAAATATCAGATCACCTTTTGAATTAACTTAGCTCTACTATCAATAATGCCAAGATCATCAACATAAACAACTAGAACCATAATGCCACCACCAATGATTTTTGTATAGAAAGTTGGATCAAAATAGCTCCTTCTGAATTTAAAATCTTGAAAGCATTGATCATTTTTATAGACCTAGCTCTAGGAGCCTACTTAAGTCCACACAAGGACTTCAATTACCCTCTTGGCAATAGGAGCAAATGTTTACTCATAGTTCACCTCTTCTATTGTGCATATCTTTTTCCAACAAGCCTAGCTTTGTACTTGTTCAAAGAACCATCTGATTTTCATTTGATCTCATATAGCATTCGCAACCATTAGACTCCTTTCCTTAAGGTAATCCAACAGCCCCCAAGTCTTATTTTGTATCAAGGCCGAAAATTCCACATTCCCATATTCTAGGTTTTCCTTTTGCCTCACCATACGTGCGAGATTCAAATGCCTACAAATAGCAGATGAGAAAAAAAATTACCTTCTCAATACCTTGCACAAGTTTTTTGCCTAATCATGTAGATCTAATTACCATGGATTTTAGTACTTCATCTTCTCAAACATCATTCAATGTGGTATAATGCAAGTTTGGTCTTTGGTGCCTATTTTCTTGGGCTTGTTGAAATTTGTGTATCACCTTGTTCATCATAAAGTTCTTCATCCTCCCAAACATCGTATCAACTGTTGTAATGGCATTTATGTCTACTACATTGGCTTTACTTGATTTCTCAATGGTATCATCAAAACTCCATCCTTCTAATGCTCTCAAGGTTATGCTTTGTCCAAATCCTTTTTCAATTTTCACACCAAATCTATCAATACTAGTTTCTTGTGCAGGACTATTTTTAGATTTACCACCATCTAAGAATCTCATCTACAACCATATCTATGTTGATCACAATCTTATTTATAGAGACATCATGTTATTTGTATGGCTTTAACTACTCACTATAGCAAACAAGCATATACCTTTTACTTTCTATATTTAAATAACCTTATTCCACTTAGGAATTAATGCAAAAGCAAGACAACCGAAAATGCACAAGACACTTGCCAATGATCTCCTTCATGATCATGCTTCCTTGAGAATTCTACAACACCTTACAATGACTGCTTAAGAACGGAAACAAGGGTATTAACAGCTTCTACCAAGTACCTATAAGATACATTTTGACTGTCAATTATACACATTACTCTCTCCATAAATATCCTATTCCTTTGTTTCACAACTACAGTTTGTTGAGAAGTGTGCACAGCATGTTGTCCATGTATACCATTCCCCTTGTAGAATTTCTTGAACTAATTGGAGGCAAAATTCTCTCCATTATCAGAGCTCACTGACTTGATAGGTCTACCTACTTGCTTTTCAACTAGGGCTTTGAGTGCTAAGGGAAGATGAAAAAATTATTGGCTCCAAACACAAGGGGTGTTTCATTGGGCCACACAAATTAGCATGAACCAGGCCCAAAACTCCTTTGGCCTACCATGCTTTATTAGTACCAAATGGCTGTTGACTAAGCTTTCCCATTTGGGATCATGTATACACATCCTAATATTCATCTATGGATGGAAATGTTGTGACGTTTGCAAATGGGGACCCCCTTGTTTTTGCTTTTTAGGGTAATGTTTTGGCGTCTTAGGGTTTTGTCTCCAGTCTCTCACCTCTGCAAATGAGTCAAGTTTTTCAAAATTTGGAGGAGCCATCAAAACGGTGAGGAGAAAGAATGGTCGAAAGAGTGTTTTGATGCTACAAATGTGCTCAGATAGGTCGAAAGAGTAAAATAGCAATTTCCTGGGGTCAATACAGACAACTTCCTATTTTTAGGAAATTTTGCTTTTTTGTTTTTTCCTAAATTTAGAAATTTTTGTTTTCAGCATTTTGGGGTCAATCCAGGAACCTGCTTTTTGGTCTGTTTTTTTCTAAAAATAGAACGCAAGTCATTGTTGAGTCAGGAAAGATGTTAAGTCAAGAGAACTGATCCAAAACAAACTTTCAAATCTAGAGGATAATTTCCAAAAAGGCTAGTTGAAGATCACAAGAAAACAGCTAAGTCTAGAGTCAAGATCAAGAAATTTCATTGTTCGAATCATCAAGATCACTCGTCCATGAAGAAATTCCTTGATCAATGACCAAGTCTGCCCAAGACACATGAAAAGTTCCTTTAGCACATGCAAAGTCCGCCCAAGACACATGAAAGTTCCTCAATCACTAGCAAAGTCCGTCCTGCCATGTATCAAATCAATTCCTAACCACAGATAAAATTCGCCCAAGTATTGTTGAACGATAAGGTGAATTAAAGTGAAAAGTTGAAAGCACAAGAAAAATCGCCTAAGTGTTGATACCTTGGGGAGAAAATCAGAAATTTGGTTAAGTGTTTTGGCATGGTGATGAAATCCTTGACTAGGAGTGAAGTTCGCCCTGATGGATATATTGTCATTGATGTCAAAGGAAATTGCTTGTGTCATTAATGTTGAGTACATAATTGACATCAAAGAAAAATGATGTATATCTTGATTAAGGCCAAAGGCCACTAAATCGTTAACAAGTCACAGACAGATACATCATGAATATGCAGCAACTAATATATTCTAAAAGGACAGTGACAAAAGGACAGACTAAGGTTATAGAGACAGCAAAGAGAATATGCAACGAGAATGATTGCAAAACTATTCCGGTCAGAAGTTTAGAGAACATAACCCAAAGTTCAGGATGAACAGTACACATACAAAATGATGACGTGGTGTCTTATGCATTGACTTGATATGGAAGCTATACTCAAAAAGCAACAACTTAATAAAAGAGATTGATGGTGCTAAACACAGGCATGCAGCGATTTGTTTACAAAGACAATGAATCACTAAGCAACGATGATATAACTGTGGTGACTACAGCATGAAGAACATCGATTTAATGGCAAAGGTTGATGTCGATATTACAGACAGCAGACCAATGTATACAATGGTGAAAAAGATAGCAATTCAAACCTTACAAAAGTATTTGTATCCTCTAATAAACAGTGATAAAGATATTCTGTAGAAAACAAAAGTGAAACAAAACTAAGAAGGCAGAGATCAATGAAGGACAGCGACTACATCTGCTAATACATCGGTGAAACAAGTTGTGGATGGTAGCAACTTATTTTCAAACTCAGCGACTAAATTAATGGCCCAAATTCCATATGGAGCAGTGATCAAACAGACTTGAACAAACAATACATGGCAGAGTGAATTGAAATCATTTATCAATTAGAGTAAGGGCATATTTGTGGAAGGTTCCGAATGTGTTTATTAAGAGCAGCGACTAAGCAAAATATTTGCTTGCTGACTACATCAGAACGTCAAGAACATGATTCCAACTAAATTAATATCAGCCATATTATTACTGCAGCAGCAAAGTAACAATATTGGATATTTTCACGGATGTATCAGTTATTGAAATCGTGGTTTCCTATTGCAAGGCAGATACATTGATGAGATTGGACAGACGTATAATACCTTGGAGTAGTCGCGGTATGCTGGAGCGTAATTTCTGTTGCTACGTGAGAAAACCTCATCAATTACCAATTCACAAGAGACAGCGATAAAAGATTGTAAAGAAGATTAAGATATTGCATGAACTCCTTCATTATGAGCAGCAGATAGAATTTACCATAATCAGTTTATCCACAGCGGTGATGTAAGAAGATTTCAGTGATAGAAAAATTAAAGAGACAGCAATCTGGAAACAAATGATTGACTCCATTTTCAAAGATATCTGCCAGCGGTGAAGATATTACAAATAGTGACGAAAATCATTGAAGGAGTAAGGTTTCGATGGATAAATTGTTCTCTATGTCTTCCAATACTTGCCTGAACCACAACGACCTTGTGTAATGAAGGAATCAATGATATAGAAGTTTAAAAGCAGCAATTATAAGTCTGAAGATATTGCTGACTTCGTATATTGGAAAGCTAGAATATATTTTCGACGTCATGGACTAAGCATGGCAGACCAACAAAGTCAATTATAGAGACAAGCTTTGAGCAGCGAATTACATGATAAGTTTGTAATGGTGAGATCACATAAGAAATTATAGAGCAGCGTTAATTACAAAGGTAGTGATTCATTTAGAAACTAATTTTAACAAATGGCAACGATTAATATTGACAAAAAAAAAGCAACATGAAGAGGTGTGATTTCATTAATGAAATCTCAGTTTGCTAAATAGGGACGTGTCTTTTTGTTTCCAAAAGATATGTCACTTCAAAGTATTATTTGAGATATAAAAATGTGTGAGATCAATTTTATAGATATGAGTGAGTTGTAGTGTGTGAAGAATATAATTCTGAACTTATTTTTCAGATCGTAAGAAATGTTAAAAAGAAGATAATGCTGATAATATAAATCTGAAAAGAGAGTAGTGCTGTATCTGTAGTATGCGTGTGTGTTGAGTATAAAATAAAACTTATTTATGAGAAAAGGGTGAGTATATGGAATAGAAGAGTGTGTGTGTTGTGTATGAAACAACATTGAAGATCTATATAGAAGGCTGGAAATAGTTATAATAAGATTTTGAGAAACATGAAGTGTAATTCTGATTTATTCTGAAAAAATGTATGTGTAATGCATAAGAAGGATATGTGCAGATTGTATAGGAGAATAGATAAAGTTATGAATGAAATATTTGCAGATTTGTGAAGAAGGAAATTTGAGAAGAATAGAATCCATCATCCGTTGTTATAGCAACATTGTCAAGGTGGAAAATCAGATTTATGTGGAGTGGGTTGGTGCTCACGAATTCTGAAGTGGGAGTTGGTGCTTCCAATGGGTTGGCGCGCACAAATTCAGAAGTGGGAGTTGGTACTTCCAGTGGGTTGGTGCTCACAAAATCAGATTTGGGAGTTGGTGCTTCCAGTGGGTTGGTGCTCACAAAATCAGATTTGGGAGTTGGTGCTTCCAGTGGGTTGGTGCTCACAAACTAAGTTAAGGGTCAGTGCCTCTAGTAGGTTGGTGCTTACATTGTAAAAGAAGATATTTATAAAAGCATTAAATTGTCGTGGTTTTCTCCCGTAAGGGTTTCCACGTATATATCTTGTGTTCATATTAGTTAGATCACATATGAATGTTGGTATGCAATAAATATGTTAATGAGATAAGCTATACTTGTGATTGAAGTTGAAAAAGTTTAAATTGGTAAAATTTGTTGTTATACTAATTCACCGCCCCCTCTTAGTATAACGGTGTGCTCTTCACACCCAAGGTAAGTGAAGAAATTTCTCAAACAAGGTCAAGTCCACCCTTCTCCAAGCATGAAATTTCCTTTCTATCATGAAGTCTGCCCAAGGATAGCACAAATTTCCTATTCCTAGGTGAAGTCTGCCCTCCAAAGCATAAGATTTCTTGTCTCCTAGCAAGTCTGCCTCAGTATGTGTAAAGAGAAAATTTCCAAATCCTTAGCATGTCCGCTCCAAGATGGAAAAGTTTCCAATTGAACACCAAGTCTGCCCAGGAAAAGATAGGTGAGAAAAAGTGGCTTAGTGTTAGTACCTTGGGAAGAAAAACTCGAGATTATGGCTAAGTGTTGATACTTTGAAAAGAGAAAAATTCAGAAATTTGCGCGAGTATGGAATGTGGAAAAACTAGATGAAGTTCACCATAGGAAGAAGCTTCTAGAGGAAAGCCAAAAAGATTGCCGTTGAGGATATAAAGCAAAGAGAAAGAAAGAGGGAAGGTTTGATTTAGGGTTTAAAACGTGACCAGATTCATTTCAAATAAAACATAAAACAAAAAACAAAAAAAGGGAAAAAGTGAAACAAAACAAAGGTCGAATTCTCTATAAACATAAGAATTGGCATACATTCAACTCACAAGTTGCTTCTCAAAAGTTGAAGGTTGAAGCTCAAGAGAGAATCTCCTCCAAACTTTAAGACAAATTTCAAAGTGAATTACAGGTCCAAGACAAGTTTGAGGAGAATTCAAGACAGTTTGAGGAATTTTATTAAAATTTTCAGGTTTATGAAGGAAATGAAGGCAGATATTCAGAATTATAATCTCTTTCGCACTTCAAGATTTCCTTCTTTCAGTCTAGAATTCTTATTTTCCAGACTTGCACAAGAATTTCACTTAATATCAATACTACTTTTTATGCTTTTTATGCTTTTTATAGTTTTGGAAGCAGAAAATTTCAAAAAAATCAGACTCAAAATACAATTTCAATAATTTTACTATGTCTGATTACAATCTACAGAATTTCATTAGGTCTGTTTTTTAAGGAAATATTTCATAACCAGACTTGACTGAGGCTGATTTTCAGTCCAATTTCTAAATTTTCTCAAGTTAAAACAGAATTAAGCCTCGCATTCCAAACTGGAACTGAACATCAAACCCCCCCCTTATTGTTTTTAACTTAGAAAAATTTCATGATTTTCAGGTGGTAGATGTCAGCTCAAGGAGGGATTTCAAAAAGACTCAAATGAAGTTCAATAACAAAGAACCAAAGTTGGAGTCCAAGATCATGATGGAATGAAAGAGGGTTGGGGATACCAACCTTGGCCATGTGGACCTCGACGACTTCAAGAAAAGAATAAGGCAAAGAAAATTCCTTAATCCATAAATGTTCTTTGGAAAAGATGAAGATTGATGATGCCAAAATATAAAAAACAATCAAAGCAATCTAAGGTAAGGTCTTCGTCGCAGTCTCCGATGTGCTTGAGCAGGAAATAGTTCGAGACAAGGCCATGAATGTGGAGAACCTAAAGGCCAAAGTTCAAAGCAACTTCTTCACTTCTGCAAGTCCAATCCAAAAGCAACATTTTGGAAAGGCATCGTCATTTCTGTCCATTGAGGATGGTTTTCGAAAACTAATGAGATGAACCTAATAGAATACAAGGTCAACATTATGCCAAGTGTCCTAATGGAAGAGTTGGGCCCCATAGTGACCAGGTTCATTGAATTTTCTACCAAAGGAAAGGATAAGGGATGCCCACTTCTAGAAGAAAGCCGGATTTGGTGGTTGTTTATTTCTCATTGGCCCACTTTGGATAACTACTGTAACAAACCCTAATTAGGGCTTTAATGTTTTAATCTTGGCCATTGATCTTGAATCAATATGGGTTGTTGTTTTGTAATGGGGTGTCTATATAAACCCTCCTCCTCTCATTTGTAAAGGGAGAAACTTCTAAGAAATTGTTGTAGTGATACTTCTTAAATGCTAAGAAATAATTCATTGTTCAATTGTTAGTGAATTTTTGTCTACTTTTGCAAGTTAGCATGGTTTCTTGGCTCTCAATAGAATAGATTTCATTTTCAAGTTGATAGATTGAATGGAGGATTTGATAGAATTGCTTAATGTTGAATGGATGTGTTCATACTTTTGATAAGTGGATGATTTTCAATTATTGTGCAAGGTTAGCCTGAACCAATAAATGAAAACTTAACTTCTATTGCTATATTCATTGTTCAAAATGTTGGTGAATGTGAGTGATATGAAAATCTTTTGAATTCCTTAGAAGATAGCACCGTTGTTGTGTAGTTGTTGAATTTGGCGAAACAAGAGTTGGTTTTGAATTCCACTTTCGCAATTACTGTCTCCAAAGTTCATAGGATTAGCCTATGGTTAGAATTATCTTCCTAAACCCTCCCTTTTGCCCTTTTTTTCCAAGTCTTAGTAGAAGTAGGATTGAAAAAAACTTATTGCAAAATTATTTCAAAAAAAAGAGGAAGTTACAAGTGTCGGCAATCAACAAAATCCTTTGATTGATTCACTCCTCGAACAATTGTGTAAGTCCCCCTTGATATTACTAGCATATCACAACGAACCAACTGAGACTATCCGCATGAATTTGGAACCTTGGAGTCATCTTTGTGATCACACAGTCCATTTGTTTAGCACATAGAAGATTTTGATCAAGAGAGAATAGGATATATCTGGTTATTTTATTCTGAGTTGTGCGTGCATAAAAAACACACCAACAAGAAGTTCATTAACCATATTCCAATAATTAAAATGCCCATGTCTTTCGTGCCAAAGTTTACAATCATTTTCCACTGTTGCCTATGCATGAGACTCTCTTCACTTGGGATAAACAAGTTTGTGCAATCCTTTCTCACAAATATCAATTGTGATCACCCTCTCATTTTGGAAAGTTTTGACCATACATTTAGCACTTTGAAAAATTGTCACAAAGAGCAAGATTGTTAGTTATTTTACTTATTGAAAGGAGATTTGTATTCATGTCAAGAACATAACAAACATTCTTGAATGTATAGAGAACATTGTTCAACATGACACAAACATCAGCACATTTTTTAAAAGCAACAAGTATTCTGATATCGATCTGATTTTGATTGGATACAAAGAAAATGTTCAATATGCAGTCCTGGTCTCTGCTACAACTACTTATTTGAAAATCTTTTCACTTGATTTTTCTCTATAGAATGCTTCTCATTCTGGAGTGCTTCTCTGTAGAGTCATGCTTTGTAATAGTCTTGCACTTTCTTCAAAATGGTAAACAATTATGCTAGTCAATTTGTTTCCAAAAGTGCACAAAGAAATGTATTCCCATGAAAATTCGATTCATCAGACATACAACAAAACTAAAAACCAAATCAAAAACTATTAGAATATATTCAAGAACCAATATATGTCCCAATTTTTCTTCCCAATTGTGAATTGATAATGGAGAAGGGCATAAACAATAGTAAAACCAATGACAATACAAACTATGCAGAGGTTATTATGTTTCTCTGTCTAAAGTGACTCACAAGTGTGCCTGCTTCAGCAGCTGAAGCGAGATGAAGACCAGGTCCCAGCTGCTCCCCAGTATCTTTTTGGTATCTATGCTTTGCTCTGCTGTAGCTGAAAATCCAAAATAGCAAGACTTTTTTATCACCTTCAATATCAACAGAAAGCTATTCTATCTAAAGCAATAAATGAAAAAAGGACAGGCAAAAAGCATACTAGCCTCTCAGGACACATCAAACTGAATTTTGCCCCAAAAAAGTAACTTCCAACAAATATCCCTCATTATGAGTACTAGGATGCCCCATGAAATATGTAATAATTAATATAAATCTGCCTCTAACAAAAGAAACTTTAATTTTGTCTAAAATAATCATTTATAACTAAATAAATTATCAAAAGATTTTATAAATATTCTGAAAACTGTGAATGCGAAAAATCACCAAAAACATAAGTGAAAGAGAAGAAGTGAATAATGGCTCAACCAATTTTGATGACTTGAGAAATTTTACAGAAAGAAGTCATTTATAAGATTGAATGTCTTCCAAGGCTCAATATGAACTCTCAAGGTAAGTACCATAGTAGAAGAAATTTTGAAACAAACGCACTTAATCAGAGAAAACATGAATCGCCAAGCCTCATGTTTTTTCTCCAAAAAAATGCATTTTTTAATAAATCGCAGCTGATGTTCTTTTACTGGTTTTTTCCCACGTTACTGTAAAACATGGAGGTTTGTTAAAATTGCATGTAGTCACATGCTATGTCACAAGGTTCACCTATTTTCACCATGAAATTCAAAATCTAGCAAACATGAACACAAACACAAAAAATTATTTAAGTTCGCCTCCAGATTCACTGTATGAATGCATCCAATTTTTTTCAAATTTAAGTGTTTTTATATTTCATCCACACTCCATCTCCTTCCAATTTGTTATGTTGTGTGCTCATCGCTATGCATGGGGCAGTAAGAAAATGTTGTGAATTGGGTAAAGTTTATCAGCACTGGCTTAAAAATCCATAACAGCAAGGGCAGGTTTCAGCATTCTCAGTTTCTATATCAGGCTTCAGTAGCAATGAAACCGATCAGAACCTGCAATGATATATAAGCTGCAATGAATAATTATTTACTTTGCCACAAGGTAATCTAAGCCATAAGTGTTGTCAATATCGGACTACCCAGCAGTTGATAATCCATTGTGGCTGCTGAAATGTAATTCATGCAATCAGAATCTTCTTGATGGGGTCAAGCCTATATGAATATAAAAAACATTATTCTGCATTAATTAAGATTTTAATTTTTAAAACTAAAGTAAGATTTAATATTTATAAATTCTAATTAGTATTAACATTTTTAATAGTTTATAATTTATTATTGAGTTTTAAGATTACAAAAAATTAAGATAGATTTTATGTTTATTAAATTTGAAAATTAATTAAAAATTTAAAATTATATTATTTAATTTTAATTAGCATTTAGGTAACAGGTTTTTATCAGATTTTAACATAAGTTATTATAAAAATAAAATATATATTTTTAATATCTGAACTTAATCATGAGTTTTTTTTTTCCCAAAATTTATCACTCAACAAATTTGTTTCATATTTTTTTTCACCAAACAGGAATATGAACACAAAACTTGTGACATAGATTGTCATGTTATTGCAATTGTTTATCATTTTTTTTGTTTAGACTTCAATGAGTATTTTTTGACTATATAGTGTTTTACATATTTAACCTACATTACAGGGTTCAGCAGAACCAGCAGATGAATTGGATAAAGCTGTGTTCTGTGTTCCTATCACGGATGAATGAAATGGTCTCTTATGCCCCTAGCTACTTCACGAGCTAGAATATTGCTCTAAAGGTTAAGAACCCCAAGAAACATCCCCAATCGTTAACTTGAAATTTTTATTGCCTTTGCCACAATTCCATTGTAATATAATCATAGATATAAACATAAATGAGAAAATCTTTATTCCAGAAAATTCTCAATTTTATTTGTTCTCTATATCTCTGTGCTATTAAAATGCCTCTAAATTTTAAAAATAGCAAGTTCTCTTATTTGTATTTTTCAACATTTTTTGAAAATCCAATTATTTCCCCATTTCTTCCCTATTAAAACCTGATTTTTCAAAAAATCTTATACTTTTGGTTTTCCCCTAAAAGATTTTTCCTGCTATGGTAAGTACAAGCTAATAAATTACCACCACCTTGCCAACATGTACCAAGAGATTTGAAACTTTTCATCATATGAACAATTCTAATATACAAAACATGGTCAAATCCTTCATGTACCATAATATTCAACAATCCCAAAGATTGCAAAGGAATATTTACCATAAGTGAGAACCATATTATATTCCTTATTATGGGTTAACATGTGACCATACCCAAAGAAATCTGCAAATATGGTAGCAAAGAAATAACCTCATACAGCATACATAGCAACAATCAATGAATTTGTCGTTACACCAAATTTCAGCATTATCAACTTAAAGGTCACTTATCTAGTAACTCCATGGACCATTGTTTAATATGTAATTTGTTTGAAATTCTACAGCAAAGCTTCCAAGAGGAGAAAGGAACAAAATGATCTTATTGCTTTGGGAGGAAAAAGGGTACTGCATTGATCACTTGAACAAAGATAAACTAAATTATGAAGTGAGCCCAATTAGGACAAAATAGAGTGGCATGCCCCTCACACATGAAAGGTAGATGTACCCAAGAAGGTAATAAGTTGGAATGAGAAATATATAAGAGTATTCTTAAGTTTAGCAAGAAATTCCTGTTCAAAAAAACGACCTTTGCAGAGATTCAAAGCATTTATGTTAGATATGAGTGCTTTCAAGGATGTGTGGTACCTTCTATTTATTAATATCGTTTTTTCTCATTATTGACTTACACTCTACTCTTTGAGTGGAGGTTAATTTAACTCATCTCATCTCATCTCTACAACTGATCAAAGAAGGGTTCTTCCTTGTTTTGTTGTACTTAATTCTGATAGCTCAACCACAGTTAAAAACCTTTTGAATTACTCGCAGACTGACTAGCAAGTACTCATAAGCCAAAAGTGCCCAATGACACCTTTTCCTATATAGAGATCAATTTAGTGGTCTTTACCTTAGGTCATACAGACTTAAGGCAGCATAATTTTCAGTACTCCATGTTCTGATATTCAATCTGATTAGCTCTTCGCTCCTCATTCTGATTTCTTGAAGTAAAACAGTATCAATCCAAATGATTTCATTACTTGCTTAAGAAAGCAACTTTTATTACCTGCCCCAAGCCCTCTAGGAATTAATTAGATGATGCTTAAGGTCCAGAACCTACTGTAGGATGAGATCATCTTTACATGCATACTAGAACCTCACAGATGGGGTGAGAACATTGAGAATCTATTAAGGCTGAATTATTTGATGCTTCCTGAACAAAAGCTGTTATCCTTTACTTTGGTTTTATGCTCAACGATGATAATACAACTGGCATAGCAGTCCTTTTCATTTTCCAACATCTTGTGCACTGAAATGTATAATTTCCTTATGAGATCAATGTTGAGATTTAGTGGAATGACATGCATAGCCCCTAAAGGCTTGTATCAATTATTAACCATCAAATTTCTTGTGAGATAGTAAGATTGTCATAGTAATGAATCTTCTAAGGGATGATTTCAGTGTTGAATATGCCACATATTGGATCTACCAAGGGATGAGTATCTAGAACTGATCCATTCAGATGCTTGTAGACCTAAGTCAGCAGCTTCATTGGCTGGAAATATTCACTATGTTTCCTCTTAACGATTCTTCAAAAAAAACCTAGATTTATTTCATGAAGACCAAAGAATAGGTCTTTGGAAAATTTCAAAAGTCCAAAGCTAAAATTTTGAGATCTAATAATGCAGACCAATATATCCCCAAAGACTTTGACCTTTCTTGTATGGATCATGAGAGAGCTGACAATGCAATGTCCCCTATTGGGGTGTACTTGATTTATGCCCAAAAGTAACAATTCCAACAATATAACTTGCTTACATATAGTATTCTATAATTAATTCATATAATAGTTATTGAACACTTTAAAAGTAAATAAACAATTAATATCCATGAGATGATAGACAACATCACCTAGTTGGATCCATTCTACATATTTTGCTTCCAACAATCAACCATACTAGGGATTGGAGGGGAACACATGATAGGGCGCCTGGAAACTCTTCCCACAACTAAGCCCAAGGGCACGGAACATCCAACCAAGACAATTCGACCCCTTGGCCCACAAGTGGCAGGACCTCCAGAGCATCCAACAAGGGTTGGTGTCCTTACATTGTGGGAACCAGTCTGCTGCCTCTCCCTTACATGTTTCCTTACCAACCTCATGTATAATTGCTTGTAGGAAGATACATTGGTTAGTTTATTATTTCTAAGAATTTAGATGGCTTTAATAATTCAAAATTAATAAATAAATCTAACGCTCTTTAAGAGATATAATGCACAATAGATATGACTATACTTCATACCAAATACTTGCTTAATTAAAAGGCTGCTTTTACTGAATGCAGTTTATGTATATGTCTGAAATCTGATCTCATTCCATGCCTTCCTTGAAGTGCCGATCTGCCTTATATATCCTTCATATGGTAATGAAGAGTTATGTCTCCTTCCACGATTACAACCTTACCAAAGGTGGCATCTCTTAAACCTGGCTGTTGCCTCTTCATTAAGGAATCGCTGCTTGTTAATTATTTGTTTTTGAGACAACCATTCGTTGATTTTCCCAAGTCTACCACCTTTAATAAATCACCGATTGTGTAAAGAAGTCCTTTGTTTGAAGAGAAAGAATGGGATGATTAAGTCCTTTGTGTAACTGTCGACTTCAACATTAGAGAAAATCGTGAGTCTTATAAATAAGACAATTTTCTGAGCATTGGCGTATATCGAAACTCATTTATTATCTCTATTTTCTTTCTAAGGGTGGGTGTGAGATTGTTTCATGGTGGGGGCATGACAGACAATAACTTACAACATTCAGTAGAATGGAATTGTTCTGCTAAAGGTTGCAGAAAGGAAAAACAAGTTTTTAATTGTAATGTCCCCTTCTCAGGCCCAGTCAGCAAGTGTGACCATTAGCCTATTCCTGATTTCCCATAGGCTATTTGCTGTTGGTTAGGGGACTCCTTTGATCTTGGGGAGCTCGGTTTCAGTTTTTATTGGCAACCGATGGTGGTTTTGAGCTTGGTTCGTATCCAGGATAGCAGTGATGCTTTCTAAAGTGTTTTCAGCTTCTTGGGCTATCCTCCACACTTCTTGGAGGCCATGCCTATTTTTAGTAAGTCCCTGTTTAGCACCCGGCATCATCCCTCAGCTTCAGTTACTTTATGGCATGATCAATTTTGGTTTCCAATGCCTAAGCGATGCTTTCCATATTTTGGTCAAGAATATTAAAATATACACTAAGTTCTAATGTTCATTGTTAATGTTATATTATTTACTTTAGTGTTATATTTCAATAAAGTAGCATTATGTTCTCTCAAGTGGATGCCTAGGGAAGGGAGACTTGGACATAAGTTAATTTTAAATTGTCAAATAGGTAATTTGAGAGAAAATGAATTACTTTGAATTTAAAATTGTTCTTTTTCCCCTCCAACTCTATAAAAGAAATTATTGGGCTCTCATTTGCATTATGCAGAAGAGTACACATAACAAGATGTCGGGTTGAACGGAGAGTTCTTCCAAGGATTGATCAAGGAAGAAAACCCTCATCAAAACATTGGTTTTGGATCTAAGAGATGGTCCCTATCTAGTTGGTATGATTTCACATAGGAATCACCTTTGTTTTCACAAGTTTCATAGTTAGGGGTTTTGGAAAAAGATGAAGATTTTTGAGGTTTTTTTATGACAGGCTTTGCATTTGTGTTTGGTGATCATTGCTGAGATTTTTGCTGTGCTATTTCAGTGATTTTGATGGGTTCCCAATCTGGCAGTACAACCCTCCTGTACCTGGTCTTACCACCCAAGAAATGAATGAAATGGATGTTGCATGAACTGGGAATAAATTGGGACTTGTCTGTAGGCTTTAAGCTAGCTGGATGATCACATTAGAAGATGTTTGGATAACCATAAAAAGAATGTCTTTCTTAATGGGCTGAACTATATGCATTGATTTTCTGGGCTAGGTGTGACAGTGGCAGGCATCAGACACCTTGTTTTTGGAAGGTTACTGGCTATGAGGAGTGTCACCTAAGTGATCTCCATTCGTTACAGAACCTTGGACAGCGTGCAAACAAAGTTCAACGAAGTTTGGTATTTTTCCTGGCAGAATCGCCTCTGTTCCAGTGCTCCACTATTGCTGGGTATGTCAGAGAATTCGTTGCAGTACCGTTGCTGTCAATTTGAAGATGTTTGAAGGGGGCTTAGGTCAAAGTCTTTGGTGTAAATCCATTATGGGTGTTTGGGAATGGTTTGCATGCATGTTTAGAGGTGCTTTAACATTTGTTTCAAGATGATTGCCTTGTACTAGCACTAAGACTGAGTTGGGAAACAGACTGAAGTTTATAGCAGACCTGAAGCTGTTGACTTTTAGTCCTTTTGACCATGCTGGGTGAAGATGAATGCTCAGGGAGTTTATAACTGCAGCTTGAAGTCATCTAATGTTGGTCGAATGATGGTTTTTGAATATTGTCAAGCTTCCTTTCCCTGCAATCTGCTACAGCAGATCTGCCCTGTGCTCAGAAGGATTTATCAGACCTGTCCTCATTATTTGCAGCCAGTCTCAAGGTGTTTGTAGGGGATTTTTTTGTGGTGCAACTTCAGTTTTGGCCCCTGGAAGAGGTCGGTGAGGTAATAAGAAGTCTGCTGAGCTGTTATCCCTGTTTCCCAGACTGTAGCAGCATTCCATATTCATTTTCAGACCTACAGTTCTTGTCCCTTCATCAATCATAAGGTAATTCATGTTTATGTTCATAAATCTAACCATCACATGTATTGAATTACCTATTTGAATGTTTATTCATCAAGAAATTTGTACTATCAGTGACTTGCACATTGAAAATAACATCAGACTTATGACAGCAGTAGGTTTCTTATTTCCAGAAACATGTTGTGAAATTAATTTGGCAAAAAAAATTATAAAAAATAGGGGTGGTTGTTACAATAATAGAGATTGCTAAGTCCATGATTCAAAAAATTGGATCTGCCCATGTTTCTTTGAGTTGAAGCATGCAACTGTGTGGTATACATTTTAAACTGATGTCCTCACAAAGTGTTTAAGGACAATACTACAGAAAAAGCCATTACTAGAGAGAAACCTGATGTTTCTCACTTTTAGGTGTTTGGAACTCCTATTACATTCACATCCTAGAAGAAAACAACCAAATTTGAACCCTCCAGCCTATAGGATACAATGAGTCATTCAAGGCCTACAAGATTTATGTTTCATCAAAAAAAAAAGATTCTAATGGGCAAAGATGTTAAGTTTGATGGCAATGCTTAGTCCTCTAAGCCTTGAGAGCCTCCCATAGAGATTGAAAGCAGCTAACTGTTGGTGTTGGAAATAAGCCACACCCGGACCGACGATGGAATGATCCAAGAGGGGCCAGTAGCTCAGTGGTAGAGCACTCCAGCAGCGTATGGAAGGTCCTAGGTTCGAGTCCTAGATGGTCCATGTCTCAACATGGTATCAGAGCCAAGTCCAAGCTAGGAGCCCCAACCACACGAGAGGTGTGGCTGAAGGGGGGGTTGTTGGTGTTGGAAATAAGCCACACACGGACCAACGATGGAATGGTCCAAGAGGGGCCAGTAGCTCAGTGGTAGAGCACTCCAGCAGCTTATGGAAGGTCCTAGGTTCGAGTCCTAGATGGTCCATGTCTCAACACTAACAACCGACCATTCCAAGTTCTGAACAGCAAAATTAAGCAGTCCTTATTGCTGATCAACCAAGTTCTTTCTAGTGAGGCTGACGATGAGATCTAAAACAGCTAGGAAACCTAAAAGGCTTATCCATTCTTTGCAGGAGACACAAGAGCAGATAGCACAACCAAAAACTTCTTTTAAGTTGAGTCATCCACCTAAGAAGTTTCCAAGTTGTGTTGCTTTAACGTCTTCCATCATTGATCATTAGACTGTATTGTCCCCACTTTGAAATAGAATTTAATAATGGATAATAAATTAAATTTCAATATTAAAAATTAAATTAAAATATAAAAGAATATAATTAATTAAAATTTAATTAAGTTAATGAATGGTCAAAAGACATGGAAGGAAAAGTTGTGACTCCCTCAACAATGAGATATAAATGGGAGAAGAGAACCTCATTTGAGAGGGGGATAATTTGGAAATGAGAAGTGCACATCCGATTTAAATAAGAAGTGCAGACCTGATTATGAAAGGTTATGCCCCTTTCAAAGGCCAGAAATAATGAAGAGTTGCACTCTTTCAAAAGATGCTAAAGGTGAAAGGGTGTGTCTCTTGCCAAAGGGCATGCGTGATGAAGAGGTGTGACCTCTCCCACACATTGAGAGATATAAAGGAAAGGAATCAAAGCATTCAGCAATAGGACTATGGATTGGATCAGATCAGAACTGTTATTAAGTTACAGGCAGTAGCATCTTTGTTCTTGGTGGTATGCATGGGGATGTGCTGAATATGTATGCTTAATATATGAAGTCTGATAATGTTTTTATGCAGAATTTAGTAGTAATATTAATATAGACTGCAATATGTATGACAGTCATACGTAATTTCATATATATTCATAATACATGAGAAGTTAGTATGCTTATAGTCTGAATCATGTTATTATTATCAGTATTTAAGAAGATGGGAATGAGAGGGGCAGTCTAAATCCATGCAATAGGTTAGTCCTAAGATAGGGTGGGGATCAGTGACCCATAAGCCTTGAGGGTATAGGCCGGAGATAGGTAAGGGCTTGGATCTGTAAACTTTGAGAGAAGCTATTGTATTTGGTCTCTAAGCGCTTTGGTAACATACATAAACCCTTCTCCCTTAAAACTTTAGTAGTAGAAGGGTCTGAAATCTATATTAAGAACTATGAATAATGAAATTAATCATCTAGTGAGGAAAATAAATAAGCACTTGTTAATAACTAAAAAATTGAAGAATATCAATGACTGGCTTCATGATTAGTCTCTCAATCAATTTTAGTATATTGAAATAGATTAGTTATGTTAATCTAGTAGCGGACTTTACAAATGGTATCAAAGCCTTGCTCCTGCCATCCTGCAGGGTAAGGCTAAAACAATGAATACATTCTAGCCAATAGGAAGATCTATCAATACATTTATTCATGTATATACTTCATGTGCTATGTATATTCTCATATATGCTTCATGATTGATGTGTCTTCAGCATATCCACTCCATAAGTGTGTTTCTCATATATGCTTGTACCTTATGTGTATGTATTACTTCATTGTTTACATGTATGATATGTGGATGACTCATACCTTATGCATATTCATGTCTATACTTCATGTGTATTTGTTTATCCATGCTTAATAATTGACATGTTGGCTTTCTGCCTAATGTGTTTTCCACATTTGTGTTTTTCTCATGTATACTTATGTGCATGATTCATGCCTTACATGTATTCATGACTTCATGCCTTACATACTCATAGTTTTGCTTCTTGCCTACATGTGTCCATTATTTCATGCCTTGTGTATACTTCATGTCTTATGATGTTTATGTGTGTTACTTCATGCCTCACATGTATACTTTATGCTACATGTATACCGCATGCCCTAAGTGAATTCATGTGTATACTTCATGCTTAATGCGTTACGCGTATTCATGTGTACACTTCATATGTATTCATACCATATGTGTATACTTCATGTTTTACAGAGATGCTTATTGCCTTATGTGTTTAGTGCTTTACACCTTATGTGTATTCATGTGTATGACTCGCGTCTTATGCATTCATGTGCATGCTTCATACCTGATATATTGGATTCATACATAAAGTGTTTGCTCCGTATGTGTTTCATATGTATGCTTTGCGCCTCTATGTAACATATACGCTTCATACCTTACGTGTATTTATGGGTATTGCTTCATGCATTACGTATGTTAATGTTTCAAGACTTGCATGTATACTACAAGCTTTGCATGTATTCATGCAAAAGCTTTATGCTTTCCATGTGTTTATGACCATGCTCTATGTGTATCCATGGATGTGCTTGTATCTTATGAGATTTCTTCATGTATTTTCAGTATGAATTTATTTTTTTGATGCTTCATGTTTCAGCATGATTACTTCATGTGTGTGTGTGCCTTCCTTGAATATGCTTAGTATGCCTTATGAGTACTTATAAATGTTTAAGAATTATACTCTAAATGGGGTGCATGTTTTTAATAACCCTAAGCCCATCTTCTGCCAACATGAAGGACAACATAGGGGCTGTTGAAACCTGTAGGAAGGAAGAATGTGTGAGAGTAAAATTGCTCAAACCGTGCAATGATAGCATAAGAACTTGATGAATATAAGAAGTCCATTCCTTGCCTTGTCTCAAAGAGATATCCGTAGGAATAATCAAAATTGTTTTACGATCACCATTGCTAGGGTTAGTTAAGGATCCACACATTGAGAAGATTTAGTTCAAACAATCATTGCTTGAGGACAAGCAATTTCGGGAAGGGACTGTAATCTCCCCACTTTGAAATAGAATTTAATAATAAATAATAATAAATAAATTTAAATATTAAAAATTAAATTAAAATATAAAAGAATATAATTAAATATAATTAACTAAAATTTAATTAAGTTAATGAATGGTCAAAAGACATGGAAGGAAAAGTTGTGACTCCCTCAACAACGAGATATAAAAGAAAGAAGAGAACCTCATTTGAGAGGGGGATAATTGGAAATGAGAAGTGCACATCTGATTTAAATAAGAAGTGCAGACCTGATTATGAAAGGTTAAGTCCCTTTAAATGGGTAGAAATAATGAAGAGTTGAACTCTTTCAAAAGGTGTTAAAGGTGAAAGGGTGTGTCTCTTGCCAAAGGGCATGCATGATGAAGAGGTGTGACCTCTCCCTCACATTGAGAGATATAAAAGGAAAGGAATCAAAGCATCCAGCAACAGGACCATGGATTGGATCAGATCAAAATTGTTATTAAGTTACAGGCAGTAGCATCTTTGTTCTTGATGGTATGCATGGGGATGTGCTGAATATGTATGCTTAATATATGAACTCTGATCAATGTTTTTATGCAGAATTTAGTAGTAATATTAATATAGACTGCAATGTGTATGACAGTCATATGTAATTTCATATATATTCATAATACATGAGAAGTTAGTATACTTATAGTCTGAATCATGTTATTATTATCAGTATTTAAGAAGATCAGTATTTAAGAAGATGGGAATGAGATGTTCCAAAAAGGTGCAGTCTAAATCCAAGCAATAGGTTAGTCCCAAGATAGGGTGGGGATCAGCCACCCATAAGCCTTGAGGGTATAGGCCCAAGATAGGTAAGGGCTTGGATCTGTAAACTTTAAGGGAACCTATTGTATTTGGTTTCTAAGAGCTTTGGTAACATACATAGACCCTTCTCCCTTAAAACTGAAGTAGTAGAAGGGTCTGATATCTATATTAAAAACTATGAATAATGAAATTAATCATCTAATGAGGAAAATAAATAAGCACTTGTTAATAACTAATAAATTGAAGAATATCAATGACTGGCTTCATGATTAGTCTCTCAAGTCAATTTTAGTATATTGAAATAGATTAATTATGTTAATCTGGTAGGGGACTTTACAGAGACTTCCATTTTTGAGGAGGCAATCTCAAAGTAAATATGGCGAAATGCCATGGCAGAGTAATATAACTCCATTATTCATAATGATGTTGGAGTGGTTGTATCAACTATTTGTCAAGACCTCATGGGAAGTCAATGATTAATTCTATGTACAAAGTAAAGCATGCAGAAGATGGAAACATAGAGAAATGCAATGCCAGATTTGTCACATGTGAGTTCTCTCAAAAAGAGGGAATTGATTATGATGGAACTTTTGATCCAATTACAAGGCATACTTATGAATGAGTAATTATGTCTCTTGCTTCTCATCATGGTTGCTGTTTATATCAAATACATGTAAAAACAACTAATGTATACTTTTTAGTTTGGGCATCACCAAAACCTGCAAATCCTAATCTTTATTCTTTCTTTGATAAATCTAACTTGCTGGCTTCAGCTTTGTATGTCAATGATTTTATTCTTATAGGAAGCAGTCAAAAGGTCATTGTATGTACAAGGAGTTGCCATTAGAATTTGACATGAAAAATATTAACATTATGCATTAAGTGTGCCAAACTACAATAGAAGTTGACAATATGAAGTTGACAACTAGTTTAGAATCAAATTAAGTGGATCCATTTTTATATATGGAGTTGATAGATTCTCCAATGTACTTGGTAAATTATAGACCCAATATTTGTTTTGCAATGAACACGTTAAGTCGGTTTATGAACATGTTTTTTAGCAAGTCTGACAGACTGCTAAAAAACATGTGCTCCAATACTTGAAGGATATGGACCATGACAATGGGAAAACTTCACTAATTTGTTTACAAATGATTGCAGACCATTCAGTGTAGTGGTTTAGTGGTTGTTTTCAAAGGGTGGAAGAAGTTGAGGCAACCATGTTATAACATCTAAACCACGGCCATCTTGCTAATTCCCTTTTGAGTTACCAATGCTTACTGTCTACCACTGGGTTATTTGTATCTTATATGGGTCCTATGTACCTTATTTGTGGAGCCTTCATGTGTTGGTGAACTTACATACGTTTATGGGCTACTTCTAAATTGAGGTTACTGCCTATTATCCTTGTCATATGATTGAGTGACGTATAATAGAGGCTAAGCCTTAATCCTTTTGAGGTGTACTTCCTTACTTCCTGAGTAGAATTGTGTAAATAGATCTTCTAACTTAAATGTATTGGTTGTTTTTAAAGAGGAGAAGAAGTTGAGGCAGCCATGTTAAAATGTGTAAAACTCATCTTGTTAATTATCTGTGAGTGACTGATACTTATGGTATACCATCGGACTATTTATATCGTATATGGATTCTATGTACCTTGCTTATGAAGCCTTTATGTGTTGCTGAGCCCATATGTGTTTATGGGCCTTTTACTATATTGAGGTTAGTGCCTTATATCCTTTTCGTATGATTGAGTGATGTATAATTGAGGCTATGCCTTGTATCCTCTTCAAATGTATTTCGTCCATCTTGAGTGGAATTGTATAAAGAGATCTTCTAACTTCAATAAAAAAGTACCAATGGTTTTAAAAATTGGGTGTTTAAGAGCACATCTACTCTCACCAGTGTGGAATACACGGATAAGGGTAAATGGTAAGTCACTGTGTTGAGATTGATATTATGACATCTTCCTCCACCAACAAATATTACTTGAATATTCTCTATGTTAAACAATCAATTAAATTTGTTGGTAAAATTATTTTTGACAAATGTGTGAGTGCTCCTAATCTCAATTAGAAAACACCTTGTCTTTTAATTCCAACCTTGATTTTTAGCGTTTGAAGGGTTGTTTTTCTTACCATTGTATTTCAAAGTTGGCATATTCCATTTGATTATTAATCTCTTTTTAGTCTTCATTTCCATACGCAAGTTCTTCTTTGCACCCTTATCTATCTTCCATTACATTAAATTGTGTTTCCAAACATTTGTAATCCTTACTCCATTTGTTCTAGCTACTATAACATAACCATTTTTCTCTTCTATCTTATCTTACAGAGATTTTTGGAGATAGAAATGGTAGGACACATATCAGGAACAGTGGCCCAAGAGTATTTTTTAGAAATGGCAGGGCACATGTGTGCGTGTGTCTTTTTTGGCTTTCATTTTTATACACAAGTTCTTATTTGCACCCGTGTCTATCTTCCATTACATATAATTTCATTTCCAAACACTCATAATCCTTACTCCATTTGTTCTAGCACCTGTAACATAACCACATTTCTCTTCTCTCCTATGTTCCCTATGTTCCATAGTGTTTTGGGGATAGGGATGCTAAGACAAATGTAAGGGACAGTAGTCAAAAGTGACACTTTTTTGAGACAATGTGTGTGTGGGTGTCTGAAAGTGTGTGTGTGTCCATGTGAGTCACATTTCAGCAACAACAATCCAAGGCGGCACTTTTTGGGGACAAAGTGTGTGTTTGTGTGTGTGCATGTGTGCAAAATTGTGTGGTTGTATGTGCGTGCACGTGTGTGGGTGTGTGTGTGTGCATGAGTGTTTTTTGGGGACGTTATGTGTGTGTTTGTGTGTGTTTGCATGGGTGTGGATGGGTGTGCTTGCATGTGTGTGTGTGGCACGTGCATGCATGTGTGTAAGCGTGTGTACATGTTTTCACATGCAAGTACTTTTTGGGGACCGTGTGTGTGTGTATCTTTGTCTATGTGTGAGTTACTGTGTATTTGTATGTGTATGTCGGTGTGTGTGCATGTGTGTGCTTATGCATGCATGTGTTGTTGACTTTCTAGCTCAAATAGGAACTCCACGGGTTCAATGTGAACATGTTGGAAAGTTCAAGTGTTTCGAATTAGTCTATCTTGTATTTCACTTTAGTGGTTAAAGTAGAAGTATTTTATTTGGCTGAATAAATCTAAATAAAGTGTAGATAAACATGTCAACTTATCTTCTATCTCGTCCTTATAAGTGATGAGGATACTTTAGTAACTAGAGCTGAATTTTGATAGATTAGATTTTTATATAAACTAGTATAAAGATAGGAGCAAGATAGAAAGGTTGTAAGTTGTAACATACTGAGTACAATGAATTTCCATGAAGCTGTGAGTTGCGTCAATTGTTGAGGTTGCCTTGTAAGTTTTTCATACGAATAAAAGACTGACATAAGGTGTAATTATCTAAGCATGCTTCTAAATTTTGAAGTTTGAATTTTTGTGTAATTATTGCAATGTTAAGACTATAAATTTTTTTTATCTAACATTAGGTCATCAATCACCCTGTTCGAAATGTTCTCCGTGTGTGCTTGTGTGTGTGGGTACATGCACCAGTGTGCATGGGTGAGGGGGTGGGGCATGTGTGCATTTGCATATGCGTGAATGTGCATGTGTGTGCGTTGTTTACAAGCTTACCCATACATGACACCAGAATTTCAAGTTAGCATTATTTACAAGGTTAGCTATACATGACGTCACAATTTCAAGTTAAGACCATATAATATACGAAATTCAATATTCAATATAACATGTTCATTGCTTTGAGAATAGCAGCAATAAAAAAAATAGAAATTTCTAATTTTATTCTTCTATGTTTTGATTATGGCAAATGACCCAAAGGCTACAAAATCATAAATGAAAGTGTAATGACAGCATGCATTTCTTTCAAGTTTCAATTGTATGCTCTCATTCAACATATAAATGATTTCACTATACAGCTATTTCCAGTTATAGAATCCCCCATTGATGGAAAGGGTACCAACCGCATGTTGCCATTCAACAGGGGTAACTGTCATAACCCCGCCATAAAACCCATTGATATCTGCTCAGAGGAAGAGGAAAATATAATAAAAGAAGAAAAAAATAAAAGAGCATGAGATCCAAAATTTGTTAAGGGATCGTTATCTTAAAACAAGCATCGTTTCCCAGCAGCCACAAATTAGGAAAAGACAGCAATTAAATTGAGGGCCGCCTCTCTATGAAGTGGGACATTCTTAGCAAAAGTTGTGACTGTATGCCTACCCTTGAGGAATATATAAGGCAGGTCTTCACTTGCAGAAAGGCATTGATCAGATCACAGAGTTATAGATATAAATTGCATTCAGAAATAAAGCAGCTAGTTATATTTAGCAGAATAATTGGTATGCAATATGATTAAGTCTATTATTTAATCTCTTATATGAATCATTGATTTATTTATTTGATTTACTTGACAATCCGCCAAGGAGTTAGAACTAATAATCATGCATAAGATTTAATAGAGCAATCTTATCAGAAACGGGCAAGGAAACACAATAGGGATGCAGGAGTACGGATCCTACCCATTAAGTGGACGCCCATTAAGTTGGTTACTTGTGGGCTCCCATTGAGTTGGTTGCTTGTGGGCCAAGAGTTCGGATTGAGTTGGTTGCTTGTTCGACGCTCTTGGCTTAATTGTGGAGGATAGTCTCCCAGCATCCTATGGTGTTTTCCCCTCGTGTTTCTAATATGGTTGAAGCAATATTGTGCATGAATACAGTAGGAAACTACATTATCATTGATTTAATGTTAATTAATTATTTTCCCAGATTCAACTACTATTATGTAATTTAATGAAAGAATACTCTTGTGAATAAATTATAATATTGTTATTATTATTTTTGGAAAAATTTCAGGTATATCCCAAAAGAGGACATTACAGTTACATTTTATTCCATAGTTGTACTCAGTCATTCAACAGTTGTATGTTTTCTTTCAATGACAAAAAACTGACCATAAATAATCACTCTTTTTAATAAAATTATAGACTTAGAATGGACATTCAACATGGCTTCAAGTTGTTCATCTGTAGTATACGAAAAAGCCACAGATTAGGTAACACACATTGAAATAACATTAAGGATTGGAAACTGAGAAGCATATTGGAGGAAGTGGAACTTTGCAGAATTTGTAAAAGCATTTCTTACAATCATTGTTGTAGGAGGCTCCTGCTATGAATATTCACCCCTTCCAAAATCCATTTGCCTTATTATAATGTCAAAGCTCTTTCACCGAAAAAAAAGCAGCAAATTATTTGTTACCACCACAACTTGGAATAATTGACTTGTGTCACATGCAACATTCATGCTGGCACATTAGGCATATAATGTGAAGTGATTGAAAGGTAGATTAACCGCTTGTAGGTTCCCATACTTTCTATTTTGTTTTCTCTACCTTTTAGCTCTGCTGTGCAAGTGGATTTTACCTTTGTGTGTGGGTGGCATTTGGAGGGTTGAAATAGTAAGGCATAATGAAGTGTGAGGGTCTAGTAGGAATTCACAACGTTAAGTAGAATTTTGCCGTGCAGTGGAGCGATTGTAGGCATGTGTCTCAAACAAACTTTCAATGTTGCAGACTTAAATACTTTAAAATTTATTAAGGCGGTATTGGGGAAGGACGGGCTTTGTAAAACCAGAGTGTAGCAAACTAGAGCATCTATCACAAACAACTTTGTCCATAAGCTGGGTGATTGAATTGCAGAACCAGTTTCAAGGGAATGGAATCTTCAGGGTATCATTCCTTTCAAAAATGTATTTTTTGTAGGAGAAAGCTCTAATGATCTGTTGCCAGAACAAGGGGGTTGGTGTCAAAGGATTTGGAAATCCTTAAGCATTTTGCGCAATTGCTTTCCAAAGGGCATGACGACTTGGCTCTATTTAGATAAAAATTTAGCTACATACGTTCATAAACTCAATTTAGTCCTATGGGATGGTCGCCTGGAAATGTCGAGCCTTTTTACTCTCCCCACTATTTCCACATGGTGTAATTAGAGCTTCACAGCAAGAATTTGTGGAGCCTGTGGTTAAGGTGACAGAGTAGGATGGTGAAACTGTTCCTGGACTGTCATATTGCTAAAGGGTGGTGGTGATTGCTTCATATTTGTATGTAGTCCTTGTTATCCCAACGTAACTGGGTCTTTCTTTAGAAACATTAAGTTATGCTGATCAGACTATTTTCACCTTTTATGACTTTATATCTTAAACAAGCATGAAACCCTATAGAACCCACAATTAACTATCAAAAAAAAACCATTAAGATTTGTTTGATAAATGATGCTAACCATACAGTATATAATCAGTTAGATCATAGCTAAAAATAGTTGACTCTGTTCCAGTCCTGGGCGCCACTTTCCAGCAGTCCAAGAACTATTTTTAGCAGAGTTTATCCTCAAATTTGGAGCAACAATTTTCAGCTATATTTAGCAATTTTTATTCAGACAGCATATGTAACAATGAAGCTCACTGAACAACAAAGAATAAAAACCAGAAACACACAAAAGTGCCTGCCTGAAACAAGGCTGTCAACCAACAACAAGAGACACTAAACTAACAACAAAAAGACAGTAAGTGGACCACAGGAAAGCTCATTCCTGAGATTAAAAGAGATCATTGAAAGTTCCCACACCTCTATAAGGATCTCCGAATGGTCATCAACCATATCCATGTCCATGTCTGCCAAGACATTTCTTTCTTCCTCCTTCGGCTTCTAGTTCTTTTGCTAGACCCTGCTTCATGAAAACTCCCTTTCCTTTTCAGCATGCTTTCCTGGAGCATGGTAATGCTTGCAGCAGAGTTCTTAATACTAACCCTACTAAGAAAGCTTACCTTATTGAAAGACTCGTTCAGGGCTTCTTGGTTTCTTTCCCTCTAAAGGATTTTTCTTTTCAAATCATTCAATTCCTCTCTGATTTCGCATGCATCGCCTAAAAAGTTCCATTGGTCCTTGTTGAACAGATACTTAACTTGAGCTTGTGGTTGTTCTACATTGACTTGCTGGAGCAGCATGTCTATTCTCATTTTAATTCCACCATTCTCTGTCATATACCATTTTAATTAATGTTCCACAGGGACATGCCCCCTCCCAAAAAACTTACGTCCCCTATAGAGGGATGTTTCCGAGACTTAAGGACTTGCGGGAAACGTCCCCCCACACCACCACCACTTCCGCCACCTCTATCGAGGACCCCCTCTGGTTGTTTACTATATGGCACATGCCATTACATACTGATTGCAAACTTTAACTTTGTGAAAACTTTAGCCTTTCATGGAGCACTCACAAAGATGTTATATTACATATTTTGCCTTGAAGATTTCAATTCACCTCTGTTTTTATATAGCACAACCCCCCCAGCACCGCTCCACCACCATCCCCTCACTGTCCCCAAATTTAGGTGAAAGATCCCTGATAGATCCCCTTGCTGATCTGCTGAAATTTTTAAAATAATAAACTATATTTTCCTGTGATTTTGCTAATGGTCTTACAGAATAGAGAGAAGTTGCAGAATGTTTGGTTTCTTTTTGTATTTTTTTGAATATATAAGCAAGTAATGAATAAAGAACAGCAAATAAGGAAGGAAGTTGAAACAAGTAAGAACATTCAATTAAATCAGAATTGATACAAATCGTACCAGGCAAATTTCTGATTTATAATATCCAGATTATTCCCTACGCACTGGGGATGTGCTTACATCCAATAATGGCGCCAACTGAAGGGTAGATGATAAACACAAACCAAGAACACCAGCTATGGCTGAATGAAAGTCTTCACCACTTCCAGCGTAAAGTGTACCTGTTGTAATGGTGGCATCAAGCTGAAACAATCACGCCCCAGCTGGGAAATTCAACCACCCTGCTGAAACCCTCACCAAGCAATCTAAATCTCCATAAGGAATACCGCATACACTTTGACCAATAATGCCAATGCCAAAAGAATCCACTGCCAATCAATAGCTGAGGGCTACGTCCCAGCCAGTACCAATCATGGGGTTTGCGTCCCAGATTGAAGAATTGCTCTACCAGAGCAATATCGCACCAAACAAGTTTTCAATATGTAAAAGATAATGAGAAATTAGGTTTCCTTCTCCTTATATCTCTTTCCTTCCAAATTGAACCCTAAAGATATATGAAAAGTGCGCTTTAATATAAAGTCATATTTCCCAATATTGGGCACCCAAGTATAGAAAAAACACCACTTTTTCAATATAAAATAACTCCAAGTGCCAAAAGGACCCTGGCAAGTGAAAATCATTTAGAAAAGTTCAAGACCTTTCCAACGAGCTATAACACATGGGCATACGAATCCAGATGAAGCCAAAAACCCCTTATTACTCCGAAATGGCTATAGACATAGCCTTATTTAAAATATTAAAACGCTAACTTAGGAAATATTTAAATATATTAAAAATATAACCCAAATAGCTACAGAAAGCTCGAAACACACCAAAAGCCTGAAACTGAACCTATCACCTGTCTGTGACTGATGTTGGAAATCATGGATCAATTGGCAGTCTCATCCCTAAAATCTAGGGATGCTCTTAGAAACTAGGAAACACACCCAAATCTCCTGAAACTGAAACCAAGGAATGGTCTCATGGAACCCCAACCCTGGATGCTGTCATAACCTCCTAAAAGTAGGAACAGCCTCCTAAAATGTAGGAATTGCCTCCTAAAATCAAGGAACTGCTCCAAACTAGTCTACTACTGCCAGAAACACCAAATCCAAACACTGAATATCTTGACTGAGTCTCTATCCACCATTGCCAGCCTACAAGACTCCATAATAGGCTAACTCACATGTCTCTGCTAGACAGAGCTAAAGAGGGGACATGACATTAGGCCCTTTGTCCATCAATTCCCAAAACCCATCCCCGCATCCCCCTGTCAAGAAACTCCGTGGAACTATGCCATTTTTGGATGCTGTAATGGAGTGAATTAAGTGATAGTCCTTTTCAAGAGTATTAATCCTATTTTGCAAATCCTTAACTCAGTCTTCTTTCTCCTTGCATGCAGCAAGCTCTTACACTTTCTTCTCCTCAAATCTCTGATTATCATCATTTCAACAATCAATCTCCTTAACCTCCTTCGTCTTCTCTTGTGGCCTAGCCTATTCTCCCTTCTTAGCACTCTCTTCTCCACCCCAATGCTTATTAACACTCCAACTAAGAGGTCGATAGACTCCAACTTCACAATGAGATGTCAATGCCCAAAACACCACACAAATTGATGAGGCATAGGAGGGAATGGTGTGCATGCCATTGGATGAGGCAGCCCCCTGGTATTGGCAATGAATCAGATTCAAAGTCTGATTTTGATTTAGGGGAGGGTGAGGCAGAGGAATAGCAGCAATAGATCTTAGATTGTCTACATTTTGTCATTTTCTGCTTGTAGCCTTTTGGCCTTTTCATTTTGTTGTTATCTGTATATGCACATTAGTAAGTGAAAAACTCAAATTGACATGATTAGTCATTGAAGGTTTAATTTATATGTCAAATGTCGACTCCTGAATTCTCAATTCAGCTCTAATGTTTCATAATATGGTTCTATAATGTATATCATGAATGCCTTACATATGAATAACTGAAATTTTCTATATTTATTTTTTTCCTGTTTTTTAATTAGTCACCTAAAAGAGGCCTCCCATCCCCCACTGTCCCAGAAACACATCCACCCATTTCTTGCCATCCCTGTCCTAGAAACTTGGCAGAAGACAGCCTGTCACTAATTTTAAGAACAGTCCTTTTTAGTTTTAACTGCTATTTGAATGTGTACAATCTACCAGTTTCTTATATATCACCCAGTTTGTAAGCATTGCATATTAAACACATGATAGGTGTTAAGTTCAGATTTTAGTTATTTTGAGCTTTCGAAACTCTGTAAAAAATTGCCTTGTTGCTGTTTTGTAACAATTCAATACAGAATTATTTCATAGTGTTCCTTATTTTCTGCTGAGTGCCGAACCACAGGTTTGCTATACGGTATTTATTATTCCTGATGTCTACTGTAAGCTATTTTTATGAATATCAAAGCTATAAGTAGTTTTTACTGCTGGCTGCTAAATTACTCTTCGGTTGGTTTAAGGAACAGTCATGTTGGATTCAAAATCTTCAAGATTTAACAGCCATTTGGGTCAATGAGTTCAACTTAAAAACTACATAGCTGAATCTTGATAAAACAACATAATAGCCATTTGATTTATATCAAAAGAATTCTACTGCAGTTGACATGGTTATTTTTGCTGGAAACCATTGATTGTTTCTGTAGAGATAAATATATGCTCATATGAATGAATAGCTAGCCCTTCTTTGTAGCCAATATGGTCTGTTCAATTTTTGGATAACTGTTACAACATTTAAAATGTTATCTTTGCAGCTCAAGTGCTGCTTGATTGCTCTTTCTTGTATGCAAAGATTGAATTGTAGCTTCCATAGAAAAGAAAAAAATTCTGAAATTTGGGAGGCCAACAATGTTAACTTTTTTTTGCATTGCAATCAGTTGAGTAATCTTCCAAGAAAGTTCTGGAAACACTTACAACTAGAGAAAGACGAAAAAAAAAGCTTCTAAATTTTTGTTTGCTAATACTCAGAAGTTAAAGCACTTTAAAGTAAAATGCAATTTTTTGTAGAATGAAATTCTAATGACTAATGAATTAACTTGACGAGAAACAATATGCTACATGTAAGCTACAAAAGCCAGATAATACCACTGATATTACAGAATGATGATTATAAATGCCAGTTAATACTACATGGATTTAAATTTCGTTTTGTTTCTCCGAGATGATAATGGTAGTTTAAGAACAATAAAAGGTAATTTGATAACCAAAACAACTTACAAGAAGAAATACAGGCCCCATGACAAACTTGAACCTAAAACTGCAGGAAAGAAGCCAGAATAAAGTCCCCTCAACCCCTGTACACTTGAGAACATAGTAGAAAATAATAAGTCATCAAATGCATTGCTGTATGGGAAAAAAGTCATCATTTCCTATTCAAATATCAATGGTAATGATAGAAGAGCATGCTAAAATGTAAATAAGCATTAATTTCCATAATTGATCTCCTTTAACCTGGTGCTTGAAAATTAACATTTCTCATCTCTAACGTTAGTGTTTCCCAAAGGCAAGTACTAAATAGATACAATATCACAAAAGATTGCAGTATATGTGGCATGTGCAATTCAAATACAAACAGAGGGAAAGAAAGGAGGTACATGTGTTTTCATCAAGTCGATGACCAGAAATTGTGAAAAGGGAAATAGAAAATCCCTTCAAAGAATGATCATTTATCAAAAAATCAAGTTATGAATAACAAGAAAAAAATCCTGTAAAGTAGGATATGTGCTTTAGTAATAAGTTGTGCAATGCCAAATTTCTACTGCCTTGTTTGATTTTGCATAAAAGAAGCAAGTCAACCCAGGTAGTGAAAACTCGTATTAACACTCTGACCAGGTGAATGTTCAGGCTTGAAATTTACAAAATCATAAGGTTCTCTACATGGTACAGATAAATGGATTAGCATAATATTTGATGTGAAAGATGTAAGCTTATTCTTTATATAAATATATTTCATGCAAGCTATGCCAAAGCATTCGCAATAAAAGGATAACAGCCTACATGGAAGAAAATTTAATAAGCATAAAACCATGGAAATACAATGTGTTGGGTGCAAATGTGAAGAAGATTGCTCAGAATTCTTGAAGAGTTCTCATGAAAGAGAGTGTTTGCTGCTTTCCCTCAAAATGTAAGCTACTTGGTTGCGTTGGTATCACAAATTGTCCATTGAAGCTTTATAAAGCATGAGAAAATAAGGCCAAAATACTATGATGGATTAAAGAGGTCAATAACCATCTCTTGGTAGCATTAATTCTAACAAAATGGTTTTCAAAAGATATTTATGATAACTATAACGTAAATTTATTCCATGCAAATTGTTTTAAATTTGTTTTGCGTTATAGGAGTCATACCTCCTGGTTTTCGTTTCATACAGTGAGCAAATGGTGTAAAGGCACTTTTCCCCCAAAGTTAATTAAATATTAGCATCAAATTTAATAGATTGATTATTAGAGTTGAGATCATTTCTAAAATGTAATGTTATTGAAATAAATGTAAATAGCCAATGTAAACTCTAAAATGTATTAAGTTGACAAGCATTCTGAAGTATATAATTTAAATTAGTAAACCAAATAACATAGTGACATAGTTCAATCATATTATCACCAAATCATATATAAAATATGTTCAATATCTTTTATCATCAAGAGGTTCCAATACTTATTTGAGCCTTGAGCACTCGGAATGGTCATTCTCGCTCTAAAAAGATTTCAGTGGTCTTGGCCCTCATAGCTATGGCACATCTAGGAGAAACCGGTTCTTATTCAAAACTAATACATGTGCTTCCCAAGCATCAACACAGCATGCTCCTGAGTTTACTCAACATGCATACAACATGCTCCAAAGTAATTGCTCAACATGCCAATAGCCTTGGCCAAGACAATCCCAGATGTACTTTGTACCCCAAGTTGGAATGAAATACAAAAACCTTAAAAAACATACATGAAATTACATAATAATGCTGATTCCATGCAATAGCTCAAATTCAAACACACAAGACCACCCATCCATTTAAAGCACTACAGAACCTATCAATCATGGGAGCCAAATATTTCTATCCTTAACAAGACCAACTCCTATTTCTCACCAAAAAGATCCCATTTAGTTTAGGCTGAATCAAGACAATTGGATAAGTATCCATCTAGCAAGCACCAACAAGATTCTCAATTAGCATTGCAATCATCAAGTGATCTCATCATCTTCTAAAGTGTCTTTAATCAACAACTCATACTCAATACCAAATGATGCTCTCCCAACTATAGTGTGGCCTCATGTCACCTTTATGGCTACCTAGCAAGGAGTACAAGGTAGAATAACTATTAAACCAAGTGGTTTTATGTATGCCCTTCCTCGTGCTATTTCTTAGCCAATGACAAATTGGGCCAACATACTGCCCGGTGTGACCTTTCCACACATCGCCCCATTGCAAATGGGGACCCCCTCTTTTTGCTTGGTAGTTTAGTTGTTTGTTTGGGTTTAGTGTGTTTGGCAATAATTTTGATCCTTGAGTGCAAGGTTTATCCTTGAGGATGTGATCAAGTCATCAGTCCAAGATCAATGAGTGAGCTTGAAGATTGTAAATTGAGGGCAAGATTTCACAAGGCTGTCAAATGTTGTCAAATATGTTGTCAAGACTGTTGTCCTCATTGTTTAAAATTCAAAAATGTGACAACCACTACAAATTTTTGCTTTAAACGTGTCATTTTTGTCTCCAAGGCACGTTTTATGAGGTGCAAAACTCACATTTGTTAGAGTCAAATCATTGGGGGGTGTCTTTACCATAATTTTCCAAATTTTGGTGAGTTTTGGTCTTCTTTTTCCTAGCTTTTTGTGCAAATTCGGGTTTCAAAGCAGTCACTGCAGGTTGAGATTTTACTCTTAAGGCACACTTCCCGAGGCAAAATAAAATTGCTTCTTCCTGGACTGGACTAATCTTCAGTCCATCCTATTAGAATAATATCTTTCTCTTTGTGTTATTAATGGTCATTTAAGTTGTTTCTAATTTCGCCTGTAGTTAACGATTGTTTCTTTTAGAAACATCGTCTTTGTAACTCTATTTAAAGGAGCTTTGTCTCCTTGATTAATTGAACAACATCAATTCTTTGAAATCCATATGCTTTTGTATCTGTATTATGGTATTAGAGCAGAGAATTAATTTTTTTTGAAATTTCTTTGTTATTCTAAAAATTTTCGAAAGGAATGTTTTAGAAAAAATTTCAAAAGTGGTTTGCTTCCAATTAGTGGATTTTTTTGCTGCAAATCGCATCGCGTGTCTTTGCCCTCGATCCGCGTCTATTCTCCACATGTTTTTGCCCGATCTGGTTCATTCATGGCCGCGTAGGGTTTCTACAATTTTCGACTAGGGTTTTGACCCTTCAATTCAAGTCGAAATTTTATTTTGGTTGTAGATTCTTGGTGGGTTTTTTGAGACCTCAATTGGGGTGTCGTCAAATTTTTTTTGGTGCATCATTTTCCATGCCTCAATTTTTGAGTCGTCGGATCTGCATTTTGATTTTAGATTCTTGGTGGGTTTTCGAGAGCTTTTTTGGTTTGGTCTCAAATTTTTTTGAGTGCATCTTTTTGAGTCGTCGGATCTACATTTTGATTTTAGATTCTTGGTGGGTTTTTGAGAGCTTTTTTGGTTTGGTCTCAGATTTTTTTGAGTGCATCTTTTTTCTGGGAGGGTCGGTGGCAGACTCATCTCAAGTGGCAGAGTCAGTGGCAGGCTCTTGTCTTCTGTTGCAGCATGTTCTGAGAAGAAGGGGGCAACCTTCTCTGTTATTTCACTTGCTAGTTAGAACAATGACCATTAAGGGAGGGTATTAGAATAATATCTTTCTCTTTGTGTTATTAATGGTCATTTAAGTTGTTTCTAATTTCGCCTGTAGTTAACGATTGTTTCTTTTAGAAACATCGTCTTTGTAACTCTATTTAAAGGAGCTTTGTTTCCTTGATTAATTGAACAACATCGATTCTTTGAAATCCATATGCTTTTGCATCTGTATTACATCCTCAATCCACATTTCAAATTTCATCACGTTTCAAGTTTGTTTGCTATGTCTTTCCTTCAATTTCGGGTTTTTTCTTCCTGAGTGCAAGTGGGAAATTTTCCTTTAATTGCAAGTTTTATTTTTTCTCTTGTTTTAGTGTTGTAGGGAAATTTTAAAACAATTATAAGTGCACTTTATTTAAAACTTGTTACTTGTAACTTACTTTTTATTTCCCCCTTGCTTTTTATGTCTTTTAAGTCACTGTAGGAACTTTTTGGACAAATTGCAAGTGGATTTAAAATGATAAATTTAAAAAGAACTTGTAATTTCTTTTAAAAGTTCCTACTTAAGTGATTTTTAGATGTAATAGGGATTTTATTTCCCTATTACATGTTTTATGTCCTTAAAGTTGTTTTAATTTTAAAACTTGTAAAAGGGATTTTATTTCCCTATTGCAAGTCTTTTTGTCAAAGTCATTTTAAACTTGTAAAGGGGATTTTATTTCCCTATTACAATTTATTTTGACATGTCTTTTTGTTCTTTCCTCTCACAAACCCGAAATTGCTCAAGTGAAGGAAAAGTAATGCAATTTAAAACTAGTCAAGGGGTTTTTAAAACCCGATTGCATCTTTGGAGGGCACATTTTGCTTGTAGTTGGAGATGAAGAACCCGACCTGCACTTTTCTTCCCATGAATCCAATTTTTGTGGCTTTCTTCCCCTAAATCCGTCCAACATTCATGTTATTTTGTTAGGAATCGTTGCTTATTGCCATGTTTATCAGCAAGAACGGTTTTATGAAACACGTTTTGCATTTACAAAGACGTTTTTTGAGACATTTTTGGAATTTGTTTTTGCTAGTTCTTGCCACGTCTTGGAGCATGAAATTCGCCCTTCTTGCCACATTGCATTCTCCCTTCATTGATGAGTGTTTGAAGTCAAATTTACTTCTCTTTCCATGTCATTTATGGAGGAGGAGATTAAATGCAAAACCGATTTACTTGTTGCAAGGAATATCAACATGGTGGCTCTTTCGTCTATTTATAGAGCATTTCAGTTCTTCCCAAGCTCATTTGTTTTGGTCTAGGGCCTTTGACCAAGCAAGGATTCGGGTTACTAAGTGATCTTCCCAAATGGATAAGTTCTTTGAGCTGCTAATTGTATTTAGAGTTATATGTTTGGTTTTCAGATTTGGTCTTGCAGACTTTGAGCTGCTTATCATATTTGAAGCTAATGTGGAAAGCTCAAGAGGGAAAATAGCTTGTAGACTTTGTGTTGCTTCTATTTTTAAGACTTGTGCATGTAAGGTGAAGTGCATCGTGTAGTTAGACTTTGAGCTGCTACATATTGTGCTTGGTTACTAGAAAATCATCTGAAAAGGTTGATAGGAGAATAGATAGTTGAAGACTTTGAACTTTCTTTCTGTTTTCTCATCCCAGGGAAGTGACGGAGGTCTTTGTGCCTTCATGGAAACTTTGCTTCCCTTTATGTTCCAAAAATCCTACAAAAAAGTCTCATTTCTGTATTTGCTGTTATTTATTTCCAATTGCTATTACTTTACTATGAAGAGAAAAGAGTATAATTTTTCCTTGAAAGAAGAAGAAAGACTAATGTCCTGCCCATATTAGATTAGTTTAGTTTGTAGATAGGGGGGAGCCTTCCCTAAATTAGGAGAGTATCATACTCACACACTGTGGCTGAAACCACAATTTTGTACATCCCCCAGGTGTACAAAATTTTCATACCAACAAAGACAAGTCGTCAAAAAAAGTGAAATTTTGAAAATGTTGTGGATTCAAAGAGAAAAATCCAAGGATATGATATCTTGATAGGGAAAATTCCTTGTCCCAACCTTGACAGGAGAGGAAAATATAGAAAATTTTGTGAAAAATCCTTGGTTGAATAAGGAATTCCAAAATTCAAAGATTAAATCCATGATTGAAGCATGGAAATTCAAAGTGTAAAGGTTAAAATCCTAAATTCAAGTGTGGAATTCCAAAATTAAAATGTGAAATCCAAGGTTGGAACATGGATTCTCACTCACGCCCGAATTTTCCTTAGGCATTTTGTTGAAAATTCTTGGTAACTTTGCAATAGCGTTCACTAGTCCTTTAGCAGCTAGGATTTGAGCCTAGTAATCCTTCTCTCACCCTCACAAGCACTTAAATTTGTCCTTAACTACATCAAGAATGCACCCACACTAATCCATGCTTGGGGTAAATTTGTACTTAGAAAATCCTTAACAACCCATGTTTTGCCCCCACTAGTTCAAGACAACCCATGTTTAGCACCCTCTAGTCCGGAACACCCCTTTGAACACGCCCTAATTGTTCTTGACCACATGTTAATCCTGCCACTGGCGCTGCCCCTCGACCCCGCTGGGACGCTGCCCCAGACCCCGCAAGGGGCGCTGCCCCTCGACCCCGTTGGGGCGCTGCCCCAGACCCCGCGGGGGCGCTGCCCCTCAACCCCACTAGGGGCGTTGCCCCCAGACCCCCAGTTTATTTTTGAGCTACAAAATACCACGGGAAGTGTTGCGGTTGTCCATACTGTGAGAAAGAAGCCTGCAACTAAGCATTGGCAGGGAAGCCATAAGCTGTAGAGGGAGACGGATTTGGAGGTTGCGAACAAACAGAGTTTGAGGGAAGGCATTGCAGGTCCGCGCAGTTGTATGACACCAGGGAGTTATTCAGTTCAGTTTTTAGCCTTTGGGAAGTGTGATGGAGGATTTGAGGTGTCTCCTAGCCTTTGTGCCAGCGGGTTGTGGCCACCTCCAGGCAGGATAGGTACGCTTTGAGGAACTTGGAGTATGTCTTGGCTGGACATGAGGTTGCCTTGGTGGATGCAGAGAGGGCTCGAGAGGAGCTGACCACCAGGTTGGAGGTCATAGTCGCGTGAGACTTAGTTCAGCGTACCTTGGAGTTGGATGCCGGGAGAGCAGCACGGGTGGCTATCGAGGACAAATTGGCTAGGGAGACAGTATCATTTGAGAAGCAGTTGGTGGAGGCTGAGATTGAAAAAACGTGTTTTGCAGACAAGTTTGGTTTTTCAAGCGAGGACGCAACAAGTGTATAAGTTCTGGGCTCGACTGCGTCAGCAGTTTTGTTTAATGTCATCTCTATTTTGTATTAAGTCGTCCGAAGATGACTTCTTTTCTTTTGGGGGGGATGATGTTGGCGGCAATATTGTACACGGAAATAAAACTAGTTAATTAAGTTGTAATTGTGTTGGTTAGTTGGCAACCGAGGGGTGGCAGTTGCGGTGCGACGGTTGGCGCTCGCACCCCCTCGGCATCTTTATATACTTCCGAATGTAACTTGTGGACAACGACGACAAGGAATGAAATAACATCTCTTATATTGCATTTGATATCTATGGCATTATTATTCTGCATTACGTGTTTTATCTGTGTGCTTTAAGTTATTCACCCGAGAGGGTAAACAAACTCGGACCCGTATCCCACACCGGAAACTTGGTTGGAAACATCTCCATAGAGAGCGGACTTCTCACTAACATATCCCCCATCTCCAAACCAAACAAAAAAAGGAAACCCTAAAATGTTACCAAAAAAAAAAAGGGAACAAAATAATCAAAATGCAGTACAAATGGAAAAAAAACAACACTCAAAACAAATGCAGGTCACAAGGATTTCTTAAAACGTTGCAACAGTCATTACTAAATTATTATACTATATTAATGTCATTATATTTTCAAAATTTCTATAAATTATTAAATTATATTTAAAAGAAATTGGCATCTCCAAGTACCCACATCTCCTATTTTGAAAAAATACCCATACCGGTACCAGCACTAGTCTCCAAGTACCCTCGTACCCATGCAACCTTGTTAATATAGAGTGCAATATGTATGACAGTCATACTTAATTTCATATGCATTCATAATACATGAAAGATTATTATATTATCGGCCTAGTCTTGATTCATCTACTAAGTCCTATGAGGGGCTAGGTTGGTGTGTGTAGGGAAAGGCGAGTAAACCCATCACAAGTAATGGTGAGCCCAAGATGGGTAGGGACATAATCCTGGGCCTTGAGGGAGCCTCTTGGTAGTTGGTGTCAACGCCCTATGACAGTAAATCCCCATCCCTCATTAGAATTAGGAAAGAAGCTAAGATAGGACTTAATATAACGAATATTGAATGTGTTATGCAAACTAATTCGTGTAATAGATTAAGAAATATGAATTGAAGCATAATAATGTAAAGTAATGTGTGTTAATTCATTGGGAAATAGGCAGCCTCCTAGTAGTGGACATTACAAAGTAGACATGACATGAAAGAAGAAGTGCAAAGCATGTAAGTGAATATTCTACTTGCCAGCAAAACAAGTCAAAGCAGACACTTCCAACCGGTTTGCTTAAATTCTTACCCATTCTTGAACAGAAGTGGTAGAGCATATATATAAACTTTATTACAGGCCTTCCAAAGGCATAGCGTAAGGATTGTATTTACATGGTGGTGGGCAAGTAACCAGAATGAGTTTAGCAAACCATGTTTTAACTTGGTTTGAAAGTCTCTTGTATTCAATATCTTATCCAAAAAGCTCCAATCAGTTCATCGGTTCAATTTAGAGGGTTGATTAAGAAAGATTTTATCGTATTTGTCATAGAGAAGAAGAATGTATAAAATGATAATTTCTGAAATAAATGAAGGACAAAGAGTGCAAGAGTAGACTAGTGATTTTCATAGAAGGGCTGTCCAAATGGAGAAAATTGTGAAAGATGAGAAGGTATTGACGAAGTATGATGGAGACATTAACAGTCATCTTCGAAGGCCAATATAGCTATCCAAACAGGTGGGCATAGATGAAGTGCGTGCCCATGCTCACTACCTTGAGGTATATATTACCCCATCCTCTCAAAGAATCAATGGAGTCGATACCAAGACAAGGAAAGTAAATTCCACAAGTACCGAGAATAAATCTGCAACAAATTGTGACCATTGTGATAAAGGCAATCATGCTATTGGGAGCTAAATTGAAAAAACTGCCCACATAATAAAGGTAAAAGGGAAAAAAGAAACTCTATGCCTACCATACATGAAGAGGACAAAACAATGGTAACTGATTGTAGTTCAGAGATGGACTCTAAACCTTCTTGCGCTATAAAGAAGAAGAATTTTTTAAGACAAGAAAAGAAGGAGCATTCAAATTTGTTTAACATCAATAAGGGTGTTAAAGTTGATGCACTATTTGAATCTCATTCCCAAGCTAACATAATATCTCAAATTTTGGTAGGAAAACTAAGTCTAGAAACTTATCAACATTCCAAGCCTTATGCTTTAGCTTAGATCAAGAAGGTGCTAACTTGCTAGTGAGAAGACCATGTAAAATGAAGCTTGCTCTAAGTTTGTTGATGAAGTGGTTGCAGATGCATTTCCCTTGAATGTATGTGGTGTTATGTAGGGCAGGCCCTACACATATATGACTGGAAAACGGTTTATTATTTAAGCGAAGTCTGGAAAAATAAAGATTAATCATGAATCACTGCAGTTCCCGAATTTTTCCCTAAAAAATTCACCTTTTTTTAAAAGAAATCAGGGTATTTTAGTGACTAGGGTATGCACTACATCATAGTTTTTACAGATCATGTTACCACTTTATCAGCAAGACAATAGATGTAGTGGCAAATGTATTGGCTAATTGATACTAGAAAATTTGAGTAGGAGGGTCTAGACTCTATACTCATCTTTTGCCCTCCATGGTAATAAATCTAATCACGGAAGATTGTGCCAAAGCAGAAGAGCTTATTTTTCATTAGGAGTTAAAAACCTAAGGATCAGAAAGAAGAGAGGTTTCCGTGAATAGAAATTTGATTTTGTTGTGCATTCAATAGCTCTTTAACATAATTGGATGAAACAAAGGAGAATGATAACACAAGAAAGATGTGATGTATAAATGATGAAAGCCACTTGCTTTATTTTTGCTAGCTTTCTAGCAGTGAGAATATACATGAAGCTAAAGAATGGAAACTGACCTATTGCTGAAAAAGTGGGTGCTTAAATTTGAGTAATTTGTGTTCTATTTATTTTTCCCCGTTTAGTTAAAATTTAAATAATAGACTGGGAGTTGGTATCTAGCCGACAATTTTTCTGAATCTAGGTTACCTTAACCATCAGTATCTTTAACAAAGGGGTAAACAACACAAATAACTTTTATCTAGAGAACAATCAATAACATATTGTATAGGGCCTGGGTATAATTAAATGATACTTTCTACAATTGCACTTGCTGCTTTTGTGGATGCATAGTACGGGAAGCTTCTGCCTCAGCAACCAACATGCATTTCTTGATGATCAATGATGCTAGTTGGTAATGAATTTTGCAGGTTTTTTTTCTGCTCAGATGAGTTATGTTATTTTAACTTTTGTCAAGTCGGTTTTTATCAGTTGCTTTCAGTCGGATGCTTTCTTTGCGAAGGACTAGCTTATGCATCGGCAAACTATGCAGAAAGATTGTTTTTATTCTTCTTCAGGTCTGTTATGTCCACTATGAGGCTGTGTAAATATTCAAGAGTTGAGAAATTTAGTCACCAGTCTATTTACTATGCAGAGGTTGTTTGTTTTTAAGCATGTACTTGATTTATTTCCACTTGCTTGAACTTATATGCGAAAGAACTCTATGTTAGATAATCTACAGCATTCTTCAAGCTTCTTGCCCAGGACTGTTTGAGCGAGAGGGATAAGTGAAAATAATCGACTAAGCCTCTGTTCCTCGTTGGCTAAGATGGAATTATCTAGTTTTTTGCAATTTCTGTCACTAGACCCGTAAATTTGATCCCTTTCAACTAAATCAAAGAGTAAACCAAAAAGATTAACTTCGTGAATCCTTGTCTGCAAAAACAATTATTCACCCAATCCAGAAGCATACACCATTAATTATTCACCCATTTGACGAAATGAAAAAGATGAATGGAGCATCCAACTTGTGAAAATGATCTCACCTCTGTTCGTGCGATTGTGTAGAGGGCGTTGGCTGTATTTGTATATAAAGGGAATCGAGTAAGCCGGCCATCGTTTACTGGATGGAGAGAACAAACAAACAAATTAAAATGAATATGAATATCAGTATAGAATAGGAAAGAATAAAAAATTTACCTTGAAATCTGGTTCTAACAACATCGAGGGGATGAAGCGCAGCAACAGTAGTAAAACCGGCGATTGCCCCAGCCGTGGCATTCTCCCATTGCCATTGCATCCTCCCCTTGCTCCACTCCAAGGTCCAAACAAACCTTTCGCCAAATTTTAAGTTTCTCTGGATTTCTTCTTCAAATCTTTGGATGCCCGCCTTTAGGTTGGAAACTTACATTTACAAAAAGCGAGGCATTTTAATTGAATATACTTCACTAGCTAGCAAGGAGTTAGAGACTTCAACGGGGAGAAATATATAAATATAGATAGAGAAAAAATATATTTATATTTATATAGGGAAAACACATGCATGAAGCTATAAATAGTCTATGGGACATTCAACTATATTGTATTGATCTTTTACATTTCAGTGCTGTTATTTTTTTTCAAGATAAGCATTCTATCTTATTAATGGCTTTTTTATTGAATAAATTGTGTCAAAAAACAATTATCATTAAATTGTCATGCTTGTCTCCAATGTCTTTGAAGGTATTACATCTATAATATAAAAAAATAAAAAATATTATACTATCCATGTATTACAAAAAGTATAGTCTCTTTCTTCCTATGCTTCTTTAGGTATTTTCCACCTCCCCATTTCACATCGAAGTTGATGAGCGAGACATTAATTGAGTAATAAGAATCTTGGTCCTCCACACAATATCAATTGTTATGTACGCTTTTTATTGATGGTCACATGTAGGATTGAACGCTTCAAGATAATACTTATTTTTTCTCTTTGGCACTTTACCCTATGTATGCCTATGGAACTTTATCTAAAACAAAATATTTTATATCTTTGTTATTTGTAGGACAGGCATTCAAATAAATATTTCATTTTCTCATCCATTTGTTATTTTGTTTCATCCATGAACTTTTGTGTTTTCTCATGATGTCACTGAAAACAATGTTAGGCCACTTACTAGCTTCCATTAGTTCATTTTTTTTAAATAACTTACGAGACACACCATTGCAATTGCTTTAATAGACATGTGTCTTATTTCACTTAGCATAATCTCATAGGAAATTGAACCTTTTGTTGTGTTTTTGAACTCTCTCAATTCGTTTCCACTTAGAGTTTGGAGTATTACTAGCCAACAATTCACACCCTTAGAGCACCACAAGAAGCACTGAAATCCCAAAAATAATTTGAATGGTTTTCTAATCTCATAACTCTGCCTCTTGCATCTATTTTGGAGAGTTTGTAAAGCTTTCCAACCTCCCAAATTCCTCTTTTTCTATAGCCCTCCCACCTAAGCTTGTTGTTGAAGTTAATCCCAAGGTATTTGTACTCAATTACTATTTCAAGAGTGTTGCCTTTGAAGTAGAACCTATGTTGGTTGTGTTTTCTACTATTGGAGAAAATCATGATTTTGGTCTAGCCATTATTAACTTGCATCCCCATTGTTTTGCAAAAATGCTCAACGCCATTAAATTTTCTTGCAACCTATGAGTTGATTTAGCAATTAAAAAAATGTCATTCACATATTAAAAAAGCTTGATCACAAACTCTCCCAAAAGGACATTGTCTCCCCCTTGCCAATTTAACTATTCTTCAAGCTTGTCAATATATAAACCAAAGAGAGTAGGAGTTACAAGGCACCCCTGCTTGACCTCAATGTCACTCATAAAACTTTATAAATCTTTTTGAAGTTCTAAATTTGACTTTAACCTCGTCATAAATCATATGAACAATCAATCTTAAATGCAAAGGAATTCCAAGTTCCTCCATTGTACAACATAGCTTATCCCTAAGGATTGTGTCAAAAGCCTTTTTGAAGTCAACAAAATAATAAAAAGTATCTTCTCAGTATGCACAAAAATTTTCAATGATGTGAATCAAAGTGATTCAATGATCAATTGTAGAGTGCTTGAGCCTAAAATATACTTGACCTTTTGCTCGTTTTTTTTTTCTTTTTGCTTGTTTTCAACCATACTATCAAAAAGTTTCACAAATAAGGGATTAATCATTATGGTCCTATAATTGGAAAGGTTGTTAACATTGCGACTCTTAAAAAGAGGTATTGTTAGGTTAATTATCCAATCTCTTAGGAACCCTTGCAAAATGATGTTATTGAAAATTCTTATAATGTGAGACATGAGAGTTCTAATCCCCCGTTTTAGAAACTCCACTTGAAGCTCAACTAAGTCCTATGCTTTTTCATCCCCCAAATTTTTAATGTTAATCTCAACCTCATGTAAGGTGAAAATCTGTGTAGAGGTATTTACCAAGAGATGGGGGCCACTTTTGATTTCTTCTCATAAAGTTTTATTACATATTCAAACCACTGACTAGCTGAAATTCTATTTTCAATTTGCTTCTTTCTTGTTGAAGCTTCTTCCAAAAAAGCTTTGAGTTATTCTTTCCAAGGTCTACATTAACTCTTCTTCACCTTGTGCTCATGAAATCAACTTTTTTTCTTTTCAAAATATGCTTGTACAACTTAATATTTATCTTCTACTTGAATCTTTCAAGCATCTCCTTTCAATTTTCTATCTTCATCAACACAAGCATTAACTAGAAAGCAATTAGTTTTTGTTTTTTTTGTTTTTTTTTTTTCTCTATTGTATTTCCCAAGAGCTCCTTGAATTATATGTATTTTAAACTCATAATTGTTGAGGCCTTGTAGATGAATTTTCTCATTTTTAATTAACCCCTCTAAGGATGCCTTGTAGTTCAAACATTTTTCTTGTGTCAAAGAATCATATCCTTTGCAAGAGATTGTCAAGGATATTGAGTTTTCTTACCAAGTTGCCCCCTCTCATGCCAAGATAACCTTAAGTAAATTGGACTATGATTTGATTTTAAATCTGAAACATTCTCACCAATCATAACATCATTTATCCTTTAAGTCAAGCTTTGCAAGCAAATTGCATAATCAATGACACTTGCTCTATTGTATGTATTGCATGTAAAATTTCTAGACTTCTTCCATTCATCTCGGCCTATACAAATAATTAAGTTGAAGGCACAACGCAAAGAAAGCAATTCCTCCCCAAAGTGGCTACTAACTTTTTAGTCTCATGAACATCTTATCGAATTTATGTGAGCCAAATGGAGCCACAATCCTCTTTGCAACAAAGAATGCTAGCTTGATCATTTGAAATCCTAACATTAAAATCTCCTCCTAAGAAAACTTCTTCGTGTTGAGAGTACATTGCAATGTCCTTTTTGAAAGTTGCAAAAGGGTCTTTGTTGTCTAGCCCATTGTTTTGTAAGTTTTTGAGACTTGTGGAGTAAAATAAAACATTGTAATTCTTATGTCATTTTCGTTTTTTATAACTTTAAACCATATATATTGTTTGCCTATGTCTTCTCTTTCTAGTTGAATGATATATCCGTCTTTTTCTTTCACTAAGACCATTATACCATGACAACCTTTTCCATTCTTCTTTGCCTTATTCCAAGCTACTAACTCCATGTAACCTTCAAACATAGGAATCTTACAACTTTATGCTCATGAGTTTATATGAGACAAATTGTATCTCTACCTTCTACAATAGGTCATAACCTAGGTCCCCTCCTCCACATATACCTTCTATAGTTCCAACAAGTGTAGATAGTGTTGCACTTACTACAAAATAAAAACAAAGAATTTTTGTGCTAAATAAAAACAATAGTGCTTAAGTAAACAATAAAATTTAGTTTGTAATAGAAATTGCTTTGTTTATAATATTTTAAAAATTTAATCAAGTTTTATTGTTCTAATCTTAATATTAACTAAATCAAGAAGTGTCACGTATCGACGAGTACTTGTCTTTGCAGTATCGAAATAAAAGTAGTTCTTATTGATATAGAGGGAGGTAAAGAATTTATGGTGTAGTTGATAGATGAGTTGGCATGACAGTAAAAGTTGTAGATGTGCATTAAAATTTGACTTTGTGAAACTGAGAATTCTTGAATATTGTGTCTATCTAATTGATTAGTTGTTTGATTAAATAATTAATTGGCATAATAATTTATTTTGCGATATTTAGTAATAATTGTTAAATTTGTAATATTTTATTTGATGACATTATTTTTAGAGCAATTGTAATTGTAAATATTAGTTGAATAATATATTATGTGGTATGAAAGTGAGTTTTGAAAGGTAGGTGTTGAGCCTACGAGGACATACAAAAACTATTTTGAATGGAAGTGAAATTGAAAAGTATCAAGTTGTTTTGAGTTGACATAATTGAAGACGTATCTAAATGGATACCAAGAAAATATAATCATGCAAAGATTTGGCCATTTAGAAGAAGTTTAATTGGGAAGATATAACAAATATAATTATAAGGAATTTGATATGAACAAATTAGTATTATGTGAGAAACCATTGAAATTTTGTAATGAAACAATTAACAATCACAAGCAATAATACAAATATTATGTTAGCTTATTATATGCATTGTTTGTTGACAAAACTAATTTTGAAAAATAAACAAAATGATAATTACATAATAACAATTATATGTGACATCGTAAATATGATTGGCAATCAATTTGTCCTTGCAATTACAAGGAGAATAATACATGTTTAATTGGTCAATTTTAACTCTATTGAATACATCAAAAGAAGAATTAGAATGAAACGATACCTTGACTTCAACAATAAAAGTTGTCTATGTGCAACATCAATTACTCAATCTCATCAACCATTTATGCCTTATCATAAGAAACAAATTAATAACTCCAATTATAATAATGAAAAAAAAATTGCTTTGAATGCGACAAAAGGCTCTTTTGCACAATAAAAAACATGCTCCTAGTGTAAACTTAGCACAAAGATCCAATGGCAAAAATGGCTTCCTGCAAAGGAAACCAAATGCAAGAAAGATAGCTCCAAGGGAAAACTGTATGCCTATAACTCGCCCTTGCATAACTATAGGAGCCAACTAGATTTCAATAGGGCCGATTGAAAAGAATGGTAGGTTTGTCAAGTCAAGCAGAAATCCAAAACCCCAATTTGGCAATCCAGGGAAAGCCTACAGACCTTCAAACTGCACGAAGTCCAATGAGTATTGCCCTCAATGGGAGATGGGTCGATAAATGTGGAAACAGGGCGGCGGCCAATTTGTCCAGTAGGAATTTCAATGACAAAATACCTGCATGAAGGGAAGGAAAGGCCACCCAACCAATGCAAACAACTACTAAGAACAGATGGCAATTGGTCAAATCCAAAAGAATAAGGAAACTAGAAAGGAAATTTTGCAATTGGCCAAATGAGGTTTTTAGATGCAAGAATTTCAAGGCTAATAATTGAACAGGCACATTTACTAACCCTAAATTTCAAGTAGAACATAGAACAAATGTTGGGGAGTATAATAGATTTCATGTCCCAAGAAAAAACCAGGATAGCGAGAGGAAAATTCCAAATTTTGATCATTCGGTTGTTAACAATTTTTGGTCGGGCTCGAACCGTAAAGGAAAATCTGGCATTCTTAGGGGTCAGAGTTCAAACGTTCATCATACCAGGAATGGTTCTAAGAACGGACCGGTCAAGAAGGAAAAACTCAAAATTGGTGACTACAAGGCGTTTGTGGTAAATAACAGGATAATAGAAGATAGATGGAACCAATGACACAAAGGTGGATTATTTGCAAAATGGACCAGCTCGAGGAAATCGGCTTCACAAATCATGAACCGGTGGAATTCGGCATTCCCCAACTAGGTAAGTATTTCAATCCTTCCTAATAACTTTTTATTTATGATTTGCAAAAATGAATCTCTAAAGGTAGAATTTCTCTTTGGTAAACCTATTTTCTATGAAGGTTATAGTTTCTTATTAATCCAATAAATTGTGAAATCAAATACACCCCTAAATGGATTAGAATTTTGTGTGTCCCCATGGACCTAATACAGTTTGATACCCTAGTGGAGATAGGGAATACCCTTGGGTCCTTCGTTGGTGTATAGGAGAATTTTTTTAACTGCATTGAGGTTAGAATCTTACTTAACATTAGTACATATTCAAAAATTTTAGAGCTTTTGGAACTCATAACAGGACAACAGACTTACTATTTTAGGGCAGAATTCCATGAGGGGCCGATAACAGGTAATATTGTCACTAAAGAAGACAAAGTGGCCTAGAAAATGGAAGTCTGCATTACAAACACTCCACAAATAAAAGGAGTCAACATCACTCGCAATTAGGAGAAAGGGGGTTTTATTATTGAAAATCTAATCCCAAAGGATACAGATAAAATATAAAGGTAACCACCTTTGTCGAGGAGGTAGAATTATATCAGTTTGATGGAGCTTTAGAGAAGAGCCCGAAAAAAATTCAAGTTTCTAATTATCAGAGCAAGTCGGATAGGGGAATGGTTGTTGAGATAGAGAATATCCAAGAGAAGGATGAGCCTTGAGTTATTATAGAGGAAGGATAAATTAAGGAAACTAAATAAGAATAGATTCCAGCATAATTGGAAATAGTTTATAATATGTTGGGCACCAATAACGCCCCAAAGGCAGAATCAGAATCGAAAGATGAGGATAGCATATAAATTGCTAATGAGAATCAAAGATTGATTAAGGAAATCTCGGAGATAGATGTTAGGGAAAGAGAGGAGATGGAGGCAAAGATTCTAGATGATTCCCCCAAGCTCCGAGGTACTTCTGAGAAGGGGATGAAATTAGTTTTGGATCTGAATTTCCCCAATAAAGAAACCCCAGACTACGAGAAATCTGCAAGGAGAAGAGGTAGAAAATCCCTAAATGAACTTAGGGATATGGCTAGGGAAGCTGAAGGTCAAGCCAAAATCACAACCTTATTACATCATCATGGAATGTTAGGTCTTCCCAAGGATCAATGAAGGTTACATCATGGAATGTTAGGGGCCTGAATGCCCCTAACAAACAACGTTTATTTAAGCACTACCTAACAACTTTTGGCTCGAAGGTTGTAATGATACAAGAAACTAAGCTTAGAGAAAAGGATTGGATCCAGTATTGTAATATACTAGGTATTTGGAAGGAAGTCTTCATAGATATAGATGGAGCTACAGGAGGTCTTGCCATCTTATGAGACCCTAAAATGGTAAGCTTTGAGGAAGTAATTAAGAAACCCCATTGGCAAGGTGGTAGGGTTAGAAACATCTACAACTCTCTAAGCTTTTTCCTCATTAATATTTATGGTCTAATTAGCACTATAGGGAAAAGGGAAGTATGGGTTGAGATTGAATCCCATATGGATCAACATGTAGAAGAGTTTTATATTCTAGGGGGAGACTTTAATGTAATTTTGGAGTTGTTGGAGAAAGAGGGGGGCATTCAAGTAGAATCTACAACTCAGAGAGAATTCAAAAGTTGGGTTAGGAATAATAATTTGTTAGACATTCGAATGGATAATGGCACGTTCACTTGGAATAATAGGAGGCTAGGTGGTAATTATATTGTAGAGAAGTTAGAAAGGTTTTTCTTCAAAGGGGATCTAGCTAAATTTAGTAACTCGATGAGTTCTTCTATTCTTACCTCAGTTGGTTCAGATCATTTTCCAGTTGCTCTTAGTATAGACGAGGACATGAGACCCAGAAAATGCCCTTTTAAATTTGAAAGGATGTGGTTCCAAGACAAAAATTTCCTCAACCTAGTTGAAACCTGGTGCAAGGAGATTTAGGTTTATAGCTCCAAAATATTTTGTTTTATTACTAAATTGAAAAATGTAAAACACAAAATTATGCAGTGGAATAAGGAACATTTCAAAGATATATTCAAAGAGAAGGATCACATTGAAGTAGAGATTGATGGTTGGAATGAGAGTGTTATTACAGAGGGTATGAATTATGAGAAATTTGTAAAAGAAAAAGAGTTGCTTCATAAGTATGAGGACGTTTTGTCCAACGAAGAGATATTTTGGAAACAGAAGTTGAGAGAAAATTGGCTAAGTGAAGGTGATAATAACACTAGATTTTTTCATAACAGTATGAAACAGAGAAGAAGAATAAATAGAATTCTTCGAATAAAAGATGCTAAGGGTGTTTTCTTAGAAGATCTTATAAAAATAGGTCAGGAAATAGTGTTTTCCTTTAGGAATATACTAAACAATCGGGATAGCACGAATCTCCATTCGCAACAATATTTGCTTTCAAACGTGCCCAAGATGATCATTGAGGAAGAAAATAGGATGCTCACAAGTAAATTCTCTTTAAAGGAAATTCACCTGCCAGTAAGACAACTTCACCCTGAGAAGGCACTAGGGCCTGATGGCTTTCCTGCAAGCTTTTTTCAAGTATGTTGGCCCTTTTTAGGAGTTGAAATGTGGGAATCTATAGAAAGCATGAGAAACTCTGGTAGAATCCTAAAGGAAATTAACAACGCTTTCATAACATTAATACCAAAAAATGATAAAGCAGAGGAGGTGGATGATTTTAGACCAATCTCGCTTTGCAATACACTGTACAAGGTGTTATCCAAAGCTTTAGCAAATAAGGTCAAGAGAGTTTTACCCTCTATCATTTTAGAAGAACAAACAAGCTTTATGCCAAGAAGATCAATCCTAGGTGGATTAATTATAGAACAAGAAGTCTTTTACTAAGTGCAAAAGAATTTAGAGCCTAGTGTGCTGGTTAAATTAGATATTAAGAAAGCTTATGATAAAGTGGATTGGCAGTTTTTATGTAAATGTATAAAAGCTTTTGGATTTGCCAAACAACTCATTAATCTAATTTTCAATTGCATATATATCCCTAACTTATCAATACTAATAAATGGTTCCCCAGAGGGGTTCTTTGATATTTCAAGGGGTTTGAGACAAGGGGATCCCATGTCCCCCTTTCTGTTTATCATCATGGCAAAAGCGTTTGGTAGGGCAGTAAGCAAAGCACACTCTATAGGTAACATTAAGGGAGTTAAAGTATCGAAAGGGGTTGCAAACATTACTCATTAGCAATTTGTAGATGACACAATGCTCTTTGGAGCTAGTCAAAAGTCAAAAGCAAAAGCATTCAGGTTAATTTTAAATAAATATGCTAAGGCTTCAAGGCAGGTAGTCAATACAAGTAATTAAGAAATTTCTTTTATGAACACTAGTGCTAGGGAGGAGATAGCAATCTGTTAAACACTAGGCTTTAAGAAGGGGAGATCCCTTGCAAGTATCTAGGTTTACCCTTAGACAAAGGTATTAGAACTAGCAAGCTATGGGTCTTGCCAAAATTAGAACAAAAGATGGATTCCTGGAAAGGGAAATGGTTATCCAATGTAGGTAGAGCTACAATGCTTAAATCGGTTCTTCCAGTCATCCCCACGTAGCAAATGTCACGCATACTCTTATCATAGGGTGCCAAAGACAAGATGAATACAAAAATGATAATGTTTTATTAGCAAGGATCATCAGATGATAGGAAATTACCTATAATTAAATGGGGAAATATTTGAAGGCCTAAGGAAGTAGGAGGTATTGGGTTGAAGAACCTAAGTTGGCAGAATAAAGCTTTAGGAGCCAAATTAATATGAAAAATCTATAAAGAACCTGAAATAAAGTGGGTGAAAATTCTGCGCAAGAAATATTTGATTGGGTTAGACCCAAGTAATATTTTTAGAACACCCAACCCTCCCAGGGGATCTAGGGTTTGGAATTTCATCTTAGAAAATAGGACTTTGATTTTAGATAATTTAACTTGGGATATAGCATATGGGAAGAAGGTTCTCTTATGGAGTGAAGCTTGGAATGGGTTCACAACATGAGATCATGCTCCTTTGAATCCCATAATCAAGGAAGTTTTGAGGAATCTGTGGGGGGATTACCTATACAATTATATTGAATTTCCTAATGGGGATCTAGTCTTAGGGTGGAAATGGAAGTCCCTGGATCACACGCCTTTAACTGAGGTAAATAGGAAGGAATTCATAGGCATATTAGCGGAAAGACATATTTCTTCTAAGAAGTGTAAAGACAAATTAATATGGATAGGCTCCAATTCAGGAGATTACAAAGTTAAAGATGAGTACTTAGAGAAGATTAAATCTCAACAATGGGAAAAGATAGTCATCCCCATCCAACTATGTTGGGATAAAGTTTGCTTGCCTAAAGTAGGAATGTTTATGTGGGCTACATTGCAAAAAAGAATCTTGACTGCATAATGGTTTAGGAAAATTGGTTTTGAAGGGCCTTCTATTTGCGTTCTTTGTGAAGCAAATGAAGAGATAGTGGATCATCTTTTAATGAATTGTCCTTACACATCAGAATGTTGGGTTTGGCTGTGTAGAAAGTTAGGTTAGAAGACAACACTGCCTAATGAATTAATGAGTAATATGAAAAGTTGGTTGGTGATATGTAAGAATAGTTTATATGGTGTGATTTGGAAATTAGCTCCCTCCATCTTAGTTTGGGAAGTATGGAAAGAAAGAAATAGAAGGATTTTCCAAGGTAAAAAAAATACAAACATACAACCTGTGCAACAATGTAGAAGCAACAATAGTTGAGACCACAAGCAATAGAATTAGGAGAGGCAATCTTAAAGATTTTATATTTTCTACTTGGGATAGCTTTGTTAGAAGAGAATGGTTTGGTCTTATTATACCTCCACAGTATGGAAAAGTGGGTAGTGAGAGTAAACTAAAGAGAGAACTTTGTAAATAGTAAAAACCAGATTATGGTTGGTTTAAACTTAACTTCAATGGAGCTTCTAGAGGAAACCTGAGATTAACCAGTATTGGTTACATCATTCACCATTGGGATGGATCCATACGTGCTAAACTTGCTAGGCCAATTGGCAAGGTTACTAACAATATAGCAGAAATGGATGCGCTCATAGAAGGCTTACTATTTAGTATGGACTTGAATATTAAGAAACTGGCAATAGAAGGGGATTCTCAAATTATCATAAATGCTTTGAGAACTAAAAATACTCCTAATTGGAAGTCGAATTCGAGAATAGCTAGAGCTACTCAACTTCTTAATTTCTTTGAAGCTATCACTATAAATCATATACATAGAGAGGGGAATATTGAGGCTGACAAGCTGGCGAATTTGGGAGTGGATGGATCTTTCCTAGAGAGGATAGGTGGTTAGTAGGTAAATAATGAAAGCCCTTAATTTTGGAGGGGATCACTTAAATTCTTGTGAGCCTTAGGTTTTAATCTGATGGTCCCTCTTAAATATGTTAAGGGTCACTTAATTAGTGATGTTTACTTAGTTAGTATCTTGAGTTTATTATAGAAGGAACTCAATGAAGTTTTAAAAGTTTTGCTTAATCTTATACCAATGATTACGATTAGTGGGCTTAAGGAAGTTTTGGGATATATGACGTAATTAGCCTACGGGTGTAGGATAGTCTCGGAAATTACTTCATAATTTTGAGGATTTCACATGCACCATGTCACGCGATTTAACACCTACAACAAGTTTTAATAGTCACCTCAACAATAGTATGTATTTTTATTTCTAAAAGAGCTCGATGAGGGTTTGTATAGGGGTGCATGGTGAATATGGAGTTGAACCTTAGACTGATTTCTGCCTCAGACTCTAGACTCGTAGATTTTAGGGGTGAGGTAAAAATGGAGAGATGGAGTAGGGTGTTACTTGAGTTGGATGACTTGTCCTGCAAAGCAGTTAGGAAGATTTTGGGAGATGAATTTATCAACGACGAGTTCCGTTACAAAGTGAATTGTGATATTTTGGCCATATTTGTGGCAATTTTTCTTATGGTTGGCATCAAGAAGTAGGAGGTAATTCGATTAAGCAAATACATTTTCAAAGAGGAGTTTTTAGGCAACTTGGAACTTGTTGTGGGTGGTGTGGATGAATATATGAGAATTCCCTTTATAGAGGACTACGAAGTAGAAGCAGGCTCAGGGGGGGAGCATAAATTTTCATATAGTAAAGTAGCCACTATTGGTAGTAAGGGACAAAGTTGTCTTCAAAAAAATAAGGGCAAATATTCAAAGGAATGCAAACTTCCTTCTCAAATGGCTACATGTGAAGAAGGCTCCAGAAAATAGAAATTGGTGGGTTAATTATCTTAGGATTGAAGGATTTGAAACTCCAAAATCCTTTTCAAATGTGGCAATGGAGAAGGTGCAAGTTTTGTCGTCAGTGATAATTAGGGCAGCGAAGGGTAAGGGACAAACAAAGAAGGCTCATGGAGGTATGTCAGATGACACATATATGGCAGAGACCATAGCAGGTCCTTCAGCACCTAGGTCAGGGGCCTAAAGATTGCAATCTCATCGACCTCGGAGCTCTAAAGCAGTGAAATTGAGGCTTCTTGGTTAGATAAGCCCCTTGGGCAATTTTGGTTATGCTTCTTTTTGTTTTATAATTCTAGACTATCTATGGTGCTTTCAGACGAGGTTCCTTGCAGACTAGTAGGCTCTATATAGCAATATAGACTATATCATTTTATATGCTTTTACTTTTGGATGATAACTGATTGTTCTCGACTTTTTTTTCTTGACTATGAAGACTACATAGTAATGGTTAATTTCGGATAGTGATTTGAACCTAGATTTTGATATAATACAATTTGGTACTTATGGAAATGAATTATGGTTTTTGAGGAACGTCTCTTCTAGGTTTTCTAAGTTTATTATTTTGGTATTTAGCTCATATTGATGGATTTAGGATCATACAGGAGGTGGATGGTTGAATTCATACTTTTGCAGGCCCTTGTACTTAGCAAGATTATTTTCTTTAGGATTTCCTTATTCCTTATTTCTTAAAATGGTATCCTATATAGCTTTATATGGAAACAAAGGAGTAAAGGGTGGGGGCTAGTATAGATTGAGCTGGTATAATAGTTTGAGAAATGTTCGGTAGATCTCGGGCTCATTTTGGTATAATTTTCCAATTTGAAGTAGATCATTCTATCCAAAAGGATTGTTTACCCTACGATTAATACATTGAGGTTACTATGGTTGAAAATAATACAACGATTATGCTATGGTAAGTTAGTGATTTCTCTGATATTTGCTTCTTTAAGGAAGATCGTGGGATGCGAAGTGGTTTTCCTTACCTCTTTTAAGATGGATTAAGGTTTTAGCAGTAAAAGTTTAGAAAGTACACTTCGTTAGCAGGATGTGTATTAATTTTCCAAGTAAGTGTTGCTTATTGTTGGATTTTGGTATTTGAAATTTCTAAAGGTAGTTTATATAATCAGTAGTAATAAGTTCATCTGATACGCTGTTTTTTAACTTTAGGGTTAGTGGTTGCATAATTTTGAGTCTTATACATATATAATGATATATATGTACACACACACACACATTTATCTATATATGTCTATATATCTATATATACACACACATATACATACACATATATATAGATACATGTGTGTATATATATACATATACATATACATATACACATACATATACACATATACATAGATAGATACGCACATATGTATGTATACATACATACATACATACATACATACATACATATGTATGTATGTATGTATGTATGTATGTATGTACATACACACACACATATACATGTATATACATATGTATACATACATACATACATATACATATATACAAGTATATACACATGTATGTATACATACATGTGTATATACATGTATGCACATATATATATACATGTATACATGTATATGTATATGTATATATATGTATGTATATACATATATATGTATACGTATATGTATATATACATGTATATGTATATATGTATATACATGTATATGTGTATATATATGTATATACATCTATATGTATATGTATATGTATGTGTATGTATGTATGTATGCATGTAAATACCCTCCCTAAGAATTTTATTAGTATCAACCTTGTTGTGAGTAACTCCTCCACATGAAAAGCATTTGCAATCAAGCCATAGTATGATGTAGGAATCTATTGTAGCTTCTTGCAGCCTAGGAACCACCATTCTCCTTACTGCTCTCACAATGGCATCAAAATTCCAAGTGGTTCGCACTATGGTATAGACGAATTGCTCCAAAAGAGCTCTATTATGTGTGTGTTCCGTAGATAACAACTTTCCCCCAATAATCTTCTTGATCACCTCCTCTTCAGCGTCGTCATCCTGCACAAAAATTGCCTTAAGCTACTTTGCTACAAAGCCTTGATCACAGTCACAACCACATTGGGGGTTCGATATGAATTGTGTTGAGCCCGAAAACCACTCCATTTTCTTTCTTCTACTTTGCAAACGGTTTATTGAGTTCTATATAAATATTCACAAGCATGGATAAACATAGGGGCATCAAATCCATACCACATAGATTGTTATCCCATCTTAGAGATCTCCAAATCCTACTTTGTAGGAAATAGATCTACAATGAATCTTCCACCTACCATTTGTCCCAATACACTCATACTTGTTGGATAAAAATCTCTCACGAGTTTGATTCGACGACAACTGAGGGCAAACCCTCCCAACTCGCAACCATGTTCAAAATGATTACCAGATCCTCCTATTCTATGGCACAGTTTGAGAGGAAGTTTACATCCTTGTTAGCCTCTCGATACATGTCGGCTAAAAAGGGCAAAAACGATTATTAAGTTTTTATTAAAAAACTACAAAAACCATACTATGTATCTAATCAATAAGTTCTTCAAATAATCTCCACAGAAGCTTGGTCCCTAGAGCCTTTTTTTGTAGAATCATCTCTCTTATCGTGATGCCTCTCGCTTCCTTATCCTTTTTTTCTAGTATCCTAAACAATTAATGGAATTCGATGTTGATTGTTTGCTCTATCCCACAACTCTTTTTTTTTTTGAAGTTTAGTCATTTCTTTGACCGACCCCTTGTTTAACTCCAAAGTCGATAGTAAGTAGATTGGTACCGCTGCAAGCATGGACTTGATCATTGTGATCTTCTTGGAAAAGGTAAACCATCTCCCCTTCCATAGCTCAATTTTCTTAGTTTTTCTATCGTTTCCATCCAGAGCTTGTTTTTAACAACTCCACTAAAGAAGGGGATCCCCAAATATGTAAACAAGATCTTTCCAACTCCAATGCTCCTTTGCACCTATTGCCCAGTGTTGAAAAAGAAAATATTGGATTTGTCCCTTTTCACAATCTGCCTTGAGATAAAAAAAATTCTTCCAAAATCTTCTTAATTCCGGTTGGTTTTATGATAGCTGATTGTCCATACAAAAGTGTGTCATCGATAAATAATTAATGGGAGAAGGAAGCCATTGATGGAATAGATTGAATACCTTGTCATCCCTCATTTATTGCTTCTTTGATTTTGCGGCTAAAAGAATCGACCAAAGATTGAACAAATAGGGAGATAGAAGATCCCCCTGTCTAAGCCCCCTAACACCTTGGAAGAAGCCACATGGCGCTCCATTCACCAAAATTGAATATCGAAGAGTGGAGATACACCCCCATATATAATCAAGCTATTTATTACAAAAACCAAACTTTTTCATAATTAACATAAAAAATCTCCACTGAACATGATCATATGCTTTATGAATGTCAAGTTTTAGAATCACATCTTTGAGATTATCTTTTCTAATTGAATGCAACAGTTCGTGAGCAATAATGACTTCATCAACAATGTTCCTATTTGGAACAAACTCGCTTTTTTCTACCGAGATCAATTTTGGAAGCAAGATCTTCAACTTGTTTGTCATAACTTTAGAGATAATCTTATATATGGTATTACATAATGATATGGGGCAAAAATCAACAAAAGTAGTAATATCCTATTTTTTCAAATCAAATAAATGTTTGTGTTATTCAATTCCTTCAATATAACTCCCTCACACCTAGATTCTTCTACCACACCAAGAATGTCTGGAGCCATAAAATCCCAGCACTTTTGAAATACTAGGGCCATGAACCCATTTGGTCTTGGTGCTTTGTCTAGTCCCAATTGAAAAGTAGTTGCTTTCACCTCCTCAAGGAAGATGGGTGCAATTAAAAAATTATTGTCACCAAATGTAGAATTTTATTGATGAAACTACAGTCATTCACTCACAACAACCTTCACATCTCAAAAGGTCATTGAAAAATTTAATCCCCTCATTTTCAATTGTTGTATTTTCAAGCAAGATGCATCCGTCCATGCTTTGAATTTGGGATATTTTGCTCCAATTCTCCCTAGCTTTTGTGAATTATGGAAAAATTTTGTATTGCAATCTCCTTCCTTAAGCCAAACATCCCTGGATTTTAATCACCAACAACATTCTTCTCTGGCCAAGATATGATCATATTCTTTGATAATTTCCTTCTCCTTCAAAACTTTTGTCTCAGACATCCCTTTTTGTATGACAAGTTCATTGAGGGATTCCATCTCTTCTTCAATCCTCACTTTTTCTTCAAAAATATTCTTAAAAGTAGACTTATTTCACTCTCTAGATGAAAATACAAACATTTTTCGTACAAGTGAATTGATTGATTTATGTCCACCACTCCATAATTTCCACCAATTCAGGCCATGTCAACCACATGCTTTCAAACTTAAACTATGATTTGATTGGAAGATAATCTTCAATCAAGTTTAGTTCGAGTGAGAAATGATCAGAAACGGGACATGGTTTAATCAAGGCACTTGTATGAACATCAAAGTTGTTCCAATTATCTGACAAAATAAACCAATCTAGACACTACGCAATATTAGAATGACCCTTCTACCTATTTGTCCACATAAATTTTCCATTCACAAGGACAATATTCACTAGTCCATTAATTTTCACAAAATTAGATTGAACTTGTCCCATTCTTTGAAGACCTCGGGCTGTTTATCATCAACATCCAAAATCACATTAAAATTCCCTCCTAAAATAATTTTCATCATGTTTTTGCATATGATTTTGGATACGTCGCCATAATTCAAGCTTCTCCCCTATTTTAGTTGGACCATAAACATTGTACAAAAAAAATTGTAAATTCAAGACATAACTTTTTACCAAGACTTTCATCCAATTTGATTAAGATCTAAAATCTGAATTGACACTTTGTTCATCTTCCCCATTATAAAAAGACCACTTGATTCTCCATTGGCATCATTTGCAAACCCAAATCACCCTACACATTGTTTAACAAACGGTTCCATCTCATTTTTGTTTGTTTTGGTTTCCTGCAACAAGATAATGTCAATTATCATGTTAATAATTTGGCACTTAATCATGCACCTTCTATTAGGGGGACAAATGCCTCTAACATTCCAAGTGAGTACTTTCATTTCCCCCCAAGGGAGGGACCTCCTCCCTTTGACCTTGTCATATAAGTTTTGATAGAGGCTTGATCAGGAAGCATGCCATCTTTTGTTCTTTTCTTGTTATTTGTCTTCCTTCCAGTTTTTGCTCTCATAATTAGAGTTTTCTGGGATGCAACCACTAATTGACTAATCATTCTACTTTCTATTACATCCAATTCATCTTCTGACTATGCTTGGGTTAGGAATTGATTGTTAATTTCTCCCAAATCTACTGCAATCCCTAGATATTTCCACTCCAAGATCACCTCCTGTCCATGGAAATCAACAAAATCAAATTATTTCTCCTTTCCCTGGTCTACACTACTTGACCCCCTGTTTCTAAACCAGGGGGAACTAGAGGAGGGACCTTTATCTCCTTCGTTGCTTTGTATTTTGATGCTTTGTCTTTCGATGCTTTGTCTCCACCAATTGACTAGTCGAGGCATGATTCTGATTGGGCTTCTTTTGCCATTCTTTCCTTGTTGGAACCTTACAAGTCTCTTCATTATGGTTTCTCCTTCTACATCTCAACTATAAAAACTTCTCTTCTTCAATATCTATATTTGGCTCCCATGTCCTTGCAAAAGTCAATAATTGAATAAAGTGAGGGGGTTTTTGAATATTCAAAATTTGTATTCTGACATAAATGATATTATCATCATCACCCATTCCAATCTCCAAAGTTTGTCCTAGAGCATTACCAATCTGCCAAATAGAATCTTGACTTCAAAATTCAAACAATATGTTGTACAATCAAAGCCATTACAACTTTTCCCCAAGACAAGTAATTGTTGGGTCAAATTTAGGTACCCATTTTTGTACACATACATAATGCTCCTCCATATACCAGGGTCCATTCTCCACAATCTCATTTCTGTTTTCCTCCTCAAATTCTACTATGAAAAATTATTTTGCCATAACATACATTTCTGTTATTTTATCCCAGTTTCCCTTAATCCATCGTCCGATTTCTTTTTGACCTAGTTTCTTCCCCATAATTCAGTCAATAACAACCAATTGTTCATATGTTGCAATGTCTTTGTTAACTATTTCAAACATTTTGATTTCACAGGGATTCGAATCTAAAATTTTATTGGGGTTTTCCTATTTCCCCCTAAAAATCACAAGTTTTCTCCTCCATGTCATTATTATATCTTCTTATTTATCCCTCCCTCTCTCTATCTCTTAAATAAATATGAAATATAGATTTCTAAGAAACCTCATTTTTTTGTGCATATTTTCTATGTTTAGGTTGTACAAATATCTATAAAATATAATATGATATTACAGATCATAATCGGTGCTTCAATAACTAAATTGATTAACATAAAGTTTCATGTATCAATTACTTTATTTATAGTGTTTTTTTTGCCAAAATATCTGTAATATTTGTTTTACATAAAAAAGGACTAAGATATAATTGATATGATATAATTGCTAATATCAAGTTAAACAAATCTAATTACAATAGTATACTTGCAAAGATAACTAGGGAAATGAAAATAAAACAAAATAATTTTAAATTAAAATAAAATAACTATAATATTTTTTATTAACACACTTGTGACATTAGACTCCACCTTTGACGTCACTTATTTACTCTCTCGCATAATTAATGTATTGATATTGGTATTTATTCTAAAAAAATGACTATACTAATTAGTACTAATCTTTTTTTAATCAAAGAGATAAAAAATTATACATACCAAGAGAAAACCAACACAAAAAAGAGGTACCACCTAGACTCAACAGGTATCCATAAATCCATCCAACAACAATCACCAAAATAGAGAAAGGGAAATCCCAAAACTCTGAAAAATCTAGCTCATTAGCCAAGTAAATCCTCGTCAACCAACCTCTATATCCATTGAGAGTTCTCTAGAGGAAGGTGCTCCCAATCCCCAATATTCCAATCAATGCCCTAATTGGAAGCCCATTTGGGCAAACAATCCACAACCTCATTCCACTCTCTCAGGTTGTGGAAAAAAGCAACAAGATCCAAAGATCTCCCCAACCTAATAATCTATTAGACCATTGAAGTTAGTTACCAATGAACACCTTCAAAATTTTGATTATTCAATACATTGATCAAAATCTAAGAGTCTAACTCACAAATAATCTTATTCCAACCCAAAGAGCACCCTCTTTTGACAACATAAAGGAGAGCAAGAGCATCCATCATATTGTGGGTATGCTTACCTTTGTAGATGGAGAAGAGAAACTACATAGTGCTTGCACTAGCTCTTCAAACTCCAACAATTCCAACATGAGCAAAGATTACTACGAGAAGAACCATCAAAGTTAATCTTAAAAATACCTTCAAAGGTAGGGACCACTTCCCATCTCTTTGGGTTTTCTTATTGAGATAACTTCTATGTTAACTTGAAGGAATCCAAGAGTCTTCTTACCCAACCCTATATCCATCATCATCTCAACTTCTCTAGGCTCTAAGGGAATGAACACCTCACACCTGGCATGAATAGTTTCTTGAATCATACCTAAGATCTTTAACCAAAGTTATTGAGTACCCAAACTCCTACCTTGAAAGATTCTTTAGTTTCTCTTCAACCAAATTTGTCAGATGATGCAAGAAGAGCCAATAGCCCAAGCCACCCACAAAAAGACTATTTTATCTAGAGGTTGCGTCAGACTGCTCTATAAGTCAATAAGAGAAGAATCATGATGACAAGTTTGTTTCTAAACTCCCCACCAAAAGTTCCAAATAACTCTAGACTACAAGCACTTAAGAAATATTTGTGAGGAACATCCTCGTTGTTGCCAAAAAGGAAACATTTTGACTACCCCAAAAAACCATGTTTTTGGAGATAGTCCCAAGTAAGGCATTTATTACAAGTGGATAACCACAAAAAAAATAAAAAAAATAGGCCAAGCAAGATAGTTCCACACTTTCTTCCATCAAGGGACCTCAACTCCCTCATACTTCTATTGATCCAATTCTTGATATCTTAATCGCATAAATAAACACCTCTTGGATTAGGACTCCAAGTCAGATTATCGCTGCTCCTCGAAGAGCTACAAACTATTCTAGCTAAGATGTAGGGTAATTCCTCACAATCTACAGTTGAACCCCCTCGTGGCCACTTAGTGGGCTCGTATAGAATACAATTATTCTACTAAGAGGGGGGAGTGAATCAGTAGAAGATATAAATTTCAAATTATTAACGAATTAAAGTTTTTTTGATGAACTTTAACAAAACAAGAAATTGAATGTGAAATGAGTACAACCACACATAGATCCATTACACATGAAATACGTGGAAAACCCAAAATGGGTAAAAAACCATGGTGAGAAGTGCTGCTAGGATCTATTGTCCTAACCCAACCTTGCAAAAATAATGTGTACAAAATTCAAGGGCACCAACTCTCACCAAAATCCTCATTTAAGAGCACCAACTCTTATAATCACAAACTTCTCAATCCAGACATCAACTCAACATCCTTGATGCACCAACCATAAGGATATTACAAATAAAATAATTTATCACTAATTTCAAATCTGAAGCATTGCACTTTCTATCATTAAGATGTTACAAATAAAGTAATCCAACATTGATTTCAAATTTGAAACTTTGCACTTTTACACCATTAGAATACCATCACCCTTCAAATAGTTTGGTCAATTTTATGATTTAGAGTAATAGTAATTTGTAACCAAATTTTCATAATCCATGCACTATTTGTAACCTTCGAGAGTCATGTTCACAAACTCAGAAAAAATTTTCATTAATCAAATTACAACATACTACATCTTATTCATACTTCGAAACACAATGTTGTTTAAATCTCAAAATCTCACTTCACAAGTTGATTGTATTCTCTCATCACTTTCTAATATACCCTTTATTAAATGTATACTCACAACACTTTGTAATCTGCCATTGTTAAATGCACACTTACAACACTTTGTAATTTGCACACTCATAACATTTTCATAATAAGTTCTCTATTCTTTCTAGCCACAATACACACGTTCAGATTCTTCTTACTTTTAGAAATAATTTACTATAATGATTACATAATAAATATTTATAACATGTTCAATGCTAGCTATGATGTCTCTACTACTTAACTTTCTAATTGATACACATACACATTTATAATGGTCCTTTGTTCTTCTTGAAATGGCTATCGGTTGAGTAGTTGAAGGATGGTTTTAAGAATTGTTCAATTGGTTATCAATTATCAACTAACTTAACCATATAAACCAATAACTAACACTCTCCTATATTGCTGAAAGAGAATACAAAATAATCTTGTCTAGTAGCAATCAAAACAGAAACATGGTTCGTAGTTTGAAGATAAAAATGATCAATTAGAAATATCTAACCAACCAAAAATAGTTTCAACTACTTACAACTAACCCTTTTGTCATAATTTATTCATAATTGCATATAACCAAATACATAACCCAATAGCTAGAAGAAAGGTTCACACAAGGCAATCTTGATAAAATGCAATTTGTGAATAATCAATAGAAATGTGACATCTCTTGTCTATGTGTTTGTTCTAAAAGCATTCCACCAACTCAGAGAAGATTGAAGACAATGATTAAAATTCTATTTGAGTCACATTGATTGATAGCAAAAAATAACCTTGTATACAAATCATTATGTGTAAATATATAGGCAGTGGTTCTAATTGATCCATTATTCCAAAACTAATTAAGTTGTAGATTGATCAATTCAAAATTATGAATATTCTGCTATCTTTTGTCATCAGAAATCAACACTTACCTGGATCACGTGTGGTCTCCATGGTGCACATCACATAACTACTGCATTCAATAATGAATTTATCTCATTTGACAAAAATCTATTTGATAATTGCATATCTCATTTTAACATCAATTCCAAATCTATCCAACAATATTCCCCTTTAGCATTGATGTAAAAACTCCAACAACTTTTTTGATCTATTTAATCTAAATCAACACACCAGTCAAATCGCAATTGAAATCAGAGACCTAGAGCTGAAGAACACCAATGGATACTGAGAGGGGGGTAAATCAGTGTATTTAATTTTTTTTAAAATTATGTGTGCAAGTACAAAAATTGTTGATTAATTAAGAACATACACACATACAAATCAAACCACAACATAGATAATATGAGGAAAACCCAACGTGGGAAAAACCTCTGTGAGAATAGTTGATGGAGTCTACTGCTCCAATCCAGCTTCACTAATAAATAACAACTTACAAAGTTTAGAGCACCAACCCCTGATTTTATGAGCACCTACTCAAAGGAGCATCTACCCCTTCTTTGAGCACCCACTCAGAGATTTACAGTGATTGATCAAGTTTACAATGCAATGAAAAAGCCCTGTTACAAATGAGTTTTGTAACACTTAAAAATTTCTCATATCTTAAGAATGTCTTTCTCTGCCTGCTGAAGTTTTTCCTCTATTTCTCCTCCTTCCCCTGTCTGGTTATCTTCTTCTCTCTGCTACAACATTACCCTCCAAAATGCTCTTTTCTTACTTTGTGAAGACACTTTCTACTTCTGTAAATTTGCTCTATTTTCTCTTGGTAGCAACACGCTCTCTCTCTCTCTCTCTCTCTCTCTCTCTCTCTCTCTCTCTCTCTCTCTCTCTCTCTCTCTCTCTCTCTCTCTCTCTCTCTCTCTCTCTCTCTCTCCTCAAATTTAGTCAACTTCCTATTAAGATTTATGCATTTTCCACCTCAATCTCTTTCTTAACAACCACACCAACCAACGTCGAAACTCATCACTCCTGCTGCTCTCTTCAACTTTGTACACACCAGTGATTACTTCTATTGCAAACTTGAATATTTTATTCAAGTCAGTTGTCTTGGAGATCTGCACCTTTGGATATTTTATTTTGTCCTAAATTTTATCTCATATTTGTCGCATGTAGTAAATGTATCCAATCTTTCTTTTGATCATTCTCTATACTTAGATTACTAAGTTTAGTAATCTTTCTCTGCCCAAAATGATCTGGAATCCTTCCTCGAGCCACACAACCTGCTCGTAACTCGGTTGCCATTAATGCATTTTCCATCCTTTGTCGACCTACTATGAAAAGATCGACAAGTACCACACTAGAATCCTTTGTCAACAACTTTTGTGTATCTGATTCGTTCTTTGTTCATTAGGGAGCCTCATGTCTCCATATTCTTCATCCAAATCATATGGTCAAGGTCGGTCAACCACCACATAAAATCCTTAAGCCTATTGGCGTGCACAGATATCACCAAACTCCTCATTGGATGTCTAGACTGCACTATCAGCTTTGGTCAACTATAGTCAACCTACCATGTGGACCTCTGTGTCTATCAAGTTGCCAACGTGTCTACCAAATCATCTTGCATGATCTAACAACTTAGCTTATCTTTCCCCACATGGTCACTTCTTTCCAGGTCTCCATGGTCTTACTTACCCCACGTGACCCTTTGCTTTGGTCATACTTGTTGTAGGATAGCAGGAGGCATCGTCTTTATGCCTTAACTTATCCTGCAAGTTCCTCTTACATCCATTTGCAAGCGCGGGATAGCGGAATCATTATCTCACTTCACTGTCTTGTCCCACACAACTATCACTCTTCACTTTTGATGACGTGGGATAGCGGGAAGCAACTCTTTCTTTTCCTTGTGTTACCCTCCAAGGCCTCTAGTCGCAACACAAACAAGTCATAGGATAGCAGGAGGGGTCACTATGCCTTGCTTGAAGTTATCCCGCATGAACACCATGCGCACACTTGCGTGGTGAGGGATAGAGGGGGACACATTTCCCTTTTCTCTTTGCTTTTTCTTATCCTGTGGGATTCTTCACCTCCCTACTTGGTCACGCAGGATAGCTGGATGCCTTTGATTTTGTTTCCCCCGCGTGATATTTTCTTATCTCGCGTGACTTTTGTTGGTCACTTTTGACACTGTGGGATAAGAGGGACTGCCTTGTTCATCAAACTTAATTTATCTCGCATGACTAGCACATGACATTTTCAACAATGTGGGATAGCGAGTAGTGCCACTTTTGTGTTATCCCGTGAGGCATTCAACACTCGACCAACATGTTGTGGGATAAGGAGAACACCATTTTCTTTTTTCAGTGTTATCCTTTATGGTCTCTTCCCTGCATTCGAACACACCACAAAACCCATGGATACACTTCAACCAAACAACTTCTGCCACATGGAAATCATGACTCTCAACCCCAACTTAGGACTCGTTCACTGCTACTAACATATGGAGACGATGAATCTGGTCGAAACCCCTGCAACATAACATGACGTGTTATGCGCAATTGCACAACATAACCTGTGTGTTATGCATGAGTGCTATTTGCTTCTCCACAACCTCTTGACACCCCTTGACATCACGGTTGCTACCTATTATTCTGCAACCATTTGACGTCCCTTGAAATCTCTAACAATAATGCCAACAATCTCCCCTTTGGCATTGATGTCAACACACTTGTAAACCACCCTCTAACTATTTTCTTCCCCTTTGACAACAATGGCAAAGGGTGAAACAACCAACTGTCAACTGTGCATGAACGAGCCCCCTTTGATTTTCTATAACGATGAATGAAACTTCCAATTTTGATCATGACACGTCTGCAATACATTAGGAATTCCCTTTACAATTTCTTGACCTTTGTTTCCTGTAGCTAGATGAACCATTATTACAATATAAGGAGCAGTTCTACTACTGCTTACAAAAATTCAGAACTCCCCCTGAGATTGTAAATGAGGTTCAAGGCAGAAACAATGTGCTCCCCCTGAACCATGGACCTCAAAACAACACTTTAAGTGTAGAAGGAGGGTGAGACAACACCCAATTTCTATCACAAGTACTCAAAACTGTCTTGGGCAGTGGCTTAGTAAAGATGTCAGTGATTTCCTCACCAGTACAAACATATTCAACTTTTACTTCTTTCTCTACAACCTTTTCCTTGAGAAAATGATATTTGATTGCAATGTGCTTTGTCCTAGAGTACATGACAAGGTTCTTTGATATATTGATTGCACTTGAGTTGCCACACATGATAGGAATAGGATCCAAAAACTCTAGCTGAATTTCCTTGAGAGTTTGCTTCATCCACAAAACTTGTGAGCAACATGTAGCAGCTGCAATACACTCTGCTTCAGCAGTTGAGAGTGAAATTGACTCTTTCTTTTTTCTATGCCATTACACCAATATATCTCCAAGGAAGAAGGCTCCACCACTAGTGATCTTCTTGTTATATACACATCCTTCCCAATCTGCATCAGTATAGGCTTGCAGTGTGAAGTCTCATTTCTTTGGATACCATAAGCCACAAGTAAGTGTCCCCTACAGATACTTGAATATCCTCCCAACAACATTGACATGTGATTTCTTAGGAGCTACTTGAAATCTTGCAACCATGCATACAACTTGAACTATATCGGGCCTTGAACTTGTAAGATACAATAGCCTTCCAATCATGGATCTGTACAAGGTCTGATCAACACTAGCTAACACATCATCTTTGCTTAGCTTGCATCCTGTTACCATGGGGGTACTAACTAGTTTGTTGTCTTCCATTTGAAATTTATTCAACATGTATTTAGCATACTTGGTTTGAGAGATGAATATGCCTTTGTTCTGCTGTGGTATTTGCATACCAAGAAAATATGACAAATCTCCAAGCAAGGACATTTCAAACTCTGTCTGCATCTCATCAACAAATTCTTTGCATAGAACATCTTTGTTGCCTCCAAAGATGATATCATCTACATATACCACTACTATGATCATGTGGTCTCCATCTACCTTAATATATAAATTACTGTCAACATTTCCTTTTCTAAAAGCTTGTTGATTTAAGTACTTATCCAACCTAGAATACCATGCTCTAGGTGCCTACTTTAGACCATATAACGTTTTCTCCAATCTGCAGACAAAGTTCTTATCTTCATGCAACTGGAAACCTTTAGGTTTCTCTATGTAGACCTCTTTTTCAAGATTGTCATTCAAGAATAAAGATTTGACATCCATTTGATATACTTTATATCCTTTATAGGTTGCAAATGCCAAGAACATCCTTATAGCTTCAAGCCTTGCAACTGGTGCAAATGTCTCCTCAAATCTATGCCCTCTACTTGGGCATATCCCTTGCATGCAAGCCTTGCTTTGTTCCTTATCACTTTGCCTTCTTCATTCATCTTGTTCTTGTAGACCCATTTAGTCCCAATAACATTCTTGTCAATGGGTCTAGGAACCAATTCCCATGTTTTATTCTTTTCAATCTGCTATAGCTCTTCTTCCATTGCATTCATCCACTTCTCACTCTTGTTGGTTTCATCATATGTTTTGTGTTTCATCTCAGTCATAAGGCAAAAATTTACTTGCTTAGTGTTCCTAGCTCTCCTTCTAGTTTGCACACGATAATTTTTGTTTCCAATAATTTGATCCTCAGGGTGATTCTTTTGCACATATCTGTTTGGGGCTTTGCTAGGTGTTTCTTCTTCATGTTCACTCTCAGATTGATCTTCATCTTCAACATATGGTTCTTCATTCTGAGTAATTAAGTTTTGCCTTCCTTTGTGTATATCTTCATCTACATTCACATGTACACTCTCAATTACCTTCTTTAATCTTTTGTTGAAACACTTGTAGGCCTTGTTGTGAGTAGAGTAGCCTAAGAAGATACCTTCATCACTTCTTGATTCAAAGTTTCCTAGTCCATCTTTTTCTCTTTTGATGAAGCATTTGCTGCCAAACACTTTGAAATACTTGACTGAGGATCTCCTATCATACCATGGTTCATAAGGTGTCCTATTGTTGTTCACCCTTAGTTGTACTTTGTTTAAGGTGTATACAACAGTGTGAATTGCCTCTTTCCAATAACCATCAGGCAAATTTGTTTCATTTTACATTGTTCTTGCCATTTCCTTGACTCTCCCATTCTTCCTTTCCACAACACCTATTTGTTGTGGTGTCCTCGGGGCTGAATATTGTATTCTGATTCCATGTCTCTCACAGTATTCTTCAAATTCATTAGATGTGAATTCTCCTCCACGGTCTGATCTCAGTTTTTTTAGCTTGTAGCCACTTTCCTTTTCTACCATCTTCTTGAAGACCTTGAAGACCTTGAATCTCTCAAATGGTTGAGACTTGTCTTGCAAGAAGGTGACCCATGTCATTCTTGAAAAGTCATTTATAAGCAGCATAAAGTATTTTTCTCCATTTAATGCTATTTTCCTTGTAGGCCAACAAAAATCAGTATGCACAAGCTCTAGTGGCCTTGTAGTTGAGTATTCTTTGGTCTTAAAACTTACTTTAGTTTTCTTCCCTCTTTGACACTCATCACAAAATGTGCTTGCAGGTTTGATAATCTATGGTATGTGCCTTACATATCCTTTCTTGCTTACCTTAACCAGGTTATCAAAATTGATGTGACCTAGTCTTCTATGCCATAACTAGCTTTCATCAACTTGTCCCATCATACATTGAGACCCAAAACATTCCTTAAAATTATATACATTACCATATGTCCTTTTCCCTTCAGCAACAAGCTGACCACTACTCTCTTTTTTGATTTCACGACCCTTGGAATAAAATGTAAACTTATATCCTTTGTCACACATTTGACTCACACTTATCAGATTGTGCTTCAGACCTCCAACATAATAAACATCATGAGCTCTCAGCTTGCCATCAATGTTTGGTGTATCTTTACCCTTGATTTTGATTGATAAATTGTCTCCAAATCTCACTGAACCAGCATTCCAATATTCAAGCTTAATTAATTTATTTTTATCACCAGTCAGGTGGTTGGAACAACCACTGCTAACTACCCACAAGTTTTTCCTTTCAACATGTAGGTCAGTTTGAACAATCAAACTTGACTCAACCTTATCTTTATCCTTTTTTGCCCAAACTTGTTTGGTTTCTTTCTTCTTCTCTGTTGTCCCATTGATTTTGCATCAGGTTCAGATGCTGACATTGTGTTCTTTTGCTTAGCTATCCTAAGCTTACAATATTTTGCAATGGGGACCACATTTTGACAATGATAGCATTTGACATTTGTATTGAATGATGAGTTTGAAAAACTACTTTAGGATTGCGATACATTTCTCCTACATTCATAACTCATATGACCATACCCTTTACATTGATAACAAATAACATTCATATCCCTAAGAGAAACAAATTGATTTCTATTTTCGAAACTAGGTGGAGGTCTATGTTGTTGGCAATATTGCATTATAACAGACAATGAAAGATTGTTGCAATTTCATAAGGATATTGAGAAGGTTGTTGATGATTATGGATATAACTGATTAAAGATGTTTACTGTCTTGATATTATTATTTTGTCATTGATGTCAAGAAATTGATTTTCTAATTCAGTATGATGTTGCCATATCTTGAGAAGTATGATATGAAGATTATAAAGATATCGGTAAAAGACACAGGAAAGAATATGATGAATAAGGGGATGAATAAGGTATTCAATGGGCAACTAGTATCAAGTCAAACAATGATGAGATCATGATGTTTAGATTGTTTTAACATCACACATATGTTGTAAATATAAAGGTTAATACTATACTATGTTATCAAGCAAAGAACCTAGTCAGTAAACCCTAAGGAACCTAGTTGGTAAACCCTAAGGTTATCACTATCGGTTAATGAAGGCAGAATGTCTACCAAGTGAAGTTTAGTATTCACCGAGTTGTTACCGAGTTGTAACCGAGCTATAATAGAGTGCATTAAATGTTTACATGCGTTATTTAATGAAGGAAACCGATGAGTTGGAATTGATCAATGATTGGTGAGCCGTGAATGAAGTTTGTTAACGAATCTAAGGCAATGAAAAGTCGGCATGAAGATCTACAACTCAAATTGAACCGCAATACCCTGGCACAAGTTCCAAGACTAATATACAAGTTCCAAGGTGAGGTAAAACATTTTCAAATTGAAAGATGCATTGAACCTGGACAAGATTGAAGATCTGATGGCTATGATTGATCATGGGAAATGTGATCAAGGAGATTAAGCGGTTACCTAATTGTTTATAAATAGGAAACTGTTGATAAACAATGTATGTGGGCAAGTGTATGCACAAGGATGCTACATAGTGATTACTGAGCATAGAAGCTTGAAGACCTGTTTTGAATAATAGAGTATAGAAGCCCAGCAGATAGACAAGATTAGTTCTATGTCTAGATTGTATTGAACAAATAAGAATCTGCTTTAGCATTTTAGATATGAAGTTGCAGATAGATTTTATTACTGGTATTTTGTGAAAGTGACAAAAAATCTCTTAACCGAGTGGACTTAACAATCTTATTTGTAAAACCCTCTAGAAAGGTGACATTTTGATTGAGTGTTTGAAATCCTTTAACAAGGTCACTTCTAACAAGGTGAAGATCCTAACAGATCTGAGGGAAATCCCTTAACCGGGTCACATCTAGCAATGTGTTTGTAATCTTTAACAGGATTTTCTTTTAACCAAGCATACTCTAGAAGAGTATATTTCTTAGTGGGTCCGAAATCCCACAGTGGTTTTTCCCTATTTAGGTTTCCATGTTAAATCTGGTGTTATGAGGTTTATGATGTTCATATGATTTTGAGTTTGCATGTTTAACAGTTTTGGTTATATTACTGAAATATATGTTACCGAGGTTGAATCTGATGTTTTTATGGAAGATTAAGTTTGTATGATTCACCACCCCCCCCGCCCCCCGCCTCTCATCTTGTTGGCTATTGGATCTGTACTTATATTAAGTATCAGAACTATCATATGCATAAACTTACAACCAACAATTTTATGACCATAAGTATTACATTTATAGCAGTATCCATGGAATTGAGGTACATACCAATCATTGTTGAAATTGTTTCTCATTGGTCTCCTTGGAGCAGCATAAATTGGTCTCCCTGAACTCTTCCTTCTTGTATCCTTGACCTTTATGAAGCCTTCATCATCCATCTTGGCTTTTCTTTTAGGATCAACATATTGGTTCCTTGTAACCGCAACATATGTCTTCTTCTCAGTAGGCTTGCTGGCAATGAAGGTTTGTCATTTACTATTATCACTTGAAGAAACAAATTGTATTTCTTTATTTAATGAGTTCTTACTTGTAGAACATTGACCAGCATCAAAGCCAACACCCTTTGTGTCTTTGCAATTGCTTTTGTTTGCTCAATATTTTATCTAAAGTATCAGTGTTGCCCTCATACTTGATTCTCACCTTGAGTTCATCTTTGCACTTTTCAAGTCTCTTTCTTAAATTTACAAGATATTCTTCTAATTTTTGATACTCCTTATCCTTTCTTTCTAAATCTGATTTTGTTACTTCATACATCCTCTTTTATTCTTCCAACTAGATCTTCAAGGCGGAAACTATTATCTTTTATTCCTCAAGTGATTTGTTTAGTAGATCATGTTCTTTAGCAACATCATTATTGTACTTTTTATATTCCTTTCTTACTTTTTTAAGTTCTTCTAGTGCACTCACAAGTTCCCCTTCAAGATCTTCTTCAACTTCAATTTCCTCTTTTTCATCATCAACAAAATGTTCATCAGACAATTCTCCTTGCACCATGAAGAGATTGACTTCTCTTTCACCTCCACTACAACCATCTTTAGAGACACTTTCTTCATCAGAGGTATCATCTTCAAATGTGTAAAGACTTCTCTTACTCTTAAAACTTCTTATCCTCGACTTATAAGAATTCTTTATCTTTTCCTTGCCAAAGATTTCATGTTTTTCTTTTCATCTTCATCCTTCTCTCCATAAGAGTAGTTAGATGCAAAGTGTCCAATCTTGCCACAATTGAAACATTTGAAAGGCAACTTACCTTTGTACTTTCCTGAACCTATTTTGAGCTTCCTTACAAAGTTTTCTACAACAACATTAGAATCATTTTCATCCTCAATTGTAGCTTGTTCTTTTCCTTTCTGTGAGGTATTAAAGGTGTATACACCTAAAAATGGTCTAAAGATAATAAATTAAATAAGCAATTATTTAATTAAGCCCCCTTCCTAATTTAATTGAATTTTTTAGGAAATTTGATTAAATTCTCCTTTTCATCTACTTATTAATAAATATAAGGATTTATTTAATAGGTTCATTTCCATGGTCCCCTTTGATTAATTAATTCAAATTAATTAATCATCCCCCCACTTCAATCTATTCTTCTAATCCTCTAATTAATTAAAACAAATCAATTGATGAGTTGTTGAGAATTAATTAGTCTTTTCCTATTATTTGAATTTTTAAATTCAAATTACCCACATGCCTCCTAACTTCTAACCACCTAACCTAACCATCCCTCTAACCTAACCCATTCCACCTAACCTTGGGTTTAACTAACCCCATCCTATCTTGCACATTCTAACCTCCTTATCCTAACCTCCTATGGTGTGGATATTTTCTTCTTGAGACACATGTCACTTTGGCTACATGTCTCCTCTCTTGGACACTTGCCCTTTTATGAGCAAAGCTCCTTGACACTTGTCACCACAGAGATAACAAGTGTCTCTTCCTCCAACCTCTTCTCCAACCTCCTCCAATTTCACTCTTGATATCTTCAGACTCAATCTTGATCGTTGATTCCTTCCACCTCACCCCTTGCATTGGAAATCCTCTAAATATCCCCCATTATGGAGCACAAAGGATCCCCATCTCATTTCATCTTAGGCATTGTTACTATAGGCATATCATTTGAGCATTGTTGTTTTAAGCAATTGCATCTTAGATTTAGTTTAATTTGATCATTTTATAGCATAATTGTTGAATCATGTAGCTTAATCAATCTCTTTTCTAGCTTAATTGCATGATCATCATAGCTTAATCATGCATATCATTATCTTAATTAGTCTCTTGGATCAATCTAGCATAATCAATCTCATCTTTGCATATCATTATCATTTTAAATCCTCCGTCTAGGTGTAGTCAAGTCACTGGGATTGCTTATCCAGATCTGAGAGCAAATCCATACTCGCATCTCTTAGGAGGCGATAGGTTGCTTTGTCATGGTTCATCTTTGTTTTCTTATTATTTGCTAACCATGCTTGTAATGATCTATTGAGTATTTTGTGTTGCGGCTGCAGGTATCACACTTCATAGGCACGACAAAAGGCACCTTCTCTCTTTGAAGGTTCAACACTTATTGTTCTCATCTCATAGGCAGACAAAGAGCCAAACAATTCATCCATAAAGAAGGTGGTCAGATCCTTAGCTTTTTCAATGGCCGAGACTTTGGTGTCATACTTTGGATTGAGAGATCTAAGTACCTTTTTGACTATAACTTCTTCTCTGAGTCCTCTTATAGCACTCACATTTTCATCCACTCGTTGCATATAATTAGTTATTTTCTCCTCATCCTTCATTTTTTAGGTTTTCAAAATGAGCTCTCAAATTTGTAGTTTTGGATTCTTTCACTTTAGTATCACCTTCATATATGCTTTGTAGTTTATCCCATGTTGATTTTGCAGAAGTGCAGTGCATCACTTTGACAAACTCTATATCAAACAGACCACTTAAGATTGTGATCTTAGCTCTTGCATTATTTTCATACTCCCTTTTAGCATTAGGGTCAGTAGGGGGAACTTGAGGAAGAGTATATCCATTTTTTACAGACATCCAGACATGAAACCCAAGGGAAGACAAATTTGTCTCCATTCTTCTACTCTAGAAGGCAAAGTTGGTGCCATCAAACATAGGGACTTTAGAGGAGGACTCATTTCTAGCCATTGTGTTCACAAGACATGATCTACCCAAGCTAGAGGAAGCTTTACAGTAAGGGAACCTAAGGCTTTGATACCAATTGAAGAACACCGATGGACACTGAGAGGGGGGTGAATTAGTGCATTTAATTTTTTTTTAATTATGTGTGTAAGTACAAAAACTACCTATTAATTAAGAACACACACACACAAATAAAACCACAACACAAAATATAGGAGGAAAAGTCAAGGTGGGAAAAACCTTGCCGAGAATAGTTGCTGGAGTCTATTGCTCCAATCCAGCCTCATAGTAAATAACAATTTAAAAAGTTTAGGGCACCAACCCAAGGAGAATCAACCCTTGAAACTTTAGGGCACCAGCCCAAGGAGCACTGACCCCTGATTTAATGGCATCTATCCCTACTCTGAGCACCCACTTAGAGATTTGTAGTGATTGATCAAGTTTACAATGCAATAAAAAAGCCTTGTTACAAATGAGTTTTGTAACACTTACAAATTTCTCATATCTTGAGAATGTCTTTCTCTGCCTGCTGAAGTTTTTCCTCCGTTTCTCCTCCTTCCCCTGTCTGGTTATCTTTTTCTCTCTGCTACAACATTACTCTCCAGAATTCTCTATTCTTACTTTGTGCAGACACTTTCTACTTCTATAAATTTTCTCTACTTTCTCTTGGCATCAACACACACACCCACACTCTGTCTCTCTCTCAACCCTCAAATTCAGTCAACTTCCTATTGATATTTATGTATTTTCCACCTCAATCTCTTTCTTGGCAGCCACACCAACCAATGTCGAATCTCATCACTCATGCTTCTCTTTTCGACTTTGTACACATCAGAGATTACTTCTATTGCAAACTTGAATATTTTATTCAAGTCGGTTGTCTTCGAGATTTGCACCTCTGGAGATTTTATTCTTTGTCCTGAATTTTATCTCATATTTGCCGCCTGTAGTAAATGTATCTAATCTTTCTTTTGATAATTCTTTGTACTTAGATTACTAAGTTTAGTAATCTTTCTCTACCCAAAATGATTTGGAATCCTTCCTCGAGCCACACAACTTGCCTACAACTCAGTCACCATTAATGCGTTTTCCATCCTCTGTCGACCTACTCTAAAAAGATCAATAACTACCACACTAGAATCCTTTGTTATCGAATTTTGCGTCTCTGATTCATTCTTCGTTCAATAGGGAGCCTCATGTCTTCATATTCTTCTTTCAAATCATATGGTGAAGGTCGTTCAACCACCATGTAAAATCCTTAAACCTATCATCATGCACAAATGTCAAACTCTTCTCATTGGACGTCTAGACTACATTGTCAGCTTCGGTCAATTGTAGTCAACCTGCCACATGGACCTCTGTATCTATTGGGCTACCAAAGTGTCTACCAGATCATCTTGCATGATGTAACAACTCAACTTATCTTGCCCCACATGGTCACTTCTCTCCAGATCTCAGTGGTCTTCCTTACCTCGCATGACCCTTTTGCTTTGGTCATACTTGATGCGGGATAAAATGAGGCATCGTCTTTCTGCCTTAACTTATCCTATGAGTTCCTCTTTACATCCATTTGCAAGCGGGGGATGGTAGGATCCTTCTCTTGCTTCACTGTCTTGTCCTGCACGACCATCGCTCTTTGCTTTTGGCGATGTAGGATATCAGGAAGCAACTCTTTCTTTTCTTTACGTTACCCTAAAAGGCCTCTAGTCGCAACACAAACAAGTCATGGGATAATGGGAGGGGTTGCTATGCCTTTCTTGAAGTTATCCTACACAAACACCATGTGCACACTTGCGTGGTGCAGGATAGAGGGGGACACATTTCCCTTTTCTCTTCACTTTTTCTTATCCTACGAGCTTCTTCACCTCCCTGCTTGGTCACCTAGGATAACAGGATGCCTTTGCTTTTGTTTCCCTCACGTGATATTTTCTTATCCCACGCGACTTTTGTTGGTCACTTTTGACATCATGGGATAAGAGGAACCACCTTGCTTATGGAACTTAAGTTATCCCGCGTGACTAGCACATGACCTTTTCAACAATGCGAGACAATGAGTAGTGCGACTTTTGTGTTATCTCATGAGGCATTCAACACTCGACCAACATGTTGTGGAGTAAGGAGAACACCATTTTCTTTTCTTCAGTGTTTTCCCTCATAGTCTCTTCCCTGCATTCGAACACACCACGAAACCCATGGATACACGTGAGCCAAAGAACTGCTGCCACACAACAATCATGGCTCTCAACTCCAACTTAGGACTCATTCGTTGTTGCCAACATATAGAGACGATGAATCTGGTCAAAACCCCTGTAACATAACACGACGTGTTATGCATAATTGCACAACATAACTTGCATATTATGCATGACTTCTATTTGCTTCTCTACAACCTCTTGATACCCCTTGACATCACAACTACTACCTTCTATTCTACAACCATTTGACATCCCTTGAAATCAATGACAATAATGCCAACAGAGCAAACTAACAAATATGCATCAATTCCTCCCCCCTCAACAATAATTAAAGCATTTGCAATAAACCTACAATAAATCTATACCAAGTACAAAAAAATCTGCAATAACAACCAAATCTGCAACAACAATCCAATTTCTCCCCCTTTGACATGAATGACAAAGGGACAAGGGCATGAAATATAAGAGCGAAATGCTTCCCCTAAGCAGATGCTTGCTCAAAAATAGAAATAGAGAGGAGAAACTACAACCCCAAGTTTTTGGTGACGAGTTTCAAAAGTCTTCTTAAGAAGGGGTTTGGTAAAAATAGATTAGCCAACTAATCTTTATGTTAGGTCCAACTAGGAAAGCTAATGTACTGAGAGGGGAGGGGTGAATCAGTACTTCAAAACTTTTCTTCAAAAACAATCTTACTAATAAACATAAACTGTGTATAGCTGATCTCATAATATATAATGCTAAAACACAATCATAGAAATAACATTCATACACATTTCACTCCATAACTCAAATATTTTGGTTACGCAGAAACTCTTTGTTAGAGAGAAAAACTGCGGTGGGGATGGCACCCACAACTTCACTACTGCAATAATAAAGGTTGCTCGGTTAGAGCTACATGTTTAGATATTTCTGATAGCTTACCCTATTATGAGTATCAAGATCTTTAGATCTACCTTGCTAAAGGATTTTACAAACACTTTTACAAAATGTTGTACCTGGTTAAAGGCTTTACAATTTATAGACTTTGTTAGAGTCTTTTACCCTGTTAAAGGTTTCTATTACAACTCAAATAATTCAATCAAAAATCTTTACAAATATTTGTAACTTTACATTTGAAATGTTATAGCAGACTCTATGTGCTCAATATGAAATTACCTTGCTCGTAGCATCCCTTGGTAATTGATAAATCAACTCGGTAACCTCTTCTGTATACTCTATCCCTTAAACTATTTTTTGAAAAATCTTCTCGGTGACCTCTGAATATCTTTGTCACTCTTCACATCTTATCTTCTCTCATGATTTTCATTTTCAAATCATCAATTCATCAATCTTCCCTCTTCTTTTAGATACTCAAATTACTCTGTATATATAGATCTCTAAGATGGTGATCTTGTTCATACATTGATCATACAAACATGTTTTATCGAATGAATAAACATAGAAATTATTTCATTGGATAAACTTCCTCAAAATCATACAAAATCTTTGAATGCAATTTCCTATGTAATAATGGTTCCCTGTTCTCGAATCTTGTAACACGTTTCCACATATGTGTCCAGGTTCATTGAATCTGGTAAAACATTTCCACTCGGTTCAGATTAACTTGGTATACCTTCTTTGATGCTCGGTAGGCATAGGAACTTTACACGGTAGGCAGCTCGGTATCTCTCATCTCGGTGACTAGCCTTTCTTCTGTAACTGACAACCTTAGTACATACCGACTAAATATTTCGGTAGTATTAATTGACTAGAGTATATAGGATGACTTTGGACATAAAACTAATGACAACTTAGTAAATAGTAACAATCTCCCCTTTTGACATTAGTTTGGTATGTTTGACAAAACTCCTTTCAAAGTCATAACACAAAATCTATATACTTACAAACTTTGACTGAATTGACAGTATATACATTTGTTCAAATACATACTTCAAGTACATACTCCCCTTAACAATATGATGTACATAACTTGATTTGCATGCTCTTGATGTACCATGCTCCCCCTGTCAATGTCACCTGTACACTCGGTAGATAGTATAAACTCTGTACACTCAGATACTCTTTATAATCGATACACTCCTCCTTTTTGACAAACATCAAAACTAGTTACCATTAGGTGGGGGCAACTGGTCAAAATAGATTGATACTTAGTATGAGCATCTTTGAGAGCATTGGTAAGGGAATCCTTGACACTTTCCATTAAAGAATTCTAAGCTGTAATATTAGCTGACAGTGAAATAAAACCATCTAAAGTGCTTCCCTCTGTTTGAGGGGATAATTGTGTAGCTCGGTTGATTTGCTCTTGCATGGATGATAAATGGGGAATAAATAATGTTTGAAGAGTCATGATATCTATCCTTATTTTGTGCTCTTCATTCCAAAGTTCTAACTACTGAGCCATAACAGTTTGTAGTTTTGTATAAAAAAGCTGAATAGAATTGGGCTCGGTAGTCAGTGTATTGGAGAGATCAGTAATCTCTTTTTCAATGACTTCGGTCTTATGCTTGATATCTTTAATAAAGAATGAAAATGCACATAACTTCTGGAATAAATAAATAATGTGCTTGAGTTGAGGGGACAACTCGGAAATGAATCCAACAAGCTTGACTTTACCTATAGTAATTGCTTTCTACACTTCTTCAATCATCTTGGTAGTTAGCTCTTTCTCTTTTAATTTGCTAAGGTATTCTGATGCGTCTACTCCTGATGCTTCTAATTGAGAGAGTAGTTAATCCAATTGCATATGGATGGAAACATCTTTATTTCGGTAGCTTCAGGTAGCATGTCTGTCAATAATGCTTTGACCTTCTGTAGTACTCGGTTCTTCTTCTGAATAGCTATCTATTTTTCCTGTTCTGCTTTGGCTTTACAAAGCTCTCCGAATTCAATAAGTGCTTGCCCTTTTAGTTTTGAAATGTCAACATTCGGCAACACAATAGGCTTTGACAGATCTACCTTAAAATTGTGCTTCTTTTCTTTCTTCTATTTGGATGATGATGCCTTCACTAGTTGAATGAGTACAACAACTTTAGAGGCTTGTTCTTCCTCGGTATGTTGCTCGGTGGAAGCAACACTTTTGTCAGTTTCTATAGCCTCTGATGTAACCTTCGGTGTTTCCTTGCTTGGGGTCTCAGTCGCAATAGTTTCAGTATTTGCAAGTGCTCGAGAAGTTTGCTCGCCTGTGGCCGGAGAGATAGATTCACCTTGTGTAGCCTTTTGATCCTATTTACCTTGTTCTGTGTCCTGAGGTTTCTTGGTTGACACTTGTTGAGTTACCGGAGGATATGACTTAACTTGTTTCAAGACTAATTCACTTGATACCAGTTTGGCATAGGCATTTCCTTCTATCATCTCTTCTTCTTGTGTCTCAGTGTCCATGACATCTTCATCTAGTTGAATGGTTGAAGCAAGATCTTGCTCGGTGATGTCAACTATTTCCACTTCACCTTGAGGCTCTTCAGTCTAAATTCTGAATATGCCTTGCCATTTTTCTTTAGTTTCTTTCTCCACTTCAAGATAAAGACCATTCATCATTTTCAAGGCCCTTTGCTTTACTTGAAAATTTGTCTGGTAGTTTTTCAAATGATTTCTTATATCATCTACCAACATGTCTGGAAAGAGATGTACCAAAACTCTTTCTCTAATCTATTTCTCCGAGTCCATAGCATATTTCCATCTATTGTCAATATGAGAGTACAATGATTTTGGAAGAAAATTAGTTACTTCCAATGGAACTACTCGAAATTTGAGAAGTGTACAAACTACTGATTCTTCTATTTGTCTCTTTTCTTCTTCTGTTCGGGAGTGATATTTTACATACCTAAATGATCCAAATCCTCCATATTGTTTCAATTTTGCACAAAAATTGTCAACACTGTGTACATCTTCCTTTGTGCTTTTAACAATCTAAAATTTATTTGCATCTTTAGATTCAATGTCACTTGACTCCTTATTCAAATGAGTCTTCTGCTCGACTTTCTATAAGTCTTTGTAACTTTAGGCAATTCAACATTTTTCTGCCTCTTACCGGGTGACATAGCAGATGATCTAGTGTTAGGTCGCTTAACTGGTGGAGTCGGTGATACCTTAGTTGTATCTTGTTTCTTTCTTTTCAAAATTTTGCCCTTTGGCAACTCGGTGCTTGGTGTAATTGCGGCTTCTTGAGCTTCAGATTCTTCCTCGATTGTAAGTTGATCATTTTTCCTACCTGCTGGCTTAGTAGGTGTGGAGGTAGAACCTTCTCCAAATTTCTCAGTTAAAACTTTGATCATTTTAGTGGCTTTCCTGGTATCCTTTGGTACCACAATACTCATTTTTACTTTTTCTTTTACCTCTTCATAGGTACCATAGTTGATCTCGATCGAGTGCCTTGGAAGTGCCAAAAAGGCATCTATCTGTTGTTGAGTAATATCAAAATCAATATCATAACCCATAGGCGGTAAAGATTGAGTTCTAGGTTTTACTGCATTGACATAACAATAGTTGGTGTCCACTTCAAAACATATAGTATCCTTATATTTTTCCACTAGCTGAGGTGGGATCCTGTACCTGCTATGCATCTTGTCCTAAAAATTGTTAAAGTAATCATCCATTATCTCATTGAAATTATCACCTAGCTAATTGATAAAATCATTTATTTGATGGGTGATTGGTCGGTGTAATTCCCAAACAATGTTACCAACTAAAGGAAAGAACTTCTGAAAATAGAAGAACATACGCACTAGGAGTGACCCAAACTTTAGTGTGTTAGCAGTGTTATTCTTCTTAGGTTTCCTTATTGTGTTGAGATTTTCAAAAAGGTTCTTCAGCAATACTTCACATAAATCAACTTTCATACCCTTTTTCACAATTTTGTAGGCCAAATCTACAGCTGCACATGGTACACTGTTTTCTCTTGCCGATTGGAAGAAATAATAACCAATGACTCTAATTGCAAACTTTAGTTCTGCATCAGTTACATTATTCAACTCGAGACCTCTGCAATCAGACTCAACTCTGATTAAAGTTATCAATTCCTTCTTTGAAATCATCTTTTATGCTCGGGCATGGTCAAATATAGGGTATCCAGTTATTAAGTGAATAATCTCCTTGGTGATCTTGAATGGTTGATCCTCTAACCACATAAAGTCATCATGCACTCTGCTCAAGACAAATTTGACCCATTGGGGTTTGAAAACTCAAGGATAGGTTAGGGCTTCGGTCAATCCCTTAACTTTGATATGCTCAAACTTACTATCTAGGATTCCATTGGTGCATAATTCATCATACATGTCCTTAATTTCGGTATGACCTAACTCTTCAATACGATACTTAGTATAAAATCTGACATCTTCAACCAATGGAACCCTATCTGGAATAAGAGAGAATGCAGTTTTCTCATCGGGTTCGGAAGCCACTTTGGGAGGTAAGGAATACTTTAGTGAGGGCTTCTCAATAGTCTCAACTACAACAGGTTTCTGCATCTTGGGAGCCATTTCAAACTTGGATTTCTACTAATGAAATAGCTTAGGGTTTCAACTAACCAGAAAATGCTTTCGACTTAGTAAATATAATGCAAATATTTACAACTGATATTGATCGGTTAGCTTGCTTGAAAATGCGCTTAGGATTGTGTGAAAATACCTTGAAATTTGCTTTGGAAATGTTTGATTGCCTTTGATTCACTTAACTCTGCTCTTTAAAAAAACTGGTAAGTGTAAAATGACCGCACAAAGAACTTTAAATACACCCTTTACCTTATCAGGCTTCATGCAGTTAGGTAAGATAAGCATTAAATGCACTCGATTCCACTAAACCGACTATCTTCCTTATATTCTTTTATTGACTAGAGAGGTTTACTGCATTTACCGACTTCTTTGGTATTTCAAAAGACTAGATAGTATTTAAAAAAATGTTATTGCATCTTAGGTATGCAAATTTTGGAATTTTGTTCATGATTAAATAGGAACTGTTGAGATCTAACCTTGAGAAAACGCAGTCCCTTCATACCTTTATGATTAATTCGAAGTAGATGCACCTAACTTGGTAGGTAAGGTGCTTTCTTCATTATTTGACCAATTTTCCTTCTTTTTCTAGATTTTCTGTAATTTGATTCTTATCTCTTCAGTATCTCCTCTGGGTTGATCTCTGCAATCTTTAGCCAAGTGTCCAACTTTGTGATAATGAAAACATGCCATTCTAGGATTTCTCCATGATCTCTGGTTGTTCATTCCAAACCTTATCATATAGTTGGCACTTATATGTCCATATCTTCCACAACATTCACACCATATCCTTGTATTGTAATCTCATGGTATTGTAGTATATTGTTGGTTAAGATATGTGGGAGTTCGGTAGCTTCTAGTATTTTCTTGGTATGAAGACCACATATAGTTTTTTTGCTTAAACCAACACTTCTCGGTATTGTGTCCATATCTATTGCAGTTTTTCCAAAACCCCTTGAATTTTGCCTTCTGATAATTGCTAACAGACTTTGTCCTACATTGATTATATGTGTGACCATACTTATTGCAATTGTAACAATAACCATCAAACCTAGTGACATTCGGTTGCTTACCTTTTCTTATTCGGCACATGTTGGCAGTATGTCCTTGTTTTCCACAATAATTACAAATGGGCTTCTTATCTTTCAATTTATCTTTATTTCCAGCCTTCTTTGATGATTCTCCTTTCTCGATAGTGTTGATTCCTTTGTCCGTAGAGTTGTTTCTTTTTGTAACCGAGTCCGACAGATTTGTTGGGTGATCTTATGTTTAGTTGCTCATCCAACATTCTTGATGCTTCATAACTTTTCTTCAGTGTTTCTTTTGACTTCTTTTCTGCTTCAAGTTCATTGATCAATCTTGATAATTCAAGTTTCAATGCTTGATTCTCATTTTCTTTTATATTTGCTTCATGATGTACATAACCCAATTGATCAGACAGATTATGCTGAATTCCAGTCATCCTTGTGATTTCATCATTCTTTTTAGACACCAATGCTTCTAGATATTGTTTTTCTCTTTCTATATCTCTTATGTTATCTTCAGTTGTTCTCAATGCATCAAGATTTTCAGTCATCTGTGTGCTAAAATACTCATGTTCCCTTTTTATTGCTTTTAGCTGATCATTTAGTGCTTTGTTATTTTCTTTCAATTCTACAATCATTTCTTTAGACTCTTCTGATATGCTGTTCTTAGATGATATCTCAATTTGTTCCACCAACTCTTGTGAGTCCTGTAAATCATCAGATAATCTTCTTCTGACTTTCAATATTTTTTGCATTTGTCTCTGCATGTCTGCAATCACTTGATTAGCATGATCCAATTCTTCTTGAAGATTCACAATTCTGCGTGATTGTTTATAGCCTTCCATTGATAGGATCTTTCTCTTTAGGTTGTAAAACCCTTTCCAAGAGTAGGGTTCTAATACCAATTGTTAAGTCCAACTAGGAAAGCTAATGTATTGAGAGGGGAGGGGTGAATCAGTACTTCAAAACTTTTCTTCAAAAACAATCTTACTAATAAACATAAACTGTGTATAGCTAATCTCGTAATATATAATGCTAAAATACAATCATAGAAATAACATTCATACACATTTCACTCCATAACTCAAATATTTTGGTTAAGTAGAAATTCTTTGTTAGAGAGAAAAACTGTGGTGGGGATGGCACCCACAACTTCACTACTGCAATAATAAAGGTTGCTCGGTTAGAGATACATGTTTAGCTATTTATGATAGCTTACCCTGTTAGGAGTATCAAGATCTTTAGATCTACCTTGCTAAAGGATTTTACAAACACTTTTACAAAATGCTATACCTGGTTAAAGGCTTTACAATTTATAGACTTTGTTAGAGTCTTTTACCCTGTTAAAGGTTTTTATTACAACTCAAATAATTCAATAAAAAATCTTTACAAATATCTGGAACTTTACATCTGAAATGTTATAGCAGACTCTATGTGCTCAATATGAAATTACCTTGCTCGTATCATCCCTCGGTAATTGATAAATCAACTCGGTGACCTCTTCTGTATACTATGTCCCTTAAACTGTTTTCTAAAAAACCTTCTCAGTGATCTCTGAATATCTCTGTCACTCTTCACATCTTATCTTCTCTCATGATTTTCATTTTCAAATCATCAAATCATCAATCTTCCCTCTTCTTTTAGATACTCAAATTACTCTGTATATATAGATCTCTGAGATGGTGATCTTGTTCATACATTGATCATACAAACATGTTTTATCGAATGAATAAACATAGAAATTATTTCATTGGATAAACCTCCTCAAAATCATACAAAATCTTTGAATGCAATTTCCTATGTAATAATGGTTCCCTGTTCTCGAATCTTGTAACACGTTTCCACATATGTGTCCAGGTTCATTAAATTTGGTAACACGTTTTCACACTGTTCAGATTAACTCGATATACCTTCTTTGCTGCTCGGTAGGCATAGGAACTTTACTCGGTAGGTAGCTCGGTATCTCTCATCTCGGTGACTAGCCTTTCTTCTGTAACTGACAGCCTTAGTACATACCGACTGAATATTTCGGTAGTATTAACTGACTAGAGTATATAGGATGACTTTGGACATAAAACTAATGACAACTTAGTAAATAGTAACACTTTAGTGGCAACATATTCAAAAATCACTTCATGATCAACAATTTTTTCTCAAAAAATGATATCTTATAGATATATGTTTAGTGCAAGAATGAAGAACTAGATTCGTAGAGATATTAATAGCACTAGTATTATCATAAAAAAATGAAATAGGTTGATCATAGATCACCTTAATATCCTCTAGTGTGTGTTTATTCGATAAGCTCTATGTACAACATGAAACAACAACATATTCAACCTCACCAGTGGTAAAGATATAGATTCCTATTTATTTCTTAACCAAGAAACCAAATTATCTCCTAGAAAGAATGCCCCACCACTAGTGCTACGTCTATCATCTATACATCTTGCCCAATTTGCATCGGTATAAGCTGCTGAAATAAAGTCATTAGTCCTTAGATACCATAACCCATTCATAGTGCCTTTTAGATGTTGCAAATGTGATATTGATGATAATGATTGGTTATAATTGATGTCAACATATGGTTTTGATATTGGTGATTTGGAAGATGTGTTCCCAGAATCTTTGGTGCTCTGGAAGATGTGTTTCAATTGACATTCAACACAAATTGGTTGAGTTAATGGTGATTTGAATTTCTCTTTTTTAGGATATGGTATTGATTGATTGAATTCACGAGTATCTTGGTTTCATTCTTAATTTTGTTTTATTTTGGGTAGTGCTATTTTGGGTTCATATTAAGTCTAGAATTAGAGGATGTGTAATGACATTTCTGTAGCATGTGTATCATGATTTGGGTCTAGAGTTTGTAATGGATGTAACATGTTGATTTAATTGATGATGTGTGTTATGGTATGACCTACTTCTCATTCCTTCCCACCACCAGAATGTTTAGTGTTGACCTATTTCAAATCTCTATTCTGGCTGACTTAGATGATTATGTTTCCTAGAGACAACATATATATGAAGATGATCTAAATGAATTAGTGTGGCAAGTGTGTGGCCTTTTGTGGAAGATATATGAGACTAAAAAGGAAAAATCTAATTAATGTTGATGTATGAAGTGTGAGATTGGTATCGAGGCACCAAAAACAGTCTAGTATTGCAGATTGTGTATATTAGTGGTTGATTCTTTTTTTCTTTTTTCTTTCTTAGGTAGTGAGCCCACCTATAGTGAGAATTCTGACAGTGAGCCACCCTTTTTAAAAATCACCTTAATTGGTGTTTATATCGAGAACTAACATTCTCCATGGTTTTTCCCTTTTTGGATTTTCCACATCATATCTGGCGTTCATTGTGTGATTTGTGTTGTGTTTATGTTTTCATGTTATATCTACAATTGCTAACTCTATTGATTACTTCAGATGTGTAAACGAATTGAAGAAATTGTTTGATTTGACAACTGATTCATCCCTTGTCTTAGTTGCACAGATATTTAACAATTGGTATTAGAGCTTTGGTTGTAGTACCCCTACCCTAGTCTATTTCTAACCTTGGTTTAATCTTGATTAGTTTATCTTAATATAATGTTATAGTCAGATGTTGATTTAACGCATAGCTATTGATGTGGTTTTCTCACTAGTTGTATGCAAGTTGTTAGTGTACTTATCTCGTGGTATTAATATTGAGCTAACGCTTTCATTAAATTTTATATATGTATGCATGTATGACTCTTGGTTGCAGGAGATTTCAGGTACAACGCCGCATGAGTGCGAGGTTCGTCTTCACCTGGAATTGCAGGTTTGAGTGTACCTTTTTAATCCTTAGAGTTGGATTAGGTGGTCGTAAGACCCTAGTTGACCTTAGTCATGCTCTAGTGAGCATCGCCAGTCGTCGTCGGTAATCCCTTTTTGTTTGGGTTTGCGAGTCGTCTGTTTGGTTGACCTTCTCGTTTTGCGTGCTTGGTGTGCATGGTTAAATTGATTAATTAGTCCTTAGTAATTATCTTGTTTAAATATGTGTTTGTGCATTGAAGATTAATGGGCTAGATTTATCAGGATTCCGTTATGTGATCTTCGTTGATTTTGGAATGCTCGTTTTAAATTGGGAGTAAGTTCGATTTAAATGACTGATTTGGAATAGTAAATGCATTTTATATATGCTGTTGAAAAAGAAAGTTTTATATTTTATCACAATAGACTTAATTGTATTCTGTTGGATTTTGAAATTTGAAAGGTTAAATTTAATTAAATGAGGAAATCGATTTTGGTTTTGAAAAGCAAGTTAATTTGTTGTGATAGTTGGAAAAGGATTAATTTTGTGAATTATTTTTAAATAAAAATTTTAAATTCCAAAAATAGAATTTTTGGTCAACTCTTCCATATAACCCAAAATTTGGGGAAAATTGGGAATGGACATTTTTGGAGAATTTTTGGTTGGGAAGAAATTTTGGGGGTTTTGGGAAGGAATTTTGCTGGATCTGACAGGTGGGCTCTCCTTCAGCTATTCCAGGATTGCGTATGAAGGTAGGATTCTGAATTGCTTATCTTGTTGCCAAAAGAATTTGCTGTTCTGGTTGAAAGAAATGATTTGGTTATTGAGAAAACAATTTGATTGTCCATTTTGAGTTTGGCTGGAAATTTTAATTGAGGTGTGTTATTCCTCATTGCTGTTTGGGTGTTTGAAAACCCCTTTTGTGTTTGGAATGGATGAATACCATCAACAAAAAACTTGATTCCAAAACAAATTTCATTGAAAACGGATTTTATTATAAACCGAAATTCATCAACAAATTTTGTGGTTGTTTCAAAAAAAAGGAGAGATTTCGAACTGTGTTATATATATTTTTATCACTATGCGTGTTCTTTTTATATGGATCCGACTGTGTTTCAAAAAATAAAGAAAATATATTATTTTTAGCGAGCCTGTGCGTGGTTTATTTTTTTATGGAGCCGAGCTGGGCGAAATTATTTTTATCGAAACCCTTGGTTGGGGTTGGAGGGCGGGGAGCGGAGCTCCACTCGCTCCTCCTCCCCTCTCCCCCGCTCGCCCCCTTCTCCTCCATCCCCGTTCCCGTGGTGGTGGTCTGCGTTCAGTGCGCTACCTGCGACTCACGGCGGTGGCCGCAGGGCGCCGCGGCACCTGCAGGCACCACCGTGAGCGCCGCCCGCGGGTATTTCCCAGGCTAGGGTTAGGGCACGGCCGCCCTCCCTCTTAATTTAAATGCGTTTTTTGTTTTAAACGTAGTTTATTAAAATCATTTTTTTTATGTTTTTTTTTTTTGTATTAAAAAAAAATGCATATGATGTTAATATCATTTTAATGAGAGTTGTTTGTAATGTTAAGTTTAATTAGTTCTTAATCTTGATTAAGGTAGCATAAGAATGATAAACGATAACTTGATATTGATTAATTCTATAATGGAGTTTGTAAGTTAATCATTATTCAATCTCATTTCATGACTTATGCCCCTTTCCTGATTAAGTTCTAAAACTGTTAACTTCGCAACTAAATATTGTTGTTTATATTCTTATTGATCTTGGATTAATAAATCTAGATCTTACCTTCTAGCTGATTAGAGCATTTGGCAAATTAAGGTAGTATTGTTTAAAAACAAAATATAGAATAATGTGTTATTGGAAAATCGTTGAAATACGATGTAATTACTATCTGATGATGTTAAATATTATCTTAGAACATATCATTTGAGTATTTGAGAAGTAAGTGAAATATTTATCGTCGGGTGTTTGAATTTAAACGATATGCTTTGGAAATGATTATCTCCATTTAGATTCTCTTTCTACGTTTGTATTTCCGTGATCCGTATAATGCATCTAGACTTGAAAATATGAAACTGTAGAGGTCGGTTTTAGACCAGTATGTTAATGATGTCTTGTTGGAGATTAAATATCTTATTTATTTGATTAATGGTTGTCTAAGTTTAATTAATATGATTTGGTTTAAAAACTCATTACGACTTTATATGTCTGTTTATGCTTTGAATCTTAGAGAGTTAGAAAACCAAGAACAACTTATCCCTAGATGAGGTAGACAACTATAATCTGATTTAGATCTTGTAGAAAACTTGATCGACTTTTAATGTTTAGATCAGTTCGGAAAGATTGTATCTGTTGAATATTGTCTTTTCTGATTATTGCCTATGCGAGTTTAATTTCTGTATTCGCTTTTGATTATGAAATGGCATGTTTTGCTTTGTTTAGTAGGACCCTGTTGTATGGATTGACTTGGGGTACCTGTTTCAGTCCTCGATTCCGAGTTGACTGTTGTATTGTGGTAGTGTCGTTTTGATCATATCCTCCTTGTGTGTGAGTCGAATGATGATTGTGGTTGACCGTTGTTGGTCGGGTCTCTAGTTAGAGTACCGTCAGTAAGTGATTACCCTTGAGTCGTGTTTGACCAGATGATTGTTTCTCTCTTCTTGAACTCCGTTCGTCTGACCATGTGTATTCCTTGGTTTGAGTTCGTCTGAGTATAGTCTAGTGTCGTATGGGAAAGTGGCTTTCGATTGGGGGCCGCGCCCAAAGTGGCTGCTGGGTAACCCGTCGAAAGTGAGTCTAATAAGTGATAACCTTTAAGTAGATTAGAATGTAATTTCTAAGTAAGATAAATGTGCCTCACACATGGGACGAGTGCTATCATAGATTCGACATGCTGTGAGAAGGCCTGAAATGGCAAACCACCATCCTTGTCTTCACGAGAGGATGTGTGGGTCCACATGAGGCTTGGATGGGCCGGAAGCTCGGATTAGGTTGCCTGGGTAACCCAGTGTATGGGGCCGGGACCTATGAAGACTTGCCATGGTAACCATACCAGGTTGTGTGATGACACTTGTCCCTACGTTCGCTAGTGTGTTGTTGATTTGTCCTGTTAGGCGTACCTTTGTGGGTCGTTCTTTTGTCTCTGCCCTTGTGAGTGTCGGTTTCATGTTAGACCTTGGGTGGTGATGGCTCAGTTTTATGGATGCTCTTCTGGACCTTTGTATTAGCTTGATTTTGTTCAGCTGGATCCTGTTCTTTTCAGGGATCGTTTATGTATTATTGACCGATGCGGTCGTTTGTATATTGTTTATATTTCGCCTTGATGGCTGGATTGTATAGTGTAACCTCTTGTATTCTTAACTTTATTATTTATCAGAGGGGTCTTGCAGTTGAGCAGACCCGGAGATGTAGCCCTTTAGGGGTGAACTCCGAGATCATTATGGTGTTATGTGATGTATTCTCTTATGTTTCCTTTATTCAGCTTTATCATGTATGATTAACTTATGTTAGAATGGTTAAGTGGATAATTGGAATTAACTATAAATGCTTATAATCAGTTCTTTCTTGGATGCCATGTTGATCGAATGCGTAAGTGGTTTAGATGAGATTTATCGTAGATGCTAGTATGCAATCGTCTTTTGAAATGCAATAAGTTGAAATATGAAAGAATGTAACTTAGAGTAATGAATTATACTCAGTTGTTGTTAAGGAATTTAAATATGCTTGGAAAGATCTCTTATGTTATGATGAAATCCTAGTGTATTAGAATGTTAGATGTATGGTTTGTAATTTTAAATGAAAAGCTTGAATGAAGATTATGAATGGATCTTAATGATGAATATTCGCTTGTGATTTATATTTCCCTCTTTTGAAAGGAATTATCCTGATTATGAATTATCTCGTTATTAAGATATTCAGCTTTGAATTAATTGTGTGAGTTAAGTGAATTGTGAAATTTAAGTAATCTCGTTGGGAAACTCTTTAGGTGTTAGTTGATGTCTTCCGCTATGTAATCTGAATCTTTGATATCTTGTTGCATCTTATGTGTTGTAACTTTAAAAAAAAAAAAAAAAAATTTGCACTCCATTCATGTGTTATGGCTTAATCCCTTCGGGGTTTCCTGGCGGGGCATTACATTGGTTCCTTGGAAAAGATATTAACAACTTAAGGTAGATCCTGATCCGATGGCACATAAATTAGCCATTCCTATCTTTGAAGGATCTAACTATAGATTTTGGAAAGTGAAGATGAGATGTTACCTGATATCCTTGGGATACAATAGTTGGAAAGCTATGGAAACTAAGTATGGACAACCAACAGAAGGTCTTACCACTCCTGATGACATTCAAGCTTATGAATAGAATGAAAAGGAAATGTATGCTATCTTTAGTGCTTTATCTAAGACTGAATTGACAAAGGTTATTTCATTTAATACTTCTTATGAGGTTGGCGAAAAGTTAAGAGATATCTATGAAGGAAATGATAGAGTTAAACTATCAAAGACGCTAACAGCTAAGTGTAGATATAAAAACTTGAAAATGGAAGAAAGAGAAAATATAATAAGCTATTTTCATAAGGTTCACAGTGTAGTAAATGAAATCAGAGAACTTGGCAACACCTTAACAGATGTATATATAATAGAGAAGATTTTGATGTCTCTATCAAAAAGGTATGTTGATAAGACCTCTACTATTGAAGAAACTTATGATTCGAAGAAGTTCATTAGAGAAAAAATATATGGTACTTTGTCTACATTTGAGAAAAGGAAGCTTGGAAAAGACAAAGCTAAATCCGAGACTTCTTTTAAAGCCTCTTAGGAAGATCCAAAAGATGAAAGTTCATATGAGATGAAAGAAAAATTTGTAAGAAAATTGAAGAAAGGAACCAACAATTATAAAGGTATGTTACCTCTTAAATGCTTTAGATGTGGAAAGATTGGTCATATAGCTACTAGATGTCCAAAAAAAGGATGAAGACAAAAGTTTAGAGAAGGTAAAAGAAAATTTAATAAGAAATCCTAGTATGTTAAATATGATGCTGGTATTTTAGATGATGAATCAGACTATGAAGATGGTGATTGCTTATTTTTGGTAGAAAAGGATGTACCTAATATTGATGTTCCTAAGACTGATACCATTGCTTTACATGCTAGAAGAGATAGAAATGAATGGTTGATTGATAGTGGATGTTCAAATCATATGACTAGGGATAATAAGTTTGTAAAACTTGAAAAATATGATGGAGGTTATGTTAGGTTCAAAGATGATCGACAACACAAATTGTGGGAATTGGTTCTATTTCTTTTGATGGAAAATAAATAATGACAATGTTTATTATGTGAAGGGTTTGCATCATAATCTCTTGAGTGTTGGGCAAATGTGTGAATATGGTTACAATGTTGTTTTTTAGGATGATGGATGTGAGATCCGAAAGGGATTTGGACTTGTTATTGCAATAGGGAAAATAACTGGTGGAAACATGTATTTGCTAGAAGGAGATACAAAAAACTATTTGTTATCTCATATCAATATTAGTTGGCTTTGGCATCAGAGGATGTGTCATATCAACCTTGACAATTTGGTAAAGATCAGTTCATCAAGTGTAGTGAGAGATTTATCGAGGCTGACCAAACTGCATAACAATATTTGCAAAGAATGTCAAGTTGGAAAGCAAACAAAAGGAACATACAAAGGAAATGAATTGTCATCCACTGGATTGTTGGATTTAGTGCATATAGACTCATGTGGTCCTATAAGAACAAGGAATATACAAGGAGAGAATTATTTCATGCTATTGATTGACAATTATTCTAGAAAGTCATGGGTTTGAGTTTTAAGAGAGAAGTCATACACATTAGAAAATTTCAAGCTATTCAAGGCTAGAGTTGAAAATGAAGTTGGTAGAAAGATTAAGTGTTTGAAGTCTAATAAAGGAGAAGAGTTTACTTCTGACGAGTTTAACAAATTTTGTGAGAAGTATGGTATTAGAAGGATATTTTTTGCCCCTAGGACACCACAATAGAATAGTGTAGTGGAGAGGATGAGTCAAACTATATGAGAGACAGCCAGAATAATGATCAAAGGAGTAGAACTCCCAGAAGTCTATTGGAGAGAAGTAATTCACACAATAGTATACACCCTCAATAGAATTCTATATTGGAAAAGACTTGGAAAAACATCATATGAACTATGGCATGGTAGAACTCTGATAGTAAAATACTTTAAGGTATTTGGAAGCAAGTGCTATATCCAGAGAGATGAAAATAATCTTAAAAAACTTGACAATATAGCAAATGAAGGCATATTCCTAGGATATTCTACAAAGATCAAGGCATACCAGTGTTACAACAAGAGATTTAACAAGATTGTTGAAAGTGCAAATGTGAAGGTTGATGAAGGCATTTCTAAAGACTCTGATAAATTGGCAGGTTATTAATTTGATGAATTGGCTGACAGAAAAAGGGAGGAGAAAACCAGAGAAGAAGAGAAAGAAAAAGAAACTCAGGATGCTCTGGTATCTACATCTAAAACCCTAAGACATGTTCATAAGAATCATTCAGTGGATTAGATTATTGAAGATAAGAACAGAGGAATTATCACAAGAAGTAAAGCAACTCAAGAACAAGTTTTGTTATGTTTACTATCTGAGATTGAACCGAAAATAGTAGAAGAAGCATGCAACGATTAGAATTGGATAAAGGAAATGAGAGAATAATTGGATCAGATTGAGAATAATTAAACATGGGAACTAGTTCACGGACTGATAGATAAGAATGTAATTGGAACAAAATGGGTATTTCGGAACAAGTTGGATGAAGATGGGAAAGTTGTGAGAAATAAAGCAAGATTGGTTTGTAAAGGTTACACAAAGGTTGAAGGTATTGACTTTGAAAAAATACATGCACTTGTTGTTCGGATGGAGGCTATGAGGATTTTTTTGGCTTTTGTAGCTTTTAAGGACTTCAAGGTTTATCTGATGGATGTGAAATCAACATTTTTGAATGGAGAGTTGAAAGAAGTTTACATTGAATAAATAAAAGGATTCAAGTTGAAAGATGATCCGAACATTGTTTGCAGATTGAAGAAGGCTCTGTATAGATTGAAACAAGCTCCTAGAGCTTATTATGGAAGGTTAGATAAGTATTTGATTGGTTAAGGTTTTCAGAAGAGATCTGCTGACAATAATTTATATTTCAAAATTGATTCAGGTAAAACCTTAATTGTTGTGGTTTATGTTGATGACATTATATTTGGAGGAAATGAAGGCATGTGGAGAAAGTTTGTTAATATGACACAAAAGGAATTTGAGATGTCAATGATTGGTGAGTTAAATTTTTTTCTTGGTTTGCAATTAAATCAAAATGACAAAGGAAGTTTCATTTCTCAGTCTAAATACATTAAGGAATTGTTAAAGAAGTTTGGGTTGGAGGATTCCAAACCAGTGTGTACACCTATGACCACCATATGCAAGTTGACTAAAGAGGATGAATCTCCTAAAGATTATGTAATTTAGTACAAATCAATGATTGGAGGATTATTATATTTCATTGCTACCAAATCAAATATCATGTATGCAATTTGTTTGGGAGCTAGATTTCAACATGAACCAAAAGAATCACATTTTGTGGCAATAAAAAGGATTTTCAGATATTTGAAGGGAACAAAAGAGTTTGGCCTATGGTATCAAATACATTTAGATTTCACTCTGACATCTTATATTGATGCAGATTGGGTCGAAAGTGTTGATGATAGGAAAAGTACAAGTGGTGGAGAATTCTTTCTTGGCTCCCAGTTAGTTGCTTGGTCAAGTAAGAAGCAAGATTATATGTCTTTATCTATAGTTGAGGTAGAATATATTGTACCATCTTCATGTTGCACACAAATATTGTGGATGAAGCATACTTTAAAGGATATCGATGTAATGTTGCACACAAATATTGTGGATGAAGCATACTTTAAAGGATATCGATGTAATGTTCAATGAACCTATCTCAATTATGTGTGACAATACTAGTGCAAAAAATATTTCCAAGAATTTGACACAATATTCCAGAACAAACCATATATCCATTCGGTGCCACTTGTTGAGGGAAAATGTGTTGGATAATGAAGTAAAGCTTGAGTATGTTCCTACAAAATAGAAAATTACAAATATCTTCATGAAGGCATTGTGTAAAGATACTTTTGAGTATCTCCAGTAGAAGTTAGGGGTATTACTGTATCCCAATTTGAAATGATGTACATTTGGATGTGGATTGGTTCAGTGAACAACTTGAATATTCTTATCTAGACTACTGCTTGGGTGCTTTCTCTTAGGGGGAGTTGGAATAAGTTTCATAAGGGGAGTTATGCTCACCTTTGCCATTGTTGTTAAAGGGGGATAGATACAGAGATGTGCAAAGATGTTGATGATGCAAAGAGAGCTATGCATCTATTTTTTATGGATGTTGCCATCAATGACAAAGAGGGAGATTGTTGCAAATGTGATGTTGATGATTATGATTGGTTGTCATTGATGTTAACATAATGGTTGTTATTGATGTCAACATATGGTTTGGTGTTGGTGATCTGGAAGATGAGTTCCTCGAATATTTGGTGCTCCACAATATGTATTTCAGTTGATATTTAGTGCGGATTGGGGTAGTCAATGGTGATTCAAATTAATTTTTTTAGGATATGGTGTTGATCGATTGAAATCATGAATCTTTGGTTTCATTATTATTTTTTGTTGGTATGGGTAGTGCTATTTGGGTTTGGATTAAGTCCAGAATAAGAGGATGTGTAACGACATTTGTGTAGTGTGTGTATAATGATTTGGGTCCAAAGTTTGTAATGGATGTAACATATTGATTTGACCAATGATGTGCATTGTGGTATGACCTGTTGTTGGTTGAAAATTTTGTACACCTAGGGGATGTGCAAAATTGTGGTTTCAGCCATAGTGTGTGAGTATGATACTCTCCTAATTTAGGGAAGGCTCCCCCTATTTATAAACTAAGCTAATCTAATATGGGTGGAACAACAATCTTTCTTCTTCTTTCAAGAAAATCTACACTCTTTTCTCTTCACAAAAAAGTGATAGCAATTGGAAATAAATAACAACAAATATAGAAATGAAACTTTTTTGTAGGATTTTTGGAACATAAAGGGAAGCAAAGTTTCCATGAAGGCACAAAGACCTTTGTCACTTCCCTAGGACAGGAAAACAGAAAGAAAGCTCAAAGTCTTCAACTATCTATTCTCTTATCAACCTTTTCAGATGATTTTCTAGTAACCAAGCACATTATATAGTAGTTCAAAGTCTAACTGCATGATGCACTTAACCTTACATGCACAAGTCTTAAAATAGAAGTAGCACAAAGTCTACAAGCTATCTTCTCTCTCAAGATTTCCACATTAGCTTCAAATATGATAAGCAACTCAAAGTTTGCAAGACCAAATCTGAAAACCAAACATATAACTCTAAATAAAATTAGTAGCTCAAAGTCTGCAAGATTGAATGTAAATCTCTCTTGAACAATAGAACAAAAATCACAATAAACTCCAGAAAATGTCATCACATAACAACTTGAATTAGCACAAAGTCTCAACACAACTTGCCTCTTTTATTGAAAGCAATTCGATTTACATCTAAGCTCAAAGTCTTAGAGTGCACATACAAACTGGCAGAATTTTGTTGCATTGCCAAAAGATAAAAATTACAATAGATCCCCTCAAGTATTTATAGGAGAGGAGCCTTGAGAAAAAGGTGGGAGGATCCTAACTAACTTTATAAATTCTCTCAACCACCATGAATTATTCCAACTATAGTCCTAATTGAATTCAACTTGTAGTTGCCTTGCATGTAATTACATTTTACAAAATGCAAGTAAAAGTGACACTTGCAATTATAATTTTTGACATTACATGTAACTTGTCAAAACAAAATTACAAATGAATAATTGAAATTATTCTATGTGTCTGAAGACACGACTCTAACTACATCATCCTTTGTATGTGATGATCTTCATGCTACTTCAAGATGCTATAACTTGAAGTATTCTGGATTGGTGAAGACATCTTTAATCGGAAACAAGAATTTGCATTATTAATGATCTTTGTGTCCTTGGCCAACGAACTTCAACCTTATCTTCTTGCTTGGGGTAGTACTAGCTTTTCAGGAGGGAAGTCTTTTGCAAGGCTGAAGTAAGAAGCCTATCTCTATCTTGAAAGCATTCTATAATTTGCATCCATGAATTGTTGTTGTATCTCTTCTTTGTATCATCCTCCAATGTTGAAATCTGCTTGCAAAATAAGGCCCATGCCTTAATTTAATCATTTGGTAGGTCATGCATGCAAACAAGACTGACATGGGATGGGATAAATTGATACAAAAAAGGGCTCACAAGTGAATTTCGGGTTTTGGAAGCTACATTACATGTGTGAAAAAATAAGAGCATTAACTTGCAATTACGGAGAACAAACATTCAACTTCATATGTGTAATGGATAACTACAAGTTTTCACTTGTAATTGGACCTTTAAGACTCAATTTCAAGTGTTTTTGAGTGCATATTGGACCAATTTTGGGTTCTGGAAGGCTGAGTGCAAGTGAACACATAATTGCAATCGGGTTTTGACATGAAGGGAAAATGGAAAGAATGGTACCAACTGGTAATGACAAAATTTATGTGACAAAGGAAGACATATTTTCAGCTTGAAAACTTCAACTTGTAATAAGATTTGTATAACCCGAAATCAAATGAACCGGTAAAAATGAAAGAGGGGAAAATCTTTCACATTTACAAATTGCATTCAAAGAGCTTATCCATTTGGGAAAATTACTTAGAAACTCAAATTCTTGTTTGGGAAGAATTGAAATGCTCTATAAATAGATACGGAAGCCACCACGCTATGATTGCAATCAGCAAATCAAAACATTTTTGTCTTCAAACTCTCCCACAGAAAATGACTTGGAGGAAGGAAAACGTTTGACTTCAAACACTTAACAATAGGGGACATGTTGAAAATATGGCAAGAGAGAGATTTCCATGCCCCAAAACGTGGTAACAACTAGCATTGACGTCTTCTTTTGATGTCTTAAAAAATGCCTTACAAAATGCAAAACGTGTTTATCCTACCCAATTTTGGAGAAAAATGTGACAAGATTTATTAATTTTCCATGATTTCACAAGCATCTTGGATGAATTTGATGGAGCAAATGTGCAGGTCAGGTTCTTAGCAAAAGTTTACAAGTTTAAATGCTTTGCAAAGATGTGTAATTGGGTTTTAAAAACCCTTCTACAAGTTTTAATTGCATCATTTTTTACTTCAAAGGCAAATTTGGATTTTAAAGGAAGAAGAACACAAAAATAAAGAGAAAAATAACTTGTAATAGGGAAATAAAATCCCCATTACAAGTTTTAAAAATAAAACATAAAGAAACAAAAAGACTTAAGTCATAAAACATGTAATGGGGAAACAAAAACCCTATTGCAAGTAAAAAGAACATTAAAACTTGTAATAGAGAAAAAGAATCCCTACCACAACTTAAAATAATTTAAGTAGGAACTTTTATAAGAAATTACATGTTCTTTTTAAACTTATAATTTTATATTCACTTGTAATTTGTCCAAAAAGTTTCTACAATGACTTAAAAGACATAAAAAGCAAGGGGGAAATAAAAAGTAAGTTACAAGTAACAAGATTTAAATAAAGTGCACTTGTAATTGTTTTAAAATTTTCCTACAACACTAAAACAAGAGAAACATAAAACTTGCAATCAAAGGATTTTTCCCACCTGCAGTCAGGAAGAAAAAACTTGAAATTGAAAGAATGACGTAGCAAACAATCTCGAAACACGATGAAATTTGAAACATGAATCGAGAATGGACCGAAGATCATCCTAGTCCAACAAGAAGCAATTTTTTTTGCCTCGCGAAGTGTTCCTTAAGAGTAAAATCTTCAACTCGCAATGACTGCTTTGAAACCCAAAATTGCACAAAAGGCTAGGAAAAAGAAGACCAAAACTCACCAAAATTTGGACAATGATCGCAAAGACACCTCCCACTGATTTGACACTAACAGATGTGAGTTTTTCACCTCATGAAATATGTCCTAGAGATAAAAATGACACATTTTGAGCAATTTTTTTGTAAGGATTGTCACGTTTTTGAAAATTCAAAAATGAGGACAACAATTGGCTTTAACCGGGGAACTTCCTTTGATTGTTGGAATGATTGGAGGGATTAGAATCCATAACTCTAAGTGCCATAGTATCAATTGGGTTACAGAATCAAGCAACAAGACATAGATGACAAGAAGGATGATATGACTGACGCAAATAAACTAACTGAAAACAAGTGACATAATTGTGCAACTGCACTTATAAAAAATGGAAACCTTCCTATCCTAAACTAGCCAAAATGAAAAACTTTCAAATGAAACCATTGACAGGTTCACCAAAGTAGCCACCTCTTTTTAATAGCTTGCACTACCTTGCATGATCATAAGTAGCCAAAACCAATAGAAGCACAAATAAGTGTACCAGAACTTGATGCAACACTCCTTGGAAAAGATGAACAAAGTCACCTTCCTCTTGAAATGAATCATATATAATGCTTCTCCAAAGTAGATTTTTTAATTCATACTACTCTTTCTAGCTGAAAATGCATGTTTGGCTTCTACCTCAAGTGTATCATCAAGTTCAGGAAAACGTGAAACCTTTGTCTTTCCATTAGCTTCCAACCAAGCAAGATGTTTGATTGGACATTCTCTTAATCATACAAAGATTGAAACCTTCTTATTAGCTGCAACTTGAATAACTGGTTTTTCAACCATGACAACTTCATGCTAAATGGAAATATCTTCATGTGATTCAAATGAAAATATGTCTGCACAAATTGCTTCATCATGTTGTTCACAAACTTCAGATTTGGGAGATTTTGAGTTGTAATCAAGAATTGAACAAAACTCCTCAATTATGGTTGTGAAATGATCTTCATCAATTTCTGGGGTAGATTTGTTATGAATGATATGTCTAAGTTCATGATCTTGGAACATGAATGCATTCATTTCAACTTGAGTGGGATCTTCATGGATGTTCATTTTTTCACATCTCATGATATGATTGTCCTGCTTTACCAGCATCTTGGAAGAGTTGCTTTCAACCTCTTGTTGGGTATTGTACATGGTATCTGACATCAGAGATTACTTTAGTGGCGAATATTCGCCAATGGCAAAATTTTCACGTCGGCCATGTCGAAAATGGCAAATATTTTGTACCGACTGGTGGTGGCCATGTCGCTAGAACATTATCAATTTCTGTCAAAGTCACGACTTGATCACCATATGTTTTATGCAATTAAATGTTTCTATGCGATGATTTTGCCAATTCAATATATGGTGGACACACGGTAAATTTAATTTTTTCGCCTACACTCTCCAAGGTTGCCTTAATAGACAACCATAATTTTCCTATAGGCATGTGAAGATTTGTTAGCCAGGAGGACCCAATTCGCCCGACATTTTGCTGACGCGTGTCTCCATTCACCCCAACTTTCGCCAACTATATTGTATTTGCCAATTTTTTGGACGACCTATAATCGCCTCGAAAATTACATAAGTCGTATTTGGACGACCTATAATCGCCTCAAAAATTACATGTCGTGTTATAGTTACACAGGATTCGCCAAATATTTGTATACCATATAAAATTCCTGCAGAATTCGTCATATAAGGATTGGTATAAATACATGCAAAGATTAGATCTATCTCAACATAATCTGGTGGGTTCTAGGCTTTGAATTCTGATCAATAGCGAATTTTTAGACCAAGGAAAATCATTGTTGTTGATTGCATTGGCAACTGCTAGTGACCTAAAGGTGAGCGATCATATTTTTGAAGTGTTATAATATTATTCTAAATTTATCTATATTTGTTTGCATTGTTGAGTTCATTTTTATTCAGTGGCGACCCGTCAATGCCAAGTCATCAGGACTCAAGGGGGACTTAGGGGGGACATTCAGACATCTAGTGTCACTTTTCGAGACTATTTTTTAAGTGTGTTTAATCATTTTAAACTTTCACCTGGAAAACAACTTTATAGACAATTATATTTAATTAAATTTAAAAAGTTTAACTCTGGGTGAATTTCTCACAAATGTGTTCACTTCCTGCATTTGGGTCGAAATCCACCCTAAGCCGTTGATCTTTTCTCATCCAACGGATGATGGTACCTATTGTTAGATGTCGTGGGTCCCATGACTTCTGCCATTTTTCGGGCACGTCACCAATGACCATACTCGTGTCACTTTTCAAGTCTATTTTTTGTCTGTTCAATCATTTTAAAATTTTGCCTGTTAGATCATGAGCTAACCATTTGATCTTTAAGGTCCCTCATTACCTAGCCGTCACCACTAATTGTCACCACTAACTGTCTGACCGGCCCCGCCGCTAGTGGCTTGTCGTTGAGTCGCAATGAATAAAGGTCACAGAACTTGGCTTCACAGTATAGCGACAACCATTGATTGTTTTAAGATTTGCATAACTTTTAACAACTCGATGCATGCACTAATACAATAGCTTAAGACTTAGGGAAATATTTAGCACCTGGACTTAAGATATTTGGAACCGGCCTAGACCTAAGGTGTAAATGACCCTCTTTAACGACACTTTGACCCTCCTGGTTAAGTGAAAAAGGTTGCTGATCCGCAAGGATTAAAGTTCATGCAACTTTCTATCGTAGTATAGCGACAACCGTTGGATCGTTTCATTGTTACTCAGGCTTTAAACAATCACCGCTTAACCATTAACACATGACAAATACAACTTGACCATCAGGACTACTGACGGTTTGTCGCTGATTCACAAAGCATAAAATTCGGGAAACTTTCAATCGCGGTATAGCGACAACTGTTGATTTCCTTCTGACTTATCAACCCGTTAACACACCCGAACTGCCCACATTAGTTGGACCCACCATTTAGTTGCTAGTCCGCGAAGAATAAAATTCAAACATCTCTCAATCGTGGTATAGCGACAACCGTTGGATCATGGGCTAACTATTCGATCTTTAAGGTCCCTCATTACCCAATCGTCACCACTAAATGCCATCGCTAACTGTCTGACCGACCCCGCCACTAGTGGCTTGTCATTGAGTCACAATGAATAAAGGTCACACAACTTGGCTTCATGGTATAGTGACAACCATTGATTGTTTTAAGATCTGCATACCTTTTAACAACTCGATGCATGCGTTAATACAATAGGTTAAGACTTAGGGAGATATTTAGATATATATTAATGACTGAAATTATCGATCATGATTCATGACATTTGATACTTGTCTATTGAATCCAATTCCATTCTGGGCACTTTTTGGTGAGCTATGTTCTCTTCAGAAAATTGGGCCGAAATAAAACTTCAGCCATTGATCTACGATCATCAAATGGTTTAAAATCATTGATGGATTTTAGGCATGTGATGTACTGATGTGATGTGATGTGCCTTGTCTATTAATGGAAATGAATTCATGAAACCACCAATAAATTATATATTTTTCCATAAATAACAAAATATTCGCCAAAACAAATTCAATAATTTTCAAGCGGTGGATAAAAATTGCCAATACATTTAAATAATTTTTCCTTCGGAGTAAAAATTTTCGCCCATACAATTATATATTTGTTCCTTTTAACAAAAATTATTCACCTCCTACAATATATATTTTCCCCATAGAACAAGGTATAATTCGCCACACAAGGTATAATTCGCCATAAATTTGTGGAATTTTCATACCCTAGAAAAAAATTGCCAATACAAAATAATTTTTTGCCCTATTTTGAAAAAAAAAATTCGCCATCCATATGAAAATTTTCCCTCAAAAATAATGTTTGATTTGCCAGGATTTTACACAGTTGCCCCAGGGGTGGTTTCTTAAAGTTATCCCTGTCCGACATGGTCTTTTATTTTTGTTCATTAGCTTTCTGGAACTGCATAAACTAGATTTGAGAGTCACCAACTATGTCGGCTTCCTCCTCTTCTTTGAAGAGACCAGCAAGATCACTTTGTTCCAATTCAGAATCCTCCACTACTACATTTGTTGGTGATGCCTCAAGAGAAATCCCTTCTGGTGTTGAAGGAAGCTTGTCTTGATTTTCAACTACATAACTAGGAGCATTATTTGGATACGACCTTCTTGGAATGTCTTCTTCAGGGGAAGAGAATACACATTGAGCTATTTTCCTTTTGAGGGAAACCAACTCATTAGACAACCTCTGCACCATGGGATCTTTTCTCTTGGTAGCCCATGATCCCAATGAAGAGGTTTCTTTAGACCCATTTGGCTCTATCTTTATCTTACCAGTAAGGATAAGATTATCTTCAATATCAATTGCTAAGGTTTGCGCTATTGCAAGGTCTCTTGGAATAACCCTTCTCAAGAAGAAATACACCTCAGGCTCTTGAGAATTGATGAAGAAGCACTTCAAATTTGCAGCGGTAGGCTGAGCAACATTTGAAATTCTATTAGACAACTTGTTGAATTTAGCCACAAACTCTCGCATGGGTTCATGTGACTCCTTTTTCATTTGAGTTAATTGAGCTATCAATGCTTGCACATCTTCTACAGGCTTGAACCTCTCTTCAAACTTGTCTTTAAGCGTGGCCCAAGATATAATTGAACCGACATAAAGGTTATAAAACCAATCGGCTGCAATACCTTGGAGAGTCTCCACAAATAGCCTTACAGATATATATTCGTGTTCAACACCATGAACACCACATGCAATGTAGAAAGCAATAATGTGTTCCTCAAGGTGTTGTAGTCCATCTCCAAAGAACTTGGGAAAATTCTTCCTCGAACCATCAAGAAGAGCATGCAAAGCCAGAGTCAAATTCAACGGACCAAAAGAATTCCCCCAAGGACCTTGATCAACTATCTTACATGTCCTTGGTGAAATCTTGAGAAATTACAAGAACAAAAATTACAATGAATAGGATACCGATATACTTCAAACAAAAGCGTGAGGCTTTGGATGCGTATTGTATCCCAACAAACTCGCCAGTGGTGACTCAGATGGGTCAATTTTCTATGTGATGATTCAACAAATTTATATCAAATATTCTAAGATAGAATTCACAAAATACTTCAAAATCTCTCCAGTAGAAACCCAAGAAAAGATATTCTGAAAACAACAAGACACTAGACTTCAAATGAAAGCATGAGGCTTTCGAATGCATTCTTGTCCCCAACAGAGTTGCCAAAAACTGTTGGTGACTCGGATGGGCCAAACAAATTTATACTAAAGATTTTAAGATAGAATTTACAAAGTATTTCAAATCTCTCTCTCCCCAGTAGAGTCACCAAAAATTGTTGGTTGAAAATTTTGTACACCAGGGAGATGTAGAAAATTGTGCTTTCAACCATAGTGTATGAGTATGATACTCTCCTAATTTAGGGAAGGCTCTCCCTATCTACAAACTAAGATAATCTAATATGGGTGGGACAACAGTCTTTCTTCTTCTTTCAAAAAAAACTATACTCTTTTCTCTTCACATAAAAGTAATAGCAATTGGAAATAAATAACAACAAATATAAAAATGAGACTTTTTTGTAGGATTTTTGGAACATAAAGGGAAGCAAAGTTTCCATGAAGGCACAAAGACCTCTATCACTTCCCTGGGATGGGAAAATAGAAAGAAAGCTCAAAGTATTTAACCATGTATTCTCCTATCAACCTTTTTAGATGATTTTCTAGTAACCAAGCACAATATGTAGCAGCTCAAAGTCGAACTACACGATGCACTTCACCTAACATGCACAAGTTTTAAAAATAGAAGCAACAAAAATTATACAAGCTATCTTCCCTCTTGAGCTTTCCACATTAGCTTCAAATATGATAAGCCAAACATATAACTCTAAATACAATTAGCAGCTCAAAGTCTGCAAGATTGAATTTAAATCTCTCTTGAACAATAGAACAAAAATCACAGTCAACTCCAGAAAATGTCATCACATAACAACTTGAATTGGCATAAAGTCTCAACACAACTTGTATTTTATTGAAAGCAAATTGATTTACATCTAAGCTCAAAGTCTTAGAGTGTAGTGAGCCTACCTGCAGTAAGCCACCGTTTGTAAAATCACCTTATCAGGTTTCACCTTAAGCAGTGTTTTATATTGAGAACTACTATTCTTCGTGGTTTTTCTCTTCTTGGGTTTTCCACATCATATCTGGTGTTCATTGTGCTGTGTTTATATTTTCATGTTATATCTACTATTTCTAATTTTATTGATTACTGTGGATGTGTAAGAGAATTGAAGAAATTGTTTGAATTGACAACTGATTCAATCCCCCTCTTAGTTGCTTGAATATTTAACATTAGATACCTGAAGATTGTTTTTACAAAATTAACATGATGTTACAAATTGTATTTTCGATAATGTGTTATTAGGAGAAATAATGTAGGTTTTTATTTATAAATTGAAATTGAAACAAACATGACCCTTCATTTTTATGATAATGCAGTTGTATACAAATAATAGGAAATGATGTATGCCTTTTACTCATGCAATATGTAATTAGATATCTAGTATTATCTTAATTGGGGATCGTCGATGCTGATGAATTATTGAGTGCAAGTGATATAGGGATAGGTGAATGAAGATGAAGGCGAGAACATGACTCAGGTAGAGTTGTTTTTAGCTTATGACTTCGGTAGAGGGAATCTCACACACCACAATAGAAAATTTGTTTGTACAAATATGACTTCGTCGATGCATCATTGTTTATTGTTAATTAATTAGCGACTTAACATTTTTATTAAATCTGATTTAGAATGCAAACTTTATGTCGACATGATTTCAATGGTATGAAGTTGGTTATTGTTTTTATAAGTTATTGTTCATCTGAAAATGAGTATTATGGTCTCGTCGATTAAGTAATTGTTTGTGAGTATAAATTTCATAATAAGTTTAATGAAATCGATATATATATATATATATATATATATATATATATAATTAATTTATTAATCATAGAAAATCATATTAGAATTTAATTACTAATGAATTAAAATACAAAATTTTAATTCTAATATGTTTTTGTTAATATTAATGTTAAATTTAAAAAGGTGGCGGATGTTTGTTCCACAAAAGGTGGTGATGGTGGGTATTAGTCGACTAGTGGAAGTCGACAAAGCCAACCTCCCCACCAAGTAAGCCAATACACCCCATGTAACTGCAGATTACCCCACGTAATTGCAGAACACCCCACGTAACAGAAGACCACTCCACTAAACTGCAGATTGACCTTAGTTAAATGGATTGTAACGAGCGAGAGGGAGGAGTGAATAGGCACGTAGTGCCATGGAGATGCGTAATTGCAGATTGTCCATGATCCATGGAGTTAAGTTAGAAAACTGCAGACTCCATGATGATGGTGGAGAAGACCAACCATCTCTCCACGATCCGAGGTTGATCACTACAGAAGATATTACTTGGCCTCCCACCACTCCAAGACGTGTAGACTAGAGAGACCGCTAAACTGGTAGCACTTTGGGAAAATGAAGACGTGGAATAGTTAAAGCATTAGACCTGTCGATAATGCAATAAAGACTATAAATTGATAACATTAATTGAGCCTTAGACGTAGCTTATTTCATAGGGAAATATAGTATAAATAAAGGCATAGGCTCGATAGGTAGAGGAGGAAAAAGATAGAAAATAACAAGTGGAGCAGAGAGAAAGATAGTAAGTTAGAAGAGGGATTAGAGAGAGAGCATTTTAGAGCAGAGATAGAAGGAGAATAGAAGATCTGTGAGAGAACTCTTGAGCCATCAAGGAAGAAGTAGGCCGATTTAGAGGAGGCACGAAAGAGTTCATTCCAAGCTAGTCTCAAGCGGAAGGAGGTAGGATCTTTATTTCATTTTGGTTATTTTGCACTAAGACATGTTAGTGAAATAGAGCTATGGTTGTAGCATAAGATTTCATTTATGATATTCCATGTTTTTATTGAATTTGTTTTATTATTCCTTGAATAGACATAGAAGGAAATCATTAGGTGGAATATATATTGAAATAGTTCAGAAATGCAATTATATTGTTTAAGAATGGTGAATAATGTCAATGGGTTAGGAAAGATTTTCAATTAAAGAATGTGTACTCAAATTTAACTCATTTATATGAATAGAATCATACTTGCGTTACACCTTCTTCTTACTTTGTACTTATTTGATTATTTTTGATGAAAATATATTTGCTTATCAAATTGCGAAATTGTTATTCTACGAAAGATTGTTTTCAATTAGGTGAAGGTAATGAAATAGTGTTTAATTTATGAAAGTGATAGGAAAGATGTTAGATCTATTAGTCAAAAGATTTTATTCTTTAAGGAAATGTATTCTTGTTTTGTGAGAACCAAGCTAGAAAGGCTTGTGTATGGAAACTTACCTTTCGGGACGGGTGCCGAATATGGAATCTTAGAGATAATAGTTGCTTTTTCTAAACTATTTATTTTTTCTATGCATGGCATTATACTTGGTCGAGTAATGAATTGAATTATCCATTGAAATAGATGGAATTCTTTATTTTATGCTCTCTACCATATCCTTGAATGATAATGCCTTTTTCTTATAAGAATTAAAAAAATGAAAATGCTTGTATCATCTAGGCACGCACCAGATTCCCTCTTGTCTTTCAAATTCTTTGGTTAAAACAATTCGTGCAGGGTCAGGTATTCCTGATTGACCAAGAATTCTGGGGAAGCATAAGCTTCAAGGTTGGGTGGAAAAAGCACCTGAATCTTGTTCTCGTCTTCATTTGATGGATTGAAAGGAAGCGACTCATATTGGAGATCGACGGATGTATCTCACTTTCTTTATGTTTGTATAATACTTAAGGCAATTAGAAAGCCAAAGTATGGTATAATGATATGTAATGAGAAATATGTACCTTCCATTGTATATGAAAAGTTTATTTAACTCTTTGATATCTATGATTGTTTCATCAATTTATTAAACTTGTTTTATATTATGTATAAAATAGGCTTCGTAATCGATCTATGAGTTTATTTATGAATAAAGAGTAGATTATGTTATATAGAGTAATTTACATCTTTACACATGAGAAAATTTATGAGCATATTGAAATCTAGCAACCATATAGATTGCTTGCATAATATCTGGTCTTAATGCAATAAGCTATAATAAACTTCCTATCATGGACCTATACTTTTTTTGATTTGTATCAAGTGACTCATCATTCTTAATCAATTTACAACCAATTATCATTGGTGTACTCACATGCTTACAATCCTCCATTTGAAACTTCTTAAGCATTTATTTGTCATACTTAGTTTGAGATAAGTATATACCTATATCTAATTGAGAAACTTGCAACCTAAGAAAGAACAAAAGTTCTCCAATCATAGACATTTCAAACATTGTTTACATTTTAGTAGTGAAATATTTGCATGTGTTGACAAAATCATCAACATAAATAACTACTACAAATGCATGCTCATCTGTTTATTTGAAATATAAATTGCTACCTATATTACCTTTGTTGAACCCTTGTTGTAGAAGATACTGATCTAGCCTGGAATACCAAGCCCTAGGTGCCTACTTTAGACCATATGTATAAGGCTTTCTTCAATATGCAAAGATAGCCTTCTTACTTTTAGATTTCTCTATATACACTTACTCTTCCAAATTCTAATTTAGAAATGTTGATTTCAATCTATTTATCAAACTTCAAAATTATTGAAAATCGAGAATGCTAAGAACACTCAAATGGTTTCCAATTGGGCTACAGGGGCAAATGTTTCTTCAAAATCAATTCCCTCAACTCGTGCACATGCTTTGCAAATAAGCCTTGCCTTATTCCTAACAATTTTTCCATTCTCGTTAAGTTTGTTACTAAACACCCATTTAGTATCAATTACATTCTTATTGGTAGGTCTAGCAACCAACTCCCACGTTTAATTTTTCTCAATTTGGCTCAAATCCTCTTCCATTTGCCCTGATCCAACTTTCATATTTGTATCTTCATTATATGTCTTAGGTTCCATTTCAGAAAGTAAAGAGAGATGAACTTTGTCATCACTTGGTTTTGTAACTCTTCTTCACTCCATCATCTTTGTGTCCTATAATATGTTGTTTAATATTATTCTTTTTCACAAACTTGAAATAAGTCTTTTCAATAATCTTTTCACCACCATTTTTAGAATCATTTTCAACAACCTATTGACGAATATTTTCATTATCATTTTCAAATTCTTATTCAACAATATTTTTCAGGTTTTTCATTATCAACAAGTTCTAATTCAAGTAATTCTATACCATTTTTTTACACAATTTCATCAATCTTTACATTAATACTTTCAAGAACCTTTTTCAATCTATTGTTATAACATTTATAAGCCTTACTATGAGTGGAATATCCAAGATATATACCATCATCACACGTGGAATGAAAACTGACCAATCCATCTTCATCCTTTTTAATAAAACATATACTACCAAAAACCCTAAAATATTTGACAAAAGGTCTACCATGTCATAATTCATGGGGAGTTTTCTTGGTGTTTGTCCTTAACTATACTCTGTTAAGAGTATATACTATAGTATGAACTGCTTTAACCAAGAACCTATCAACTATCTTGGCCTCATTAAGTTATGCTCTTGCCATTTATTTGATTGTGTTATTTCTTCTCTCAACTACACCATTTTGTGTGTTGTTCTTGTTGTAGAGTAATGTCTTTTGATACCATGCTTTTCACAATATTCATCAAATTCATTAGATATAAATTCACCACCTCTATTTGATCTAAGCCATTTGAAACCCTAATTCTAAATATTTTGAACTTGAGTATTCTTTTGATTCGAAACTTATTCTTGTTTGTTTTCCTTGTTGACATTGTTTACAAATAATGTTTTTAGGTTTTGTAATTTTAGGCATATGTCTTGCTAAATTCATAGAACTAATCTTGACAAGATTGTCAAAATTAACATATCCTAAACATCTATACCAAATCCAAATGTCATCAACTTGCCCCCAAAAATATATTTTTTCTTTTATTTCTTTGAGAAAATAAACATTACCTTTTGTCCTCTTCCCTTCAATGATTAACTTCCCCGATTTATCTTTTCTTATTTCACATCCTTGAGCATTAAAGATTATAAAGTATTCATTATCACACATTTGACTAACATTTAGTAAATTTTATTTTAGTCCTTCTACATGCAAAACATTATGTGTTTTTAAAGTACTCAAAGAACTTTACCACAAATCTAAACTAATGATTAGCCACAAAATTTCACTGCACCACCATTCCAATTGGTAAAAGTGAGGAACCACTAGTCATCTGATTTGAGAAACCACAGTCTATGATCCAAAGATTATGTCTTTTAGCATGCAAAGCAATCTAGACAATCATGGACTTTCCTTCTTTCTTCTTCCACATTTTCTCTACTTCTTTCTTGAAACTTTAAGGACCATTCAAGAACTTGCTCCCATTCTATCTCTATTATGAAAAACTCATGTTACATTTTGTTGCAATGTGACCAATATTTAGACATTTATAGAATATCATATTGAAATCTTTCAAATAATCAAAAGAATTTCTACTAACAAGGTTAGTTCTCCTTCTTGATATAACTCTATAATCAATTTCTCTATGACCAAAATAATTGCAGAAGTTACAATAACCATAAAAATGATGAATACTAAGGGGGGGGGGAGGGGGTGAATTAGTATACCCAAAAACTTAAACAATAAACTCTTAAGCAGTTTAACTGCAAACCGGTGTAACAGATTAAACAATAAATTGGTTAAAACATAAACAAGCCAAATAGCAAATAAAGCATTCACCCACAAAAGCACAATCACCATAACACAAGATGTTTTGACGTGGAAACCCAAATGGGAAAAAACCATGGTGAGTAAAACTCACAAGTCAACTATCTGTAGAATAGTAACTAGATTTTTTAAGGCCTTACAATGTTCTTCACCAGAACAAATCCTGTTAGGAATCCATATCTCTGTTAGGAGATAAGTCTTGCTAAAGACTACCATGTTAGAGGATTTTCAATCCACAACTGTGAACCACCTTGTTAGAGGATTTACAATAGGCTTGGCTGGGACTACCTGGTTAAGGGTTTCAAACTTGTCGAAGATATTAGTAGTCAACAAGTGAATGATCTAGACAGTAGCACAAAATGCTTGATTAGATCCTTAACAGCTCCATGTTAATGCATTCCACTATTACTTCAGCCTTCTATATTTTGCACTCTCTATCTCTATTGTGAGATACCTTTTCTCGCATAGACCTAATCTTCTTCTCCAACGTTCACACACAAAAACTTCTTTAAAACCCTAGACATGATGTCCTCATATAGGAACCTGACTTCATGTCGGTCCAATAAGATTAGACTAAAATTTCCTAGGTACAATGCATCTAGACACATTTGGTAACACGAGACAGAAACACCGCCAAAGTGTCAGTGGATGATAACTCATCACACATTACAATTATATCAGTTGAATACAATATACTGATTATCGGTTGACAAATGAAGACTGGAAAATTGGGACATAGTGTTCCGATCAAAAGATTAACTACTGCTTGGGGTCTTCATTCCACTTGAGATCTTCATACCGCTTGGGGTCTTCGGTCATGCTGTGACTGGTAAGCATCTTCTGCAAAACACTGATAGTCTTCAACAAACAAAGACTATACATATAATGACATACAATACCGGTTGGAACAACTATCGGTTGAGAATAACTCATACATCAAATAAGTGTGTGTCCATCAATGACAGTCACAACTAATCATCATCAAAATACCAACAATCTCCCCCTTTGGCATTGATGGCAACACTTAGGAAAATTTTGACATCTAAGTGCTTACCAGACAAAAGAAAGATGCCATAATCAAAATTACTCCCCCTAAGCATATATAGTACTCCCCTTGCAAAAATTACAAGTATGTGCATGCAATTTTAATACTCGCCAAAATTTTAATATACACTACTCCCCCTTTGCCAACAATGACAAAGTAATGCAAAATATTCCCTTTTTGTATAATATAAAAACATACTGTATGTTCATGTGACAATAAAGAGTAAAACTTCTCAAAAAGAGATTTAAAGTTTTGCATAACATTCTTCATGTCTGAAGACCACGACTCAAGAAGTGAGGCAACAATTTCACTCTTGGTCTTCATCTGGAAGGATAATTCTTCCATTGCATCGATGGTACTCATCTCCTATGTCACAGTAATAGCCTCCAAGTTCAGGAAGCACTTCTGAAGAACCTGCAATTTTTGCAACAGGAGCAATTGGAGCTCCTACAGATCTCAAGTCCAATTGCAGATCTCTGAGTCAAGCTTTGCAATTTGATGTTGGTGAGTATGAGCAGTTAGTCCATATACTGTGATTAGATCACAGGGCAGTGTGAAGTTACCGATATATTTCTGTAACTTTGATTGGAGTTGAGTCTTCTGTTTCAGAGCATCTTCACAAAATAGGTGAGGTTGGTAGATTTTACTCAAGAGTAGGTTACCTTCACCCATAGCTGAACTTATATCACCTTTTTGCTTAAGTAGTTGTGCCCTGTCTTCATCAATTTGCTTTACTAAGGCAACTTTGAGTGGCTTTTCATGATTTTTCTTTGCAGTGGCCTGGGAAACATCTTCCAAACATTGTACCTGATCATCCACTACTGTGCAAAGAAGTTTGAGCTTGGCCAGCAAGGAATTGGTACTGGGGAGGTTAGTACCGGGGATTAGATTAGAAAGGGTGTCAACAAGAAACTGAATGACATCATGTTCTTTATTTTTCCTTAGTTCTTCCAATCTCTCCTGCGCTAGTTGAATGCTCCATAGTAGCTCAGTCTCATCAACAGATTGAGTTAGACAGGCAAGAGTCAAATAGGTGGGACCGGTGGGATCAACCTTCTTGGCTTGATCTCTGGTTGCCTTAGGAGTCTATCCTCCTTCCTTTTCCTTGATCTCCGCTTGTCTTTTCTCCTCCTCTTCTTCTTTTTCTTGGGCTACCTTGGCGGCCTTCACTTTCTCCTCTTCTTTCTTTCTCTTTTCTTCTTCCTTCTTCTTCTCTTCTTCCTTCCTCTTGTCTTTTTCCTTCTTCTTCTCTTCTTCCTTATTCTTCTCTTCTTCCTTCCTCTTCTCCTCTTGTCTTTCTTTCTCCGCTTGCTCTTTCTCTTGTTTTTCTTTCTCCGCTTTCTCTTTTTCTTGTTTCTCTTTCTCCGCTTTCTCTTTTTCTTGTTTCTCTTTCTCCTCTTTCCCATCCTTTTCTTTCTCCATTCTCTCCTTTTCAGCTTTTTCTACATCTAGGGTGATATCCTCAATATCCAGTGCATCAACATCAATGGGATCATTTTGTTATGCTATTCTTTCACGCAGACTGTCAAAGACTTCATTTGGATTGGCTATGGATAGGTCAGGCTCTTGCTCAGCCAGTCGATTAGCTTCAGAGACTTTTTGAATGTTGACAGTTGCCTTAACCTATAGATGGGTGTCTTTTTCCACTTCAGAAGTTTTAACTCTGAGTAGATTAAGTCTTCTTCTTCGCATGAAGAAAATGCCTTTGTACTTGTCAATAATTTCAAACAATTCAGAATTAGAGGCATCTAAAAAAAAACTTTCTCCTCGATGTCTTGCTCCTTTTCAATGGCAATGCACCATTTGTTGTCCAAAGAATCATACATAGATTTAGAAGTAACTGACTTAATATCGGAAGGTGACCGATCATTAATACATAAATATTTAATAAGTTCTTGTTCAACATCCTCCTTTTCACTATCATTGAAATCATCAAAATATTCTTTTAAATCATCAAGAACTTTTCTTCTAATATTCTTTATGGTCCTTTGAAAATGTGTCATAGGTTTGTAAGAGGAAATATCTAAAGTTACCGATGCAGAGGTTGCTGGTACATTACTGGTTGACTTCGTCTTCTTGCTTGATTGCCTTGTCTTTTTTATTTCTACCTCCAGTTTAGTGCCTTCTGAATCTAGTGAGTTATTCTTGGTTTTCCTCTTCCTTTCGAATACCTTAGGTGGAATAGCCTCCGGTTTCTTTTTAGCTGGTGACCTCTTGGTCACTTTAGGACTGGCAACATATGTAATCGGTGTCGATGTCAATGGTACTGCTTTATTCTTTTTATGCTTTGGTACCTCAATAGGTTTGATCCTCTCTAAGTAAGTACTAGTCCTCTTCTTCTTGGGATCTAGTGGTGAAGCAAGTAGGGTAGAGGCATACCCTTTCAGTATATCATTTACCACTTCATACCCCATAGGCTCAACTACATCTTCTCTGGGTTCGACCGCTTCCATTATGTAGTGATCTGTTTTGATTGTAAAACAAATGTCATTTTCATATTTCTTAACTAGATCACTAGATATTCTCATTCTCTGGTTCATCTTTAGTCTGAACTCATCAAAATACCTGTTTAGAGTCTCTGGATATGTAGTTCCTACTACTTACAGACTCTCCTTTATTTGTCTGGAAACTGGTAGGTCAGTTGACCATTGAACATCACCGACTCCAGGAAAATATCCTTGAAAATAGAAAAATAAACCGACAAGCAGTTGACCAAACTTAAACCTCAGGGTTTTGTCCAATTTGATTGACTTCAGGTTATCTATGAGTTGTTTTTGCATGTAGGTACATAAGTCACATTCTGCATTCTCCTTGATCATCCTATAAGCGACATGCACCTCAACTGTAGGAACATAATTCATTATGCTAGCATAGAATATTCTATACCCGATTATCATGCATGAATATTTCACCAAGTCATCTTTAATGGTGTTAACATACATTGCCCGTTGGTCACTCACAAAACCGGTGAGCTCTGTCACTTTGGTTTTGGTGATCTTTCGAAGAACGGGGACTTCCCCAACATTACAGGAAACTGGTCATGACATGAATTGCCTCTGATGTAATATCATGAGTTCGCTCAAGGTACATCTCATCACCATGAATCCTACCAAGGATAATCCTGATGTGTTCTTCTGTAAATTCTTTGAGAATGTATACTGCATTGTGTAATTTCCTCTTCTCTATTATGTTGTATTCAGGTTTAATATTCTTATCGTCTCCATAGAATAAACTCAGCTGGGAGTGAATCACTAGGGACCCTAGGTCTTCTAGTTTGCAATCAATATATCCTGAAACATCGCCTTCGACAATGACTTTGGCGGGAATTTGAGATAGGGCATTATATTTCATCTTCTTTTTAAGAAACTGAGGTGCATCCTCAGGTTCAGTAGAACTAGAAAGTATTTTAGATGCAAAGGCCATATCTAAAAGATTCCAAATGACAAGAATGTTTCAATGAGAAATACCTTCACACTCCGAACTAGGGTTTGCCAATGTCGAGCACAACACACTTCTTCGGAAGCTTGATTACCACTTTGACTTCCACACTAATAGCTTGAAGTGGCTGCAAGATCTTGTGCAAGATTCCTTTCTGAATTGTTTTGAATGCAAGATAAATCGCTTTGGTTGCGTTTCTCAAGCTTAGAAAAATTCTTCTTTGAAAATAGGTAAGTAAAAATGATGACAAAAGTCACTTTTAAATGCTCTCACCTACCATAATAAATGCATCACCATTAGAGCTCAAACACTAATTTTAACTTTTACCGCTTCATTTCTTCCTTCGGTTGACAGGTAACAAATATCGATAAAGGTACTTTACCGATATACTCTGGGGGTTCGAAACATTTTACAGATATGTTCCCCCTAAGATTTTCGAAGCTCAGTTTGCCGGTTCAAGGATTTCCACATTGGGTGCAGAAATTGGTAGATCTTGTGGCTTCTCTTCAGATTTCTTTTTCCAAGTTTTATCCATATCCGCCTGAATGGTTTCAACATCAATCTTCCCTTCTGGGTTGATCGGTATGTCTCCTGATGGATTCTTTCTCAGTTTTCATGCTCTGGCAGTGTGTCTCAGTTTGTTGCAATGATAGCATACCATTCCAAGTGTTCTCCATGGTTCGGTGTTCACATTTCCATTCTTCCTTTTGCATGTTGCAGCAGTGTGACCACTACCACGACAGATAAATCAAGTTGATCTCCAACTGTTTGCCACTTCATAACCATTTGACCGGTGGTCATAGGTTCCATACCAGTTTGGGTTCTGATTCATAGGAAGTTTCGAGACAACTCCTTTAGAGCTTGGTGGATAAATTCCAGAGTTGTTCATAACCGACTTGCACTCAAAAGATCTATGCCCAAACTTGTTGCATGCATAATAGTGACCATTAAATCTACCAGATCTAGCCACATTGTTTTGAAAGTAAGGAAAGTTATTGTAAGCCTTGCTCCTACATACATTGGTAGTATGTCCTTCTTTAAGACAGGTAAAACAAATAGGTTTAAACTTTTGCTTACCTTTACTCCTGTTGTTGTTCTTAGGTGCCGATTGCTTCTTTAGTGCATCACTCTTGGTTCCAGAGGTCTCACCTTCCTCATATCCAGAGAAACCAAGTCCAGTGGTATCCTTTGATGGCTTTATCGACTCCAGTTTTTGTTCTAACTTAGCAACACTCCGGTTGAATTTAGCAAGTATCTCCTTTATCTCAGCAAGTTTCTTGGAAAGAGCATCATTGGTCTCCATCAAGGTTTCATTTTGAGAAATAGCTGCATTCAATTCATCTTGTATTTCTTCTTTCTCTTCTTTACCATCTTGTAGATAGGTGGTAATGGTACCGATTTCTTGTTTCAACTTAGAGATCTCATGCTCCTTGTCCTTTACCAAATCTTCATCTTTTCTTTTGTTTTCTAGCTCCTGACTCATCTTGATAGTCAGTCCTTCCAACTCCCTCCTTAGGTTAGTTTTGGATTCATTTAGTTTTTCCACTTCTTCGACTAGGGCCTCCATGTCTACTTCATCAGAAGAGCTGTTTTTAGTAAATTCCATCAATTGCTCAGCAAGTTCTCTTCTCTTGGCTAAAGAGGCTTTATACTTGATTTTGAGTTCATCATAGGCTCTCTCAGACTCAATAAGATGGTGAGTGAGTTCCCTCATGCTGTATTCCCCCATATCTCCTTCCAAAAGGTTAGACTTATAGAAAGGTAGGCTTTGATACCAATTGATGAATACTAACAGGGGGGGTGAATTAGTATACCCAAAAACTTAAACAAACTCTTAAGTAGTTTAACTGTAGACTGGTGTAGCAGATTAAACAATAAACTGGTTAAAATATAAACAAGCCAAATAGCAAATAAAGCATTCACCCATAGAAGCACAATCACCATAACACAAGATGTTTTGACGAGGAAACCCAAATGGGAAAAAACCACGATGAGTAAAACTCACAAGTCAACTATCTACAAAATAGTAACTAGACCGGTTAAGGTCAGACCGGTTAAGGCCTTACAACATTCTTCACCAGAATAGATCTTGTTAGGAATCCAAATCTCTGTTAGGAGATAAGTCTTGCTAAAGACTACCTTGTTAGAGGATTTCAGATCCACAACTATGAACCACCTTGTTAGAGGATTTACAATAGGCTTGGCCAGGCCTACCTGTTTAAGGGTTTTAGAATTGTTGAAGATATTAGTAATCAACAAGTGAATGATCTAGATAGTAGCACAAAATGCTTGATTAGATCCTTGACAACTCCCTGTCAATGCATTCCAACGTTACTTCAGTCTTCTATATTTTGCACTCTCTATCTCTGTTGTGAGATACCTTTTCTCACATAGACCTAATCTTCTTCTCCAACGTTTGCACACAACAACTTCTTTAAAACCCTAGACATGATGTCCTCATATAGGAACCTGATTTCATATCGGTCCAATAAGATTAGACTACAATTTCCTAGGTACAGTGCATCTAGACACATTTGGTAACATGACATAGAAACACTACCAAAGTGTCGGTGGATGATAACTTGTCACACATTACAATTATACTGGTTTAATACAATATACCGATTACCAGTTGACAAATGAAGATTGGAAAATTGAAACATAGTGTTCCGATCAAAAGATTAACTACCACTCAGGGTCTTCGTTCTGCTTGAGATCTTCATACCGCTTGGGGTCTTCAGTCATGCTGTGACCAGTAAACATCTTTTGCAAAACACTGATAGTCTTCAACAAACAAAGACTATACATATAATGACATACAATACCGGTTGGAATAACTACAAGTTAAGAATAACTCATACATCAAATAAGTGTGTGTCCATAAATGACAATCACAACTAATCATCATCAAAATACCAACAAAAAATAGGAATAAAACATATTCATTACCACTCATCTTGTAGGAGGGTGTCATTGTGGATACCTTTTATGCATTTGGACTTTAGCAAACCCATCATTATTATCCTTCATATTGAAACAATTACTTGTACTAGAACTTTGACCTTTGTTAAAACCCAAACCAGACTTGTTTTTGTTTAACCTTTGATTGGCTAACAATGCATCCAACATATTAGATCTCTCCTCAAATTTTTTTCTTTTTTGTTAGACACACTTTTCAATTGTCTAAGTTCAAGTCTTAAGGCTACTACTTTACTTTTTAACTCGAAAAATTCTTCAAATTTTAACACAAGGTCAGATTTGATTACCTCTTCTCTTCTCTTGCCCACTTCAATTTCAAATTTCAAATTGACAATCATTTGATTACCTTCTTCAAGGTCCTTCATAAATGCTTCATTTTCCTTTAATGCAAAAGTCTTTTCTCCTTCTTCAATCTTCTAATTTCATCTAAGGTAAATAACAATTCACCTTCAAGATTTATCTCTCCTCCTTCAACATCATACAAAACTTCATCACCTTGATCTGTAGTGATTGACCCAACCACCATGAATAATATCTCACATTTCAACATCAGACTCATATGCATTGTTGTCTTCTCAATTTGTGTTGTCTTATTTTCTGATATACAACCTTTTCTTGTTCTTTGAATAATTTATTTGTTTGTAATGAAATTGAATTTTGTTTTTCTTCTTGAAGCCTTCTTCATCATTTTTATCATTTTTTGCACAAGGACACTTAGCAGCAAAGACCCCAATCTTCCCACATTTGAAGTATTTAAAGGTAGCGTCCCTTTATACTTGCCAAAACCCTTTTTGAGTTTTCTAACAACATTTGCAAGTTCTTAGTCAATATCACAATCTGACTCAAAACTTATTTCCTTTGTTTTCTTTGTTGCTTTAAATGTAGCTTCTCTTTTAGAAGTATCTTCACCAACCATCCTCATCTCGTATGCTATGGATATGCCATGTAGATCAAACATAGTGATTTTATCAAGATCTTTGGCTTCTTCAATTTAATAGCTATTGGAATCACATCTTGAAGGCCATGGTCTTAACACCTTCTGAACAACAATGAAATCTTTTATATCTTCTCAAAGAGCTTTAATCACATTAACAATCTCATCAACCCTAAGAATATAGTCATCAATTCGCTCTTCCTCTTTCGTCTTTAAGCCTTCAAACTTGGCCTTGTATGTTTGTAACTTTACTTCCTTCATTTTTGCACCATCTTCATAAATGCTCTTCAGTTTGTCCCAAATTTATTTAGTAGTTTGACAATGCATCACTTTAACAAACTTGTTATTAGATAAACCACAAAGAATTGAATTCTTTGCCTTTTCATTGTTTTCAATTTCTCTCTTTTTAGTAGGATTGGCTAGAGGATTTGTAGGGAGTACATAACCATTTACAACAAACATTCATACATCAAATCCCAAATATGACAAATAACTCTCCATTCTCATACTCCAAAAAGTATAATTAGTACCATCAAATAAAGGGGCTTTATTTGAGGAGGATCCTTCTTGACAAGCCATGTGTTCTTATCCAAAATTTACTTAAGTTGATTAATCCTTTTCAGGCACAAGGCTTTGATACCAATTGTAGATCACAATTATTCTACTGATAGGATTGTTGGGGGGGGGGGGGTGGTGAATCAATATAAGATATGAATTCTATATTCTTAAATAATTAAATTATTTTTGATGAACTTTAACAAAACAAGAAACTAAAACTCAAATGCGTACAACCACATATAGAGCCAATACACATAAAATATGTGGAACACCCAGAATGGGTGAAAAACCACAACAAGAAGTGTTGCTAGGATCTACTATCCTAATCCCACCTCATAGAAATAACATGCACAAAATTGAAGGGCACCAACCTTCACCAAACTCCTTGTTTAAGACCACCAACTCTTATAATCACAAACTTCTCAATCTGAGCATCAACTCAACATCCTTGAGGCACTAACCATAAGGATGTTACAAATAAAATAATATATCACTAATTTCAAAGCTGAAACATTGCACTTTATATCATTAGGATGTTACAAATAAAGTAATCTAAAAATGACTTAAAACCTAAAACTTTTCACTTTTACACCATTATAATACCATCACCCTTCAAATATTTTGGTCAGTTTTATGATTCACAATATTAGTAATTTGTAACCAAATTTTCACAATTCATGCACTATCTACAACCTTTAGGATTCTTGTTCACAAACTTAGAAAAAATTCATCAATCAAATTACAACATGCTGCATCTTATTCATACTTTGAAACACGATATTGTTTAAATCTCAATATCTCACATCACAAGTTGATTGTATACGCTCAACACTTTGTAATTTTTCCTGATTAAATGCATGCTTATAACACTCTATAATCTACCATTGTTAAATGCATACTTACAACACTTTATAATCTACACACTTGCAACATTCTCATAATGAGTGCCCTCTTCTTTCTAGCCACAATAAACATGTTTATATTCTTCTTAGTTGTAGAGATACTTTACTATAGTGAGTATATAATAAAACTTCTTAACATATTCAACATTTTCTATGATGTCTCTATAATAATTTTCTTATAGCAAGCCAAGAGTTAGAGGCAATGGAAAGCACAATAACAAGAGAGACAAAGATAGACAAGAACAATTTGTATTCTCATCAAGATCCAAAATACCTAACTGATATAATTGGATCAACCAACTAGATTACATACAATGTAAATGAGCTTTCTTATAAAGGCAAGGCCATAGAAAAAAGAGAGCACACAATAATGACATGTGGCTCAATGAGATATAAGGGTAGGTAGGGTAGGTAGGAGAAACAATAGGTAATTCCACCTTTGGTGGAATTTCTCCTACAACCATATTCCCTAGATGTGCAATTCCCTAAGTGTCTCATATGCAAACTACAATGAATGAATTATCTTAAGTCAACTTAAGTAAAGTATAATTATGAGACATAATTTACACCAATAGTCTCTACTACTTAACTTTCCAATTGATACACATACACACATTTATAATGGTACCTTATTCTTCTTGAAATGGCTATCAGTTGAGTAGTTGAAGGATGGTTTTAAGAACTATTCAAGTGCTTATCAATTATTAACTAACTTAACCATACAAACCAATAACTAATAGTCTCCTATATCAACGAAAGGGAATACATGACAATCTTGTTTAGTAGCAATCAAAACAAAAACATAGTTTGTAGTTTGAAGATAACAATGATTAGTTGGAAAGATCTAACCAACCAAAAACATTTTCAACTAATTACAACAAACCTTGCAATTATAACTTATTTATAATTGCATAACCAAATACATAACCCGATAACTAGAATCAAGGTTCACACAATGCAATCTTGATAAAGTTCGATCTGTGAATAGTTAATACTAACATGGCATCTCTTATCCATGCATTTGTTCTGAAAACATTCCTCCAAATTAGAAAAGATCAAAGGAAATGAGAAACATTCTACTCAAGTCACATTGAATGATAGCAATAAATGATCTTCTATGCAAATCACTATGTGTCAATATCTATATACTACTTCTAATCGATCCATTCTTCTAGAAATAATTAAGTTGTAGATTGATCAATTCAAAACTTAAAATATATTTCTATCTTCTATCATAAAAAATATACACTTTCCTAGATTACATGTGGTCTCCATGGTGCACATTACATAACTTCTACATTTGGTAATGTGTTTATCTCGTTTGACAAAAAAAATGTTTGATAACTGCATATCTCATTTTGACATAAATGACAAATTTGTCTAACAACTACTTCCACTTGTACACCTCAACCTGTCCCATGCTCTAAGAAAATTTAAAATCATCCAATTTTATCTAACCAGCTTCCAAAAAACTATAACAAAGGCCACACAAGTGTGGATAAGTGTCCCATATAGGGAGAAGCCATCCCAGGAATCATGCCAAAACTGAGCCCCAAATCCTTTGTTGCATATCCAAAATAAACCTTAATTAAGTTGGCACCCATTTAAGAATGTCCTAAATGAAGGAACCTTTTCCCTCTAGTCAAATCCTAGGGATATTTGCTCCCATCTCCTCCTTTACGGTTTTAATTGTGATGATCATAGCCTAAGCTTGATCCTAATTAGACCAACCTCTTTCTTTAGTCTACAGATACTCACCTACTTAGCCAAGCTCCACTTCTACGATTACAAGGAGCCAACCCACATGAATTGCATTGAAAGAGTATCCAAACCCCTAATGAAGCTTAAAGTGAAATATACACCATACACTTGTAAATTGGCAAAGCTTGAACCACAATCTTTAGCAACAACACTCTGCTAGCAAAAGAGATCCATTTGTAGGTCTAACAACTAATTTTTCCTTGAAATTTATCAAAAACATTCTACCATGTCTCTCTGGGCAAGGGTCCATTGAGAGAGGAATATACAAATAAGTGAATGAGGGAGAACCAATCTAGAAATGAAGGATTTGAGCAATCCTATCTTGGATGAGTGGAGTGTTGAAGGACAAGATAAAGTAATTTCCTTTATTAATTCTCTACCCCAAGGCTATAAAGTAGATATCCAAAGATCTTATGAAATTAGATGCTTCCATAATTTTTGTTATTTCCATCAAAGCAGTATCATCTACAAACTGCAAGTGAGATAGCGAAGGTATGATGTCATCTCATATTTAACCTTGGATAAGGCCTTCCCTTACCCAAGACTTAAGGAATCTTCTCAGACCCTCAACTATTATAATAAAAAAAGAGCGAGATAGGGTATCCCCTCATTGAAGTCCTCTAGAAGCAAAAAGTAAACTAATTAGAACTAGTCTTGACACATCTCATCATCCATTTAATCCATTCTAGGCCAAAGCCAAATGTCATGAGAACCTTGTAATGAAATTATCAATTAACTCTATCATGCACTTTGGCCATACCTAATTTTATGAGAATTGCCTTCTCCTTAGAGGTCTCCATAAATTGAATGACTTCAGAAGCAATAGTCACCTCATCCAGAATTTGTCTATCAGCCACATACCCCCTTTCTCATCAAATATAATAGTATTGAGCCAAGGATTCAATCTTTATGTAAAAAGATTACAAATAAGATCTTATAAACTACATTGCAAAGTGTTATCGGTCTAAACATATCCAAATAATTAGCTTCTTCTATTTTTGTAGTAAGCATAAAAAAGGTAGAGTTCATAGTCCTTATCATTTTCTTGCTCCTCTAAGATTCTTGCACCACCTCCAATAAATCTAATTGGATAATCTCTCAAAATTCTTGAAAATATTCTATCAGGAAACCATTAGGCATGGGGCTTTGCCTTTCTTTATTTGGAAAACAATCCTTTCCAATTCATCTAGAGATATGGGGTTGATAATCCTCTCATTCATTTCATTAGAGACAACATGGGGAATGCAATTTAGAATTTGATTTTATTCATCTACAGTAGGAGGCAAATCCTCCATGAATAGGGAACAAAAATATTTAATATTATCCTTAAAGATATCTTGTCGACAAGATAAGTGAGCTCCCCGATAAAAAATAATAGTGGAGATCATATTTCCATGTCCTTTGGCCTTAACTAGTTGTAGGAGAAAGCAAAATTTCTATCCCCCTATTGCAACTAATCTATCTATGGTTTCTATTTCCAAAATATCTCCTTTCTTAGCTCCCATTTAGAAAAATATTTCAAATCTTCAACTTCCTCTTTAAAAGACTCTTTTGTATGGGCAAAATCCATGTTTTTCTTAGAGATAACATCCATCTAGTTTTGGTTTGTCATCTTAGAAACATAAATATTAAAAAAACACAACCTATTCCACTTCTTAAGCTAAAATTTCACAAGCTGAAGTCTCTTGATGAACAAATACACAGCAATGCCATATGTAGTAAATCCTCTGCTCCACCAATCCCATGTAAGATCCTTCAACTCAGAGTCCTGTAACCACATAAGCTAAAACTTGAAAGACTTGGATTCTTAGAATCACTTGTTAGTGTAGTTTTTTTTTCCTTACGTTAGGGGATATTTATTTTTCCTACACATATTATTCAAGCTTGCTTAGGTTATTAGGAGTGGTTAATCTGAGAACATGTGGCAAAATACTTCAACTACATGTGTAACTCTCCACCTCACATGTGTAGGTAAGTTACACACCCTGTTTTGGCTTGTTGTGCCACCTTTTATAACCACTATTTTGTCATTTCCTAAGTGGGTTATGGGGTAATTGGGTTTCTCACCCTCTTTTGGCCTTATGTGTCAACTTTCTCAACTCCTTTCTTGTCTTTATGTAAGGAGGTTATGCCACATGTTTTGGCATTTACCAAGAAGGTAAAACCTCTCACTTTTTATGGGGAATAGTAGTTAATGCACCCCTTGGATGTATATGCTATTTTTTATATAATAAATAATATACTCTCACCTTCACTAGTTCACTGATAGCTTGGTGAGAGTCTTCTCCAAATTCTCTTTTGTCTCTATTTTTTTTTTCTCTCATATCAGATTTATCTTCATTTAGATATTTTGATGATCATTTGTTGCTTGGAGTTGCATGTGATCTATGACTGACATCAGATCCTGACTCGGTTCTCGCTTCTTACAAAATCTAACATGATATTAGAGCTGTGTTATTTGGTACAACTCATTATTTTTCTGTTTTATTTGAGAAATTTGAGACTATTAGATAGCTAATATTTTTCTTAGTTACCAAGTACGCTCTTCTCTTGCATTCTCACGTGACTTAGAAAATTATAACAATTTAAATGAAAATAAACTTCTAGTTAAATATGGTTATATATATATGTGTTCTTGTGAGATTTGGGTGATTGTAGTTTTTTGGTAATATTGGAAGCTTATTCAACATTTCTAGAGTGTTCAGAAGGATTGAAAAAGTCATAAGTGACTTTTATTTCACCAAAATCAGAGTTTGGAGTACACAACTTAAAAAATAAAATAGAGTGAAATATTTTTACTAGAGTTGTTTTCATTTCGGCTTTAGAATTCAAACTTCTGCTCATTTCTAGAAAAAAAGATTTATAGGTTTTCCTCCCAGCATCAAAAAACTTCTAGGTTTTTTGTGTTGTTCCTAGAAATTTAATACTTTTTGTAGAAATCAAGTTTTAACAACGTGTGAGCCATTTTTCTAGTAGGCAAATTCTACAACCCTTCTTAAAAATTGTATAACTTTTGCCTCGGGTGTTAGTTTTTTGCAAATGAGTACTTGATGGAAAGTTGGAAATGAGCACTTTCCATTCATGTGGGTATCATTGAAAAATTCTACCTATTTTCATCAGATATTATAGGTTGAGTCATCTACATTTTTTTCCTTCCACAGGTCATACCTTCCACCTCACAACTTTGTTTTTTAAAAATGAATAGTTGTTGGAAAGGTATTGAGAAGCATTGAGAGGCTATAAGGCTGTTTTTTTTTTAGATCTTGTATCAAATTTATTTGTATTAAAACTTTATATTTTTTGACCATTGGAGCCTTGAAAGCATTGTAATCTGATAAAGGGCCTTGTAAACACACTAATTATAAAGTGCCAACCTTGTAATCTTTGGGGGGGAGGGGGGGTGATTTCTGAGACTAGTGGAAAGGGGGGGGGTGTCTCGTGTGTCTTCTTTCTTGCAATTTTCCTAATTTATTGCAATATTCTTTTCTACTATCATGAATGCATCTACAGTTCCTCTTTTAACACCATATAATTATTTTTAATGGAAATCTAAGATGATAATATAACTGAAAAGACCTGGATATCATCGTGTTATTATGGGATTTGAAAGTGAACCTCAAGATGTTGTAGAAAATATTATATAGTTTAATTAATGTGATGAAGCTTTTGGTACTTTGTGTATGTCAGTCTTTCCTGACCTTCTTTTTTACATCGAATCTACCACTTCACCAAATAGAGTGTGTACCACTTTGGAAAACCTCTTTGGTAAGAAGGATGAGCTAAGAGGTCATCATTTGGAGAATGAACTCATACGGTTGAATCGTACCAATTTTGACACTATACAAGAATTCTTCAGAAAACTTAAGTTTGTAAGATTGCATTTGGAATAGTGTGGAACTAAGAAAGATGATAAGAAATTGATCTTGAGTATTCTTTCTAAGCTTGGTCCTAACTATTCAATGTTTGTTTCTACATTCTATTCTACAAAATGTGCCCTAGGTACCCATTCAAAATATCTTCTCTAGATGAATTTGCTGCAAAACTCACTAGGGAGTAGGAAAAATTGGTTCTAGTAAAATAAAACCCTCTAAGTCATATGCCTTAGTTGTAAATCAAGACACAAAAGAATAGAAAGGGTCTAGTAAGCAAGATAAGAAACACAAGAACCAAGGAGAGAAGAAGAAAGATAAAAATTTTCTACTTCAAAAGTAGATAATCATACCTCTTCATCAAAAGGTGAACAACCTAAGAAGGAGAAGGTCAAATGTTCTTATCGTAAGAGGCCTGGTCATGATAAACATAATTTTTTGAAGAAACAAATTGATCACCTTTCTCATCTTCTTGAAAAGAATAATATCAAGGTGCTTGCTTCAGTCAAAAAAAGTTCATTAGAAGGATCTTCTAAGGACACATATAAGAGTAAGGGGAAGGAAAGGGTAAGGCCCTAGTTGCTATTTCTTCACAACCCAATTCTTGGATAATTGAATCAGGTGCTTCGCACCACAGATCTTCTTCAAAAGATGTTTTCACCTCTTTAGAGCCATGTTCTATGCCTACCATACTACTAGATGATGACAGTCTTGTTGAAGTGCATGGGAGAGGGTCTGTTGATGTGGGTGAAGGAACATTTGAGGATGTAGTTTGTGTTCCATCTTTATCAACTAATCTCCTATCTGTTTGTCAAATCACTCACACTGGTTCTTGCAAGTGAGTTGAGTTTACACCAGATACAGTGGCAATCAGTGAAATGCATAATGGGTCTACTGTTGTTGTGGGAAAAGAAGATCATCATTCCAGATTATATCATTTTTCTCACTTTATTCCTAACTCTCCTTTGATAGTTTTACTCACTCATGCAGATGAGGTGAGTTGTTTGTGACATCAATGGTTTGGCAACTTGAACTATCGTTACTTGCAACAACTCAGTCAACAAGACATGGTTTCAGGGTTGCCTTCTATTCAATTTTCTGATGGAGTTTGCGAGGGATGTATTCTTGGTAATCATCTCGAGGAGACGTATGATAAAGGAAAATAATAGAGAGCTGCACAATTATTGGAGTTGGTACACAATGATTTGGTAGGACCATTTGCACAACCATCCTTCAATAGGGCTAGATATGTCTTGATATTTATTGATGATGTTTCTAGATATACATGGGTTTACTTTCTGAAAGAAAAGTTTGAAGGCATTGGGAATTTTCTAGATTTCAAAGCCTTTGTAGAGAAACAATCTGGGAAGTTCATCAAGATTCTATGTATAGATAATGGGGGTGAATATGTTAACAATTAGTTTGAATGATTTTGTACTTCAGAAGGTATCAAGATGCAGTAGACAGTTCCATATACTCCTTAATGGAATGGTGTTGTAGAACACAAGAACAAGTCTTTAAAGAAGATGGTCAATTGTATGATTCACTCCAAGGCTTTGGCACCTCAACATTGGGTAGAGGCCATCAACTGTGCGTGTTACATCCAGAACTGAGTTTCTCATAAAGATGTGAAGGGGGTAACTCCTTTTCAAGATTGGATTGGTCATAAAACCATAGTTAAGCACTTCAGCATGTTTGGTTATCTTGCACAGACCCACATTTCAATAGAGAAATGCAAGGCTATGGATCTGTAGAGAAAGCCTTGCATATTTTTTGGATATCTAGATGATTTCAAAGTCTATAGGCTTCTCCATCCCACTACTCACGAGTTGTTCAATGAGAGGAGTGTTCATTTTGAGGATAGTTCTTCTAGTTCTTCTCATACTACTTCTCCATCCACTATCACATTGCAGACTTTGCATCATGATGATAGTTCTTTAGAGGATATTGATTCTCCTAATCTTGATGAGTAGTCTTCTTCCTCCACTTCAGATGGTGACAGTGATGATGAGGATTCACATTCCTCTCATAGTCATCATTCAGAGGTTGATGATTCTCCTCCAAACTCTCTAGTCTCAGTGCCTCTTTGGGCTCGATAAATATTCGAGTCAACAAGAGATTGGATTGGTGATCCATCAGATAATAGAAGAACAAGGTCACAATTTTAACAGGCTCTACATCTCTTCATTGCTTCAACTTCTAATCCATAGTATTTTCGAGAAGCTTCAGGTGTTCTCGAGTGGGATGCTACAATGAAAAAAGAGTTCAATTCCTTGGAAAGGAATCACACATGGGATTTAGTTCCTCTTCCTAAGGGAAGGAAACTTGTTCAATGTAAGTGGATCTATCTAATAGAATTTGCAGTAGATGGGTTAGTTCATAAGTATAAGGTTTGCTTGGTATCAAAATATTTTTTCCAAGTTCAAGGGATTGACTACTTTGATTCTCTAGTTGCTAAGATGGATTCCATCTGACTTGTCCTTGCTATAGCCGCAATCCATCATTGGGAAGCTCATTAGATTGATATGAAGAGTGCATTTTTTCATGGTGACCTTCAGGAGGAAATCTACATGGAGCAGCCACAGGGGCTTGTTTAAGATCTTTCACTTGTGTGTCGACTTCAAAAGTCTCTTTATGGCCTCAAATAGGCTCCTCGAGCTCAGTATTCCAAGATGGACTCATTCCTTCTGACAATTGGTTTCACTTGATGCCATTTTGATATGAAGGTATACGTTCTGCAGAAGGATGATACTCTCACATTTCTGGTTCTCTATGTTGATGACTTGTTGATCATAGAGAGTCACTCATCCACCATTAAGGCAGTAAAAATTGTTCTACATAAAAGATTTATGATGTTAGACTTGGGTCTTCTGCATTACTTTTTGGGGATTGAAATCACTCAATCATCTTTAGGTATCTTCCTTGGACAACCCAAGTATGCACTTGATATGCTCTCTAGATTTCACATGGCTGACTGTAAGGATGCACCGACTCTATTTTTGTCAGGGGTCAAACTTGAGGCTAAGTGCTCTTCACCCTTGGTTGATGACACTTTATATTGATAGCTTGTTGGAAGCCTCATGTACTTGACTCATACAAGACCCGACATTTCATATGTTGTGGGCATGGTCTCTAGATTCATGCAAGAGCCACATGAGCTATATTGGAAAGTAGCTAAGAGTATCCTCCACTACATTTAGGGTGCTCACAATTATGGAATTCAGTATGCAACTATAGCGTCGTAAATTGTACGCACTTGCTAGGGTGGTACAATTTCACACCTAGTTTAGCACCCGCCTTGGCGCATTTTACATTTTGCAATGCATTTCTCCTTTAGCACTTAATTAATCAAATTAATTAGGTCTAAGGTCCTCTTTCATCGTCCTCCACATCATAAAGTTGGGCCCTTTCGTTAAAGTGTGCCCTTTTCATTTTATTCCTCCAATACATCATTCAATCAAAAACCCTAATTAAGTCCTATTTTGAAATTGGGGGCTTGGTTTCGGGGGTCAAAACATCTCGAAATTACTTGTAACTTCGGGATTCTCTCTAAAATCATCATATCCGATGGCCCTGAAAATTTGGTGAAAAGTTGTTGGGACCATGGCACCCGGAGTGCACATGGTCTCGGACATTTTTCCCGAAATTTTAGGAGCACAATCCAATCATAAAATAAAGCTTAACCCCAAGAAATTGGCGGGAGATTCAATCTCTAGGTCGGCCAAAAGATGAAATTACGACCTAGGGTCTCATACATAAGAGCTCTCTTTCTTCATTTGAAAGGATCGAATTTTTGTTTCAGGAACCTCATATGCAACGAAAGAGCAGATCTTTGAAGACTTCAACAACATTCAACATCCCTCTATCAAGCATTTATCAATTTCATTCATCCATTTAGGGCTTGGAAGACATTGAAGAACAATAGGAGATTACCGACTGAAGATTGGCTTGTACCCCTCCCTTGGGGGTTGGGTGGAAATCACTGAAGCGGGGGTTTGACTAAGGCAAAACCCTATATAGCGGGGGTTTCAGGACTCGGACGACGCCACAGGTTATAGATCTAGGAAAAGCAGGTTGAGACAGCACTTCACACCAAATTGCAGAGCAAAAGACTTGGACAGGGGCGTGGGGCGCCCTGGTCCTGCCAGGACAGGGGCGCTGGGTGCCTTGGTCCCTGGGATAGAGGCGCTGGGCGCCCTGGTCCTCCTGACAGACAACATTTCCGATAGTTTCCAGAGTGCAAGATAACAGTTTCAGGAGCAGTTTCCGGCACTGAATCAGGACAGTGGCGCCCGCGCCCCCGTCCTGAACATTTTCAACTAGATTTTGACTCCGGGTACGCATCTGCATTCTTATTTCATCCTTGTATTTACAGCTGTTCATTGTTTAATCTCAATTCTGCAATCTTGTTATTCGTTTGTACATGCATTTTGGGATTAGGACTTGAACTTGCATCATTTTATCTTTCAATTACAACAAAGGAATAGAAATCCTAATAGGTAGCCCGTGGCTCTCTCTTTCACAAAAAGAAGTAGCCAATTGTGTGATACCTCTAGGCTCTTTCGTATTCCGTAATGTGTGTCAAAAGGTAGGATTAGGGCATGTTAACCTAGTTTCGCTTTTTCCCCTACACATTTTGGTGAACCCGACGTGAAATCTATCATTGCTTCCTCTTGCATTGCATTTGTTAGATCTAGATCTAGATTTAGTGTGTTTTCATTTCATTTTCATTAAAAAGAAAAAAAAAAAGAGAGTGTGTTTCTTTGCATTGTGTGTTTAAATTTTATGCAACCTTTATTTCAAAATGTCAGATTTTTATTTGCAAAATGTTCATGCTTATGATGATTATTATGAGTATAGCCAAGATGAATTAGATGAAGCTTTAGATGAGTTTTAAAACCCTAAAGATGCCAAACCTTCATTTTACCAGAAACTCATAAACCTTGTTACTATGCCATTTAGGTGTGATGAGAAAGATAAGTCGAATGGTTCCTCTCAAGGATACATTCCTATCAACTCTTCCACTAAATCTAGTAACATGGTTGTTTTCAATAATTTCCTCTATGAGGAGATGTCTCCTTTTGAATCAAAAGATAAACCTTTTAATCGATATGATCATGCTTTGTTGGATGATGCTCTTGATGACTTTGTGGCTTTATCGAAATCTTTAAACAAGAACAAGACTTCTAAATTGGTTAACATGATAAACTTGAATGAGCATAACAAGCCTCTCTTTGAAGTCCAAGGTGCTTATCCTTCTCCCACCTTTCAAGTTCCTAAATCACCTCTCCTTACTGTCCAAGGAGGGTATGATCATGATTCCTTTCGTACTCCGAATAAACCAATCATCACTGTGCAAGGAAGAAAACCTATAAGTCCTTATAGTTATGCCAAGCAATTAACTAGAGAGAGTTATCATGCGGTTGCCCATACTTATCACACCAGAAATAATAGGCAGCCTAATCCTCCTCCTGTTATTCCAGTTTCTCTTCCTAATCCTCAACCAATTCTTCCACAAGCTCCCCGTATTTCACAAGTTATGGGTAAGGAATATGATCTCATAGAACAACTTAAAGCTACCCTTGCTAAGATATCCCTCTGGGATTTGATTCAAACTTCTTCCGCTCATCATGGAATGTTACTCCACCAAATACATCTAGTAATATAGCATCTTTTGTTCCTCCACCAAATACATCTAGTAATATAGCATCTTTTGAAAGATTTGAATGTTCCTCCACCAAATACATCTAGTAATATAGCATCTTTTGTTAACTCTGTGATGAATCCTAAGGCTCAAATTGTGTTTACCCAAGATGAGTTGCCTACTAGTGAAATTCAACAACAATATGATCCCTTGATGATTGTGGTTATCATGAAAGACACCGCTATAAGACGAACACTAGTAGATAATGGCTCTGGCCTTAATGTGTGTAGCATTAATCTATTGCATAAATTGAATGTGGATACATCTCTCATAGAGCTTGACTCTCGTCCCATTGGAGCCTTTGACAATGTGGCTAAGACTTCATTAGGTATTATCACCTTACCTCTCATAGTGGGACCTGTTACTTTGCCTACTCCTATCCATGTTATGTCGAGAAATTTAACATACAACTTGTTATTAGGAAGACCTTGGATTCACAGTATGCAAGCTGTCCCCTCTACATTGCATAGACAAGTTAAATTTGTTTATAATAATAAGACATATACCTTGATAGGTGATACTAATTTCCAAGCTTGTCTACAAACATCTACTTCCAAAGGGGGTTCTTCTAAGCCGTCCTCGTCTAGTGATGACTCTTTAAACAAGATACCTATCGATGAATCCTCACTCTCTGATGATGAAAATTCTTTGGATGAGTCTGGAGCTCTTGAAGAAGATTCTTCTCGACTTGAATCTACACATAAGAAGGATTTTGATCCTGAGAGGGTTCTCGCAGAAGACGATTGGGGATCTCTTGATTTTAATCCCACCTTTGTAGGTGAATATAAGGTTCCTTATAGAGAGCTTAAAGTTGAAAAGAAGGAAGAAGCTAAAAATCAATCAACCTTGCCTGAACCTATGAGCAACAATTTTGTGGCCGCTTCTCAAACTTCTTCTCCTCACACCTCTAATTCTGAAGAGTTTGATTCTTTGTCTTATGAAAAACCACCTTCTCTTTTTGAAATGGCTGATCGTTATGGTCGTGGTTTTCTCATTTTTGCTAAGCATGGGTATCATGGAAATGGTTGTGGCACTCACGAACAAGGGATAAAGGTTCCTCTAGAGACTAATTTTCACAATTATGCCTTTGGACTTGGCTATAATCCTTGCAAACGCACTAAAGCTTATAAAAGACCATGTATTAGTGTTAATGTTATTTCTACATCTCTATCACTGCAACAGCCCGAGTACATTGATGGGGATCCTTTGTGTGACTATGCTTTGGATATCTTCCCTACCGATGATGCTTTAGCTGAGTTCTTGGGAGCCTATGATACTCTTCCTCGTTATCATCACAATAGGGGACTCCCTTATTGTTTGAACACTGAAGCCTATTTCGGAAAAGAGATTGATAATGATGAGATTGTGAAAGAATTCCCTTAGTTAAAGGATACTCCTCAACAAAGTAATCTTCTCATAAGTGACACCACTGATGTTAAGATGGATCCTTTCAATAAAGAGAAAGCTATTAAAATTGGAAAATGTTTGGATGAAGAGGAACAAAAACAATATGAAGATTTATTGCATGAATTCCTCGAGATCATTGCTTGGACATACTCTGACATGCCTGGTATAGATCCTAAGATTGTTACTCATAACATTGTCTTAGTTCCTGATGCTAAGCCCGTGAAACAAAAGATTCAAAAAATGAATCCTAAGGTGGCTCTGCTTGTTAAGGCTAAGATTGAAAAATTATTGGAGGCTGGATTTATCCACCCTATTGACTATTCCCCATGGATTTCAAATATTGTCGCTGTGGCTAAACCAGATAATAAAATAAGAATGTGTACCAATTTTTGAGATTTAAATAGGGCTTCTTTAAAAGATGATTTCCCTCTTCCAAACATTGACATGATAGTTGATTCTACAGTAGGACATGCCTTGTTATCCTTCATGGATGGTTTTTTAGGATACAATCAAAATTTCATTAACCCTCAAGATCAATTCAAAACCGCTTTCACCACCCCTTGGGGTATGTTTTGTTGGATAATGATGCCTTTTGGACTTAAAAATGCCGGTGCAACTTATCAACGAGTGATGACCCTTATCTTTCATGATTATATGCATAAGATTTTAGAAGATTATGTTGATGATATTTTAGCCAAATCCATTCTTCGCATAGATCATATTAAAATCCTTCATCAAATCTTTGAAAGAGTTCGTAAATATCACATGCGCTTGAATCCCCGAAAATATGTTTTTGGTGTGGATAGTGGAAAACTATTAGGATTCATAGTTTTGCATCGTGGGATTGAGGTGGACACTAAGAAAATAGATGCTATTGTCAACATGCCACCTCCTAGAAATGTGTCTCAACTTAAAAGCTTACAAGGAAAGATTCAAGCTATTCGTAGGTTCGTATCTCAACTTGTGGATCGTACCTTTCCTTTTACTCAACTTCTTAAAAAGGATATCACTTTTCAATGGAACAAAGATTGTCAGCAAGCATTTGAAGATTTAAAAGTGTATTTGGCTAGTCCTCCTATTCTTCAACCTGCTGAACCTTCTAAACCCTTCCTTCTGTATACAGCTGCTTCTTCTCATGCTCTCGCAACATTGTTGGCACAACATGATAAAGATGGTAAGGAATGTCCGGTTTATTACATAAGTCACACCTTACTCGATTATGAGACTCGATATTCTGCGATAGAAAGACAATGCTTGGCCTTGGTGTTTGCGACTCAGAAATTGAGACATTATCTTTTAAATTTAGAAGTCCATGTCATGGTAAAGTTTGATCCTTTGAAGCATCTTTTCTCTAAAACTGATTTATCAGGACGCCTAGCTAAGTGGGTTATGATGTTAACTGAATTTGACCTTAAATTTGTTTCTCAAAGAGCAATTAAAGGGCAAGCATTGACCGACCACTTAGTTGAGGCCCCTTCACCTTTCTCCTTCCCTAATTCTGAGTCTTTCCCCGATGACTTCATTCTTTCTATAGAAAAAGATGAAACTTGGGAATTATACTTTGATGGCTCTAAGTGTCGTACGGGATCGGGGGCAGGTGTGGTTCTAATTTCTCCTACAAGGAAATCTATTCCTTTATCCTCTCGTCTAAATTTCCTGTGTACCAATAACATTGCTGAGTATGAGGCTCTTATAGCAGGAATAAAAGCAGCCTTAGCTCTGAATATAAAACACATACATATTTATGGAGATTCTCAATTGATTATAAGACAAGTAACATGACTGTATCAAGCAAAACAAGACAAATTATCACAATATAAAGATCTTGCTATCTCTTTATTACAAAAATTCGATTCTTATACCATGGAACCTGTCCCTCGAAAAGATAATCGACATGCGGACGCAATGGCATGTGTGGCTTCTCTTGTATCTTTAGAGGACCCTGTGGTTGATCTTAAATTTGTTATTCATAACCTTATGTCTCCAGCTATTGTAGACGATTCTAGCTTGGTAACATGTTGTGACTTTATAGACTCAGATGAATGGTACTCGCATATCGTAAGATATTTGACTGATGGTACCTTCCCTGATTCCACCAATAGGAACACTAGGGCTAGAATCCGCAAGCTGTCTGCTAGGTATATCATTCTTTCTAATGTCCTTTACCGAAGGGGTTATGACGGTCTTCTCCTTCGCTGTCTTAACAAATCGAAAATCCCCGTTGCTCTTGAAGAGGCACATTCAGGTGCCTGTGGGGGGCATTTCAGAGGCAAATCCTTGGTTCAAAGATTGCTTCGTATGGGATACTATTGGCAAACTATGCAGAAGGATTCCTTTTCATTTGTTAAGAAATGTCATCAATGTCAACAACACAATAATCTGATTCATGCTCCTGCCCAAGAACTTCGTTCTCAAGTAGCTTCTTGGCCTTTCTCCGCATGGGGTTTGGATCTTATTGGTAAAATCTCTCCTCCTTCATCTCAAGGACACACCTTCATTATAACCGCAACAGATTACTTTATGAAGTGGGTAGAAGCTATTCCCCTTCGCTCTACTACTGCTGAAGTGATTTGTCAATTTCTTCTGGAAAACATCATTTCTCGATTCGGGATACCTTCCACTATAATCTCAGATAATGGGACATCATTTAAGAACAAGGACGTGAAGAAATTCCTCAAGAAGTATCATATCAAACATCGATTTTCTACACCATACTATCCTCAGTCAAATGGTCAAGCTGAATCATCCAATAAGATAATTGAACAAATTCTTCGCAAAACCGTGAATAAGCATGGTAAGGATTGGAGTAATCAGCTAATCTATGCTCTTTGGGCCTACCGAACGAGTGTACGAATTGCTATAGGAACTACTCCTTATAATCTTGTTTATGGTGCTGATGCTATTATGCTTGTAGAGTTAGAGATTCCATCACTTAGGGTTTCTCTCAAAGGTATAGTAGATGATGACTCTTATAGAGAACAACGACTTCAACAGCTTGAGATGCTTGATGAACAGCGTATAAACGCTCTTGAGCATATTCAAGCGTATCACAAAACTCTACAACGAAGCTATAATGATAAGGTTATTCAACGTTCCTTCTCAGTAGGTGACTTAGTCCTCTATGAGAATCAGCGCAATGTGAATGCCTTACCTGCAGAAAAGGGAAAATTTAGTCCTAATTGGCTTGGACCATATATCGTTATTGAAGATTATGGATCAGGTGCTTACAAAATAGCGGATGTAGACGGTACGCCTCTTAAAGAACCTATCAATGCTATGCACTTGCGTAGATATTATGCTTAATTCTTCATTCCTTATCTATCTTCTTTGCAGTTCTTCAACATTGGGTAATATGTTAGTCTATCTTAATTAGAGCAAAATATAATTTAATGTTATGGTGTTTAATCTATATTGCTTCATTCTTGACAAGCGTGTTTCTTTACTTTATTGTTTGTCTTGAATTCATTTATGTAAATTGTAAAAGATTTACATTTCCATTATGCTAGCATATTACACAATGTCTTATGCGTTAAGTAGAATCATATCATGTAGTGTTTAAGTTCAAAATTAAATCACATTGGTTATATGATTCTTAGACTTAATGCATATTTCTTCCCTATCATCATTGTAGTACTTGATTAAATATTTTAATTAAGTCACACATGTATCAATTTAATCATGGAGCATTGAGAAATCAATCACATGGAAATTAAATCATGAACATACATGTACATCTACCAAATGTATTAGATTTAATCAAAGCAAAATATACATTGTTTTAAGCATTAAAGATAACACATTTGAGACAAAGAGAAGCATGTATATATATATATATGTGGATCGTATACAAATATAGGTCACTGTACATCCAAAATCATCATAAAATCATCTCCTATCCCTAGGGCTGGTGGCTGGAGAGTGACGACTGGATGCTCCCTCCTGATCCGGCCGTGCAAGTGGGCCCATAGGTGTGTAGCGCGATATAGACCACGAGTGACTTCGAGAGGAACTCCTACGATCCCTATCCATAAGGATCGCATGATAGGAGGTAGCCTCGGCCTGAGCTGCTGCTAGATCTCGCTGTGCCCGCTGAAGGTTCTCCGATAGAACTCTCTCTCTCTCCCTCCATATGTCTACCTATACTCGGAATGGGGAAAACAAGTCCTCATGCCGACCCGCGTTCCCCTGAGGCCTATAAGCAATCTGTGAGGAACTAGGGATCTGTGCCATCGTGGAAATGTCTATCACTGCTTGCTGAATTAGGGAACGCCACTCCTGCACATTAGCTGTAGCAGTAGAACAAATTTTTGTATTAGTACCATTCTATATCATCAAAACATTAATCAATCAATATAAACCTACTATACCTGGATCTCCCTCACGCTAGTAGGGATCATGGTATGGTAGCATCTGTGACTGGGAACTACTAGGCTCCCCTCGCTCAAATAATCTATGCACGATGGGTGTAGGCTGGATGGTACTAGAAACAGGTCTCCGTATCGCCTCGTGTTCCCCCTTTTGGGGAATAAGAGGAGGATCCAAAGCTATGGTATCATCTCCTGAATGGTGGGGAGCGGCATCTGACCCCTCCTCATCATCTCTATCCTCATCCTCATCTCTATCCTCACCCTCATCCTCATCCTCATCCACATCCTCACCTGCATCCTCGCTCTCCTCATCTCTATCTGTGTCATCCTCCTCCTCCTCCTTGGCACTAGGCTGATCTCCTGTGGGTGGATCAGGATCTCCTGCCTCTTCATGACCCTCTCCCTCCTCTGGCTCCTCCGACCTGGATCCCTGATCCTCATCTCGGTCTCCATGTCTCCATGGGCTTGGATGGCCTGTCGGGTGATCTGGTGGAAAGATAGGCCCTGGGTATGATCTCATAAACCATGAGAGATACCTGCGCTGTGCTCCAGGCTCTGCAGAGTAATCAGTGACCACATCTTGATCGGATCCCTCTATATCTGTAGTCTCGATGTCATCTATCGTCAGTCTCGCTACTGCTCTAGGTCTGGGAAGGACTCGTGAGTGTCGAGTATAGATGGGTACATCGGCTGGAACACACTGCTCTAGCCCAAACTGCCTCCATACTCGGTTGAAGTAGAATGGGACTATGATATGTGAATATCATCCCCATAGTAGGCGGTTCCTCTGTAAGCATGCTAACTGTCTCTCCATCCCATCCCATCTGTGCATCCGCAGATATGGTCTCCATACTATCACCTCGGCTGTCAATCTATCAAATATCACTCTCCAATATAGCAGATCCCCAAATCTCCACTCGCTGGTAAGTGGATAAGCAAACACCCTAGGTCACTCGCTAGCCGTACTCATCGAAAAGCCGATAGGTCTGGTGCATGTGAAGTGCTCAAATATCCACACCTGCAGAAGTGTGCATGTCATCAAGCTGCAACCCTGTCCAAACACATACTCCTCAAGGTCGTGATAGAGATGTGCAAGCATACTCCGACCCTAAGCATATACTCTCCTATGTCTCTCCGTAGCTCTGATGCACCATGTGAGACCCCCATGCATGTGCGTACCTCGCCCATTAGGGCAGACGGCTAGTGCAATGATGGCAATCATAAGACGTCTCACAAGGGGCACCTCTCTTGTAGGATGTAAGAGCTAGCTGACCATGATGCGACCTCTTGTCTCGCTCGGCATGACTCTCCCTATGCAGTATACCTACTCTCTCTGATGGTCCTCCGTTGACCGATCGGTCGCGTATGTCACAGTAGCTCCTCTGATAGGAAGACGAAGTATGCGGTACACATCCTCAAGTGTAACCGTCATCTCTCCTACTGGAAGATGGAATGTGCATGTGTCAGGATCCCATTGCTCCATCAGTGCCATCAGTATCGCAGGATGAAATCGAATGGCCGACATGAGGATCGCATACCATAAACCCACGATCGACAATGTATCCCTCTCTGCCTGAGTCAGTCGGGGAATTTGATCTCGCAAACTATGAAGAATTTGCCCCGCCGTATGCTCTCTCATGTATGGGAGACCCTGCAACATAAAAACATCAGTATAATTAGTACTCAATCATCAAAATCATCTATGCAAACTGTCGAACATCGTATGCTAACCCTAACATCCCTCGCCAAGTCCTGATTGGGACCATGGCGCCCTGTCAGGGACCATGGCACCTTGAGGGGACCATGGCGCCCTGAAGGGACCATGGCGCCCTGAAGGGACCATGGCACCCCACAGGGACCATGGTGCCCTGGGTGGGACCCAGGGTCAGATGCCAGGGCCCACAAACGATCACAGAAAGTCAAATGCAGAAAATCAAAAGTCAACGTTCAGTCAACTCACCTCGTCCAGTCGCTCGTCATCGATCACGGCCTGCCGCAGGATCTCAATCCTTATGGGACGCTCCGATCGTCGTGAAGGCATGATGATGGCTATGTGGGCTCCACTGCAATGAACAATATTCAGAAATCAACAAAGTGACAAATGCAAATGTCACTTTCAAGGTATATGCTTTCATTCCTTTACCTTTACTTTCAAAACCCTAATTTTCCTCTATCACTCATTTCATCATAACTTGAGTTTGGGAGATGCGATTTTCGAACCGTTTGTTGCGTAGGAATTGTATTTTCATTCCCCTACTCTCGGGATGTTCCAAAAAGTGCTCTGATGAAGCCTATTCAGTGAACATCCCTCATGAATACTCTCTTACACAATTTGTCGTAAGTAAACATGCTACCCTGTTTCACCTCCCTAATAAGCAAGTCGAAACAGGGGGGGCATATAGCTACTCACAAATTTTGTCACTTTCCTTCGTAAGTATTAGGTGATTTTGTGATCTAACATGTGTTTTGTAGGGTGCGGTTCCTAACTGTGTACTGCAGATACCGCTGGGGGCTTCATCCGACAACTTATGGATATATCCTTTTTCAAATAATGTTTACTTTTCTGTACTTTAGCTTGCATATGCACGTAGTACTCATATGACCGCTAAAGTGGGGGCTAAATGTAGCATCATAAATTGTACGCACTTGCTAGGGTGGTACAATTTCACACCTAGTTTAGCACCCACCTTGGCGCATTTTACATTTTGCAATGCATTTCTCCTTTAGCACTTAATTAATCAAATTAATTAGGTCTAAGGTCCTATTTCATTGTCCTCCACATCATAAAGTTGGGCCCTTTCGTTAAAGTGTGCCCTTTTCATTTTATTCCTCCAATACATCATTCAATCAAAAACCCTAATTAAGTCCTATTTTGAACTTGGGGGCTTGGTTCCAGGAGTCAAAACATCTCGAAATCACCTGTAACTTCGGGATTCTCTCTAAAATCATCATATCCAACGGCCCTGAAAATTTGGTGAAAAGTTGTCGGGACCATGGCGCCCGGAGTGCACATGGTCTCGGACATTTTTCTCGAAATTTTAGGAGCACAATCCAATCATAAAATAAAGCTTAACCCAAAGAAATTGGCGGGAGATTCAATCTCTAGGTCGGCCAAAAGACGAAATTACGACCTAGGGTCTCATACATAAGAGCTCTCTTTCTTCATTTGAAAGGATCGGATTTTTGTTTCAGGAACCTCATATGCAGCGAAAAAGTAGATCTTTGAAGACTTCAACAACATTCAACATCCCTCTATCAAGCATTTATCAATTTCATTCATCCATTTAGGGCTTGGAAGACATTGAAGAACAATAGGAGATTACCAACTGAAGATTGGCTTGTACCCCTCCCTTGGGGGTTGGGTGGAAATCACCGAAGTGGGGGTTTGACTAAGGCAAAACCCTATATAACCGCCCATACCCTTTTCAAATATAAGTGCAGGTTTCGGGACTCGGATGACGCCACAGGTTACAGATCTGGGAAAAGCAGGTCGAGACAACACTTCACACCAAATTGCATAGCAAAAGACCTAGACAGGGGCGTGGGGCACCCTGGTCCTACCAGGACAGGGGCGCTGGGCTCCCTGGTCCCTGGGACAGAGGTGCTGGGCGCCCTGGTCCTCCTGACAAACAACATTTCTGATAGTTTCCAGAGTGCAAGACAGCAGTTTCAGGAGCAGTTTCTGACACTGAATCAGGACAGCGGCGCTCGCGCCCTCGTCCCGAACATTTTCAACTAGATTTTGACTCCGGGTACGCATCTGCATTCTTATTTCGTCCTTGTATTTACAGTTGTTCGTTGTTTAATCTCAATTCTGCAATCTTGTTATTCGTTTGTACATGCATTTTGGGATTAGGACTTGAACTTGCATCATTTTATCTTTCAATTACAACAAAGGAATAGAAATCCTAATAGGTAGCCTGTGGCTCTCTCTTTCACAAAAAGAAGTAGCCAATTGTGTGATACCTCTAGGCTCTTTTGTATTCTGTAATGTGTGTGAAAAGGTAGGATTAGGGCATGTTAACCTAGTCTCGCTTTTTCCCCTACACAACAACAGGTATGGATATTGAATTGGTGGGATATACAGATTCAGATTGGGTAGGTGACTCTCAGGATCGCAAGTCTACTTCAGGGTATTGCTTCTCACTTGGTTTCGATCCAGTTTATTGGTCGAGCAAGAAGCAATCTGCAATTTCTCTTTCATCGATAGAGGTTGAGTATCAAGGGGAATTAAATGCCACCATGAGGTTATTTAGCTTCAGAATATTCTCACTGGGTTTGGTATTCCAATCAAAAAGCCTACGATCATCTTTTGTGATAATCAAAGTGCTATAAAGATCTCAAGAAATCCAGTTCATCACAAGACGATGAAACACATTGAGATTCATATGCATTACACGAGGGAGATGATTCAAGAAGGCATCACTGATCTTAAATATTTTTCTACATCAGAGCAGACAATGGACATCTTCACCAAAACCTTCACTGAAAGCAAGTTCCTTCATTTGTGATCTTTGTTTGGGATGCAACAAGTGTCTACTTGAGGGGGGGCTTCTTAATCCTTCATTATTTCTATCTCTATTTGTGGGGGGGGGGGTCTTCTTTTGGGGGGATATCTATGTATATGGGTACCTAACATGGCCTCCTTTATTGGTACCCATATTTTCACCCACCTAAGCTACACTTAAGGGGGGTGTTAGTGTAGATTTTTTTTTGTTATGTTAGGGGATATTTATTTTTCCTACACATATAATTTAAACTTTCTTAGGTTATTTGAAGTGGTTAATATGATGATACATGGCGAAATACTTCAGGTACATGTGTAACTCTTCACCTCGCATGGGTAGTTGAGTTATATACCTTGTTTTGGCTTGTTGTGCCACCTCTCATAACCAGTATTTTGTCATTTCCTAAGTGGGTTATGAGGTTGTTGGGTTTCTCACCCTCTTTTGGCCTTATGTGCCAACTTTCTCAACTCCTTTCCTATCTTCATCTAAGGAGGTTATGCCACATGATTTGGTATTTACCAAGAAGGTAAAATCTCCCACATTTTATGGGGAATAAGAGTTAATGCACCCCTTGTATGTATATGCTATTATTTTTCTATGCAATAAGCAATATACTCTCACCTTCACTAGTTCATTGATAGCTTGGTGACAGTCTTCTCCAAATTCTCTTTTGTCTCTATTTTTTTTATTTCATGTCAGATTTCTTCATTCAACTATTTTGATATTCAATCATCTATTTCTTAGAGTTGCATGCGATCTACGATTGACATTAGATCCTGGCTCAGTTGTCACTTCTCGCAAAATCTAACATCACTCACCAACAAGATTGACAATTTGATATGCCACTAGTTAGATCCTCTCTAATCTAGAAGCTAAGAGTTGGTATTCCAATTGTTGCCAATCCAGTAGCTAGATACTAAAAACCTGTCTAGTCGCTTAGATATCAAATCCTTCCACATGTCCTATTGCTCCATGTATACACATCGAATGTACTATGGTTAATGTTAATCAAGTCCAAGAGGAAAATATTATCCTTAAAGGCCTAAGAAGATAGATCAATCTTACAAAACCCTCCTTTCTTTTCCTCCAAATTAGTAATAGCATTGAAATCTCTAGCCATGATCCAAGAAAAATGGGGATTCTGGGATTGAACAAACTGAATATGGACCCAAATGTAGGATTTTCCAAGAGGATCAAATAGAGCATAAATATTAGTTAAAAGACAGTTATTTAGAGACCAAGTTAGAAGTGACACGTATCATAGAATATTTGCTAGATATCCACTCAATGGAAAAAATCTTCCTTGGATTCCAAAAACAAGCCAAACCTCCAACACTTCCTTGAGCACGAATGCATTAAAAATAACCTCTTCACCAAACATTGGGAGAAATGCTAAAAGCATTATCTACTAACAACTTAGATTCCTATATAAAAAAATATTTGAAGTATGAAATTTTATCAAGTCTTGAACAACCTTTTGTTTAGGGATGTTGTTCAACCCCCTTGCACTACATGAGAGGACTATCCTTTTTTAACATTGGAGAATTGAGAATCAATCAGCTTGATTGATCTTGACTCCACCAAATTCTCTCTCATCACTTATATTTTATCTTTATCTTTCTTGTATCCCACTTTAGGGGCCTTCTTTGGCCCTTTCTTGTTGAAATTCTTCTATTGAAGACCCAAAATAGGAGGAGCCTTTTTTTTTTTTTCAAAATATTGCTCTCCTATCTCCACTAGAGGATTAAGGCATTCCAAGGTACATTTTTCCCCCACTTTTGTATTTACTAATGTCTCTAGAATGTCACTAGCCTGCTAAACATAATCAATATTCATCGAAGTAATAGGTAGAGAAATCTAAGATTTGTCTTGGATGGAGGAAGCCCTAGGGACTTCCAACACCTCATCCAAGAGTACTTCAGAGGAATGCATCCGAAATTTCATCCTGTTAATTTTCTCCATGTCTTCCAAGGCTTAATAATGATTCAAAATGCCCTGATCTTTTTTATACTCTAAAGTATATTTTTAGCCTCATTCCTTGTTGTGAGGCTTCACCGAAACAAACCCCTCCTTATCAAAACCCCCTCCATCAAAGGGTCTTTCCCTTTACCATCATTCAAAAAATGACGAGGGGGCACATTGGCTAAAGGTCCAACAAAGTTAAATTTTGGGTATTTCCTATGCAAATGCCCACACTCATGACATAATCGACACTTGAATGAAAGAGATTCATAATCCAACTATTGAATCCAAATGAAAGAGCCCAACTGAATCTCTATAGAGTTTTAAAAAGGATCATTTAAATATTTTTCAACACAAACATGGGAAAAAGTAATTGCCTTCTTGTCTATTGTTTGTTGGTACGGTCCTAAAAGTTTGTCGAGCAAAAGGGCTATCATATAGAATATTGTTCCTCCAAAGTTTCAATGGAATCCAAGAGAATCGGACCTATATAGGAAGCCTTGAAGGGAGTTCTTCTAAAAGATTTAATCTAATATGCCACATTTTGATGAATAATCTAACCTAATTATAAAAATAGGACCCTCCTTGGAAGGCTTTTTATTAATCCAACATGCAACATAACACTAATAAAAATCATTGGATACTAACAACACTTCCATGCCCCCCTCTGGTTCCACATCATCTGAACCCAAGATTCAAAGGTTGAGAGAGAGACCCGAATCCCCATAAATTTATAATTTAGAGAAATATTTGTCAAATATGAAGCATATTTCACAATTGAATCTAGTTGAATAACCAAAATTGTTCTAGCTTCAGAATGATCCAAATAACCATTAACCTTTTGAAGTTGAGGCCCACTAGATCAAGAGGGAGATCCACCATGCACAACTTAGTGCAAAAAATCACCAAAGTCCGCATGCATAGAAAAAACATACTTCATTTCCTTAATGACATCCCTAAACAAAGTAACTTGAGAGCTATCCAAACCCCTTAAAGAGGCCATCTCCACTAAGCAGAGGAAAACAAAGCCCCCACACCCATGCTACACCAAAGACAAGCCCCCACATAGAAAAATGCAATTAAAATAGGCAAAAGAACAAATTGAATACTCTTGGAACACACACACCCTCCAACACACTTCCATGCATCATGCAACCATCCCTTGTAATTTTCAAAGACCCCCAACCCAACATTTAACACCCAATCAACTGAAAAATGATGCTAGGGTAGAGCACTGACTTTCTAGGGAAAAAGACCATGTTGATTTTATATCAAACAAAAGCCAAAATAAATATTATTCACTATATTAATTAGTATTAATCTTAAGGCAATAATTAGAGACTTTTAGTGTGATCAATTTAATAATTAAAAAAATTATATTGTAATAATTAACATTCAAGTAGGATGCTCAAAGAACACACACATGTTTGATAAGAGGATGTTGCACATATGAGTCTTTGTTGTCATTGATGTCAAATCTATTGTCGTAGTCCGGGATCTCAAACCTATTGTTTGTCTAGTTGACTTATTGGTTTTGTTTGGTTGTTGGTCCTACTTGTTTAGAAGTGATGTGGTGTAGATGCATGTGGTCTAACAATACTCTACTTAAGTCTTTGATATTAGCTATATATGCTTGTTGGTCTGGATGTCTATTAGTTAGTAATATGGTGTAGAGCTATATGTGGAATGATGTGATGTTTTTTAGGAAAGATGAATATGCTATGCTAACTATCTACAAGTTTTCTAGATGACCAATGTTGATGATATGATGTATTTCTAGAGGATTAACGTCTCTTGTTTGGTCCTAAAACTATGTGACTATCTTTGGTGATTGCTTTGGTGAATAATATCTTTGTTTGGAAGTGTGTGTGTGTGCACCAAATATGTTTCAAATAGTTTTGTGATTGAAGTTGAATGATTATGGCAGATTGATCTTTTCATATTTTAGTTTCTCAGTTGGACAAATGTTTCTCTATGAGCGTTATTTATGTCTGTGCAGTTTTAGGATTTTGTGGAGGAACGTGATGCATTCCTCATCTTCCTAGTGCTTTAAGGTTGTTGTGGATCATTGGATATTATTCCTAGCATGTCATGCTTCCTTTGTGGTGAGCCGCATATCTTATTTTTGGGTCTAAATTAAATGTTTAGGGAAAGAAAATTGGTATGAACTGGCTTATGTGTTTGGATATGTGTTGTTGTATGTAGAACCTTTAAGAGGATAATTAGGAGGTGTGTTGAGTTGATGTGAATCTTCACACGTCTTCTTTTCCTTTCACATGTAATGTTTTTGGTTGATTGTGCATATACATGCTACGTCTTTTGGCTGGCCTAATTGAGATTAATGATGATCCGGTGGATATATAAAGATAGATCAATTGAGATGTTTGTATATAGACAAAGTGTGTATAAAAAATAGAGCAAGTGTATGGTATGGTGAAGTAGATGGAAATTTGAGGCCCAAATTTGATTTTGATGTGATAAAGATAAATCAAATGAGTATTAAGCTATGAATTGTTATTTGCATGTTGGTAGATGCTACTCCCTTATGTAGCTCAATCTCTTATTTTATTGTATTAGGACAAATGTTTTGTATCTTGCCCTGAAGAAGTGATCTTCAATTGTGCAAGTATTTCTATTATAACTTGCACTAAGGTTGTGCACTTTATCTTGCAAGTCCAAAGAAATGATCTCCTTGGCCTATGGCCTAAACTTTATAAACACTTATTATACACATTGCAAGTTTGATTCTCGCCATGGTTTTTCCTAGTTTTTTTTTCCACGTAAAAATCTTGGTGTTCTTATGTGGATGCATTTCTTGTTTCAGTTATTTACTTTAATGCACATATGATGAATGGTTTGGTTTGGTTGTTGGTGCTACTTGTTTAGAAGTGATGTGGTGTAGATGCATATGGTCTGACAATACTCTACTTAAGTCTTTGATATTGGTTGTCTATGATTGTTGGTCTGGATGTTTATTAGTTAGTAATATGGTGTAGAGCTAGATGTGGAATGATGTGATGTTTTTTAGGAAAGATGAATATGCTATGCTAACTATCTACAATTTTTCTAGATGACTAATGTTGATGATATGATGTATTTCTAGAGGATTAATGTCTCTTGTTTGGTCCTAAAACTATGTGACTATCTTTGGTGACCGCTTTGGTGAATAGTATATTTGTTTGGAAGTGCGTGTGTGTGCACCGAATATGTTTCAAATAGTTTTGTGATTGAAGTTGAATGATTATAAGTTGAATGATTATAAACACTTATTATAAACATTGCAAGTTTTATTCTCACCATGGTTTTTCCCAATTTTTTTTCCACGTAAAAATCTTGGTGTTCTTGTGTGGATGCATTTCTTGTTTCAGTTATTTACTTTAATGCACATATGATGAATGGTTGTTATGGTTTAAGTGCTTTAATTTGATCAAGTTTTAGCATATGTTGACCCCCCCTGCCTCTCAACATCTGATATAGTTCAACAATGGATGGCTCAAAAAATTAACAATGGCAAAGGTTTTTAATAGTATCAATAAGTCAAAGGGAAGAGGTGGTCCTTAGCCATAATATGTTTTGACATAACCAAGCTTAAATGACATACTCTAAGTGTTTGTTGTTTAGGTGGTTAGGCCATGTGGGTCTCTCTTAACCCAAACCTTTCTTGTTCCAATAGAATTCTACATTTCAATTGTTGCATTTTTCATTCACATTCTCACAACATTCCATGTTTTTGTTTTCACCTTTGTTCTTTCCATTGTTTTGAAAGAATTCAGTTTTGTAGGTTCTGATCGCCCTCATTTCTCACATCAAAATCCCATGTACTATTTTGCCCATAAAAAATCTACATTAACTTAGTATGCACATTGAAAATGGTTTAATGCAGTATAGTAATGAGCTGTATGAACACCAATTATTGTTCGTTGTGAAGTAATAAAGGCGTGTCTAGTCATTTCCTACATGCTTACGTGATTTACAAAACTTTCTACATTTTCTTTGTGTTTTAATTTTTTAATTATTTTCTTTGATAGTGCAAAAGAATTATTAAATCAAGATATAATTTTGAAAGAAATTAATCACTATTGTTGATTTTATTTGTTGAAGTATGAACTATACATCCAATACGATGTTCAATACTACTTTTAACTCTATTTAATGCAAAAAAAAATTATGATGTTTGTTATAGTCAGAATGGTGGATGTAACAAATTTGGGTGATATAGGCATACACATTGAATACTATATAGGGCATTAACATTAGAACAATATCTCGGGTAGCCCATCCATTTTCCTCTTTCAATGTCCCTTCACATTCCAATCTTGTGGTAAACTTTCTTCTCCAAACCTAAGAATAGTCATGGTCATTTTAAGTAGTGAAAGATGAGATGCAAAAGTTCAATATTTTTGTCATATAATACACAAGAGTGAGAATGAGCAACAAAGGTCTTTCTAAATGACATGCTTAGGTGGGTTTGAGTCCTTCACATAACTCTTTTTTGAAGCGATGGTAAAACCAATAAATTTTTATCTCTATTATTTAGATATATAAAGCCATAGAAAATGCTTGAATTTTTTTTACTTCCTTTATTCTATTTGATTTATAATACAAACAATTTGCAACATTGGCTTTAAGACATACACTGCACCAAAAACTTGTATTAGCTAAAGTTAGAATTTCCCTAAGATTAATAGAGAGTAACAATATATTATAAAGAATATGGGTTCTTCAATCAGAATCTTTTAAAGGAGAATGTTTTGTAAAATTAAGGATCTGTACAATTAAGCTTTCATTATACTTTTATTTTATAAAATTGAAGATTTTTAACTATAGTATTTGATGAAAACTTCCTTTCATTATGTTTTGATGGGTGTCCACACCATGTCCCAAAGTGTCAATTTTACCACAGGCAAGGAGGATTCTAGCAACTTGGTTATGGAAAAGGTCTTTATGCCTGGCAATTGCTTAGTTTACATGATTTGTCTATACTTCACATTTGCGTACATGTCTATCAATGCAGTTGTAACTCTAACATTTGACAACAATATCCCTTCCTTTATCCTTTGATAGGTAATAAAGTTGATACAATAACTCTAGTGTACCGTAAGGGCAGACCCTTGTTTCTATTTGACATATTTGGACAATATTATAATCATTATATTTTAGCTAGGATTTTGATTACAAATCTGATTAACCTTGAAGCTAATGTGGTGTTTGTAGTTCCTTTGAATGTTGAATATTGTCGTCTTATGTAGGTAATAAAGGTTTAAATATAGGACAACCATCCTTGGTTGTCAAATTCCTCTAATGACACCATTTCTTCAATGATACTTTGACTATAGTAGTCATATTAATAGCCCTTTTCTAGTTAAGACGTGATTATTATGATAAATTAATTATGAAAATGGGACATGATAGTGCCCATGGATTGACAAAAACATTGGGGCATATAGGTAATTTTTTGCTATCACAAGATTGATTTGATTATTCTTTTAAAAATAGTGTATTAGTCAGTTAAATTTGATTGTTTATGATTACACAATGAAGTAATAACTATGAAAAAGTGTTATGTTGTAATAGCTATCTCCTTTTTATGTTATCCTACATTATATGTTTCTCAAGATTTTGTATTTAAATAGCTTATATCATATTTGTGTTTGTTTAAATGAAGAAAATATTCAAACCTTGGTGGCAATGCTTCAGTGGTATAAAATTATTAATGGAGAGATGATGTCCTATGCATGTCTAGTTGCATGGAATCCATCATGATAATACGTCTCTTATTTATAGTAGTCATTTGAGATAGTGATGATTATCAATATGTCTAGTGCTCAATGTTAATGCCTGAGAGTAGCAAGGTTCCAAGTGCCATGATTATCATGTTAGTATTAATAAGTGCAATGAGTAGCATGTTAGTATTGATATATATTTGCATGTACATGTGTATATGCATATACATATACATGCATTTTGCATATAGTAAAAATATCAACTATGCAAAAACAATATTTTATTTTATTTTTCTTTACAGTATGTACTATCATATGACGAGGTAGGAGAATTTTTTTGCCTTTTTTTTTTTAAGTAATCAAAATAGGAAAATAATTATGTCAATATTCATCTCTTGATCCTCTTGTATCCAATGGTGAGGTTCTTTTATTCTCAGGAGATCATCTATAAAATTTAACCTACAAAACTATCATAATGAACACCAAATATAGGGTGATTTGGTGTTTCAATCATTAGTTACTTACATGTAAATATTTGGTTATCCTTAATTGACATGGTTACTAGTATACTATTAAAAAATGTATGTTGCATTTTTATATTTAGGAGTTGTACAATGTTGTAGGTTACATATAATTACTAGTTACATATAGGACTTAGATGTGGGTTATCTACACCCTTAGATATTTTAGTGTTGTTGTGATTATAATCTGTGACTTCATTTAGTAACATGCTTCATTGATTTGATTATCATGACGAGGAGGAGAGATGGTGTTACTAAGTATAGTCATGATGTGGGACCTATGCTTGTTGACTATGCAATGTAGACATGTGTGATATGGTGGGAGTTGATGTTAGTACATTTGATGGTGATGATGGTGTCATGGACGTTCCTTGTGCTTTTAGGATTTCAGTTTGACATGATTGTTTGTGCAGGCACATTGTTAGTGGTGTTGGATTGATTCCTAATAGTTTGTGGTAGTGTGTCTTCTTATTTAAGGATCACAATTTTAATTTACCTTTTGGGATATCTTGGTGTTATAGTTGATTTATTTTAATAAGTGAGGGCCTTTGATTTATGTTTAGTTAGGATATTATTGTGATGTTAAGGATAAATTTCTTACACATTTTAGTGGGAACTTATGATAATGATGGTTTAATGGTGTTATCTTCTTGGTTTGGAGATTGTGATTGTGATCTTCCTTATGAGAGCTCTTTGTATTTAGTTCCTTGATTGCATTAGGGACATATAAGATATTCAATTTTAATGTGGTTATCATGATGCCATATGTAGCTTATGTTATGATTTAGTGGGTTCTTGTGGCAGTGATATGAATTCATCATTTGATGATAAATGGTCTTTTGTAGTGGTTGTTGGTGTCATGGAGGAGCTATTGGATCTTGTTTCTTATGCAATGGGAGTTCATTAATATCTTGGGTATCATTGATAGGAGATGATTATCTTCATGTGATTTGGAAATGTTGACATCTTGGTTAGCCATGGAGGACTCTTTAGCATTTGGTTGATGTCTTATGAATTGTTGATCGTTGACAAGTGATCCTTTCTTATGGGATGGTTAGTATTGTGTCTTAGTTCACTCTTGATTGTGCGTTGGAGTGTTGGCATGATATAGGTTCTCTTAGGAGCTTGATATGTTTATTGGATCATATGATCTTCTTTTGACAAGATGTGAGATCATTATGTCATTATTGTGTTCCTAATTCTAAAGATATGCATTTGGAGATTTTACGGTGGTCTAGTTGGTTCACTTGATTTTAAGTGCATTGGTCATTTTCTTAGGATCTTCATGATGGTGCTATTTTTCATTTTATAGAATGACATGGATTGATCAATTATAGGTGTTCACAAAATATTGGAGACATGGGTGAGGCTAGGAGATATATTGGGACTAGAGACATGTGTTGAGATAGATACTCTTTGATACGAATTTAGTAGGAAGTTCGAGGGGTTTACAACTTTGTTGGACATGAGTTCAACATGGATATACAATGATTCATTCTTAGAATGAGTCATGATGACTATGTTACCCTAGAGGTGCATTCTCGTTCTCCAATCTTGGTCTATTTGATAATAAATCATTCTAAAAGATATTGTGCACCTTGCTTTCAAATATATTTTGTTTCATGCTTTTATTTTGTCATGGGAATTGAGTCTTGATCCACAATGATTGGTTTTGGGACTTATTTGAGGATTATTTGGCATGAATGATTTGAGGCTTTATCTTCACACGGTTGCAAATATTGAGCTATGATTTGACTATTTTTAGAGGATTCATTTGAAGAATGTTTGCATGTTTATCTCCTTGTGTGCATGAGTTTATTTATGATGTCTTTCATTGATGGAGTGTTTAGAAGATGTTTTGGGCTTGTTTCCTTTGAATTAGGAATGAATTTGGTTTGATATTATTTTGGTTTGAGATTCATATTTATTGGATATGGCTAGATATAGATGATGTTTTTATCTTTGAGGTTTAATCAAGGAGATCATACTTATCACAATTTGAGCATTTAGATGTGTATGTAGAAGAAAATACTAATATTTTTACTTGAAGGTTCTCTCTTTGGTTGTTTTCTTCTTCTTGGATGTTTGCATTCACATGATATTAGAGTTAAGCTTTGTACAATGTTATGGTGATCACTATGTTTGTGGTAATGTGTCAATTATTCTTTGGTGACAACATGGAGGTTACTTGATCTTGTTCTTTTATATTGTGTGAATAACTTAGGAGAGCTAGGGAGAATAATGGTGAGAGGTTTATTGTAAAATTCTTCTTTTCAAGTTTTGTATATCTTTGTGGATGTCCCTTGGTACTACATTATATTGGTTACACTCTCTATGTGATGCTATTGGTGGACTTTGGATGCCTTAACAATTTTCAAATTTAACATCACCTATGTGGTGGGAGTTCTTGGATGTGTATGATCTTAATTGCTAGATTTTATACATGGAGCTTGTGATTAAATTTCATAGGTGTGATATTTTGATGGTATGAAGTCTACTTGTTATGAGGTGTATACCTTAAATTTGAGGTATGAATAGTTGGATGTGTTAGAAACTAACTATGGTTGCCGATTTCAACTATGGTGATTATTTCTTGATAGCTTTTGATGCATATTCATTACCATTAGATTAAGTATTTGTGTCAAGATATTAGTTTGAGGTAGGAATTATGCTTCTATTTGCTAGTTAGTGTGACATATCTTTAGATGTGTTTTAATCTTTGTGCATTGTCATGATGAAGGATGAGAGAATTTTTGCTTGAGATGGTGGTCACCTTGATTATCATTATATGTATCTTGATAGAGCATATAGAGTAATTTTATTCCTTGATAGCATATGTGGCTTGTTGGGTGAAAATTTTGTAAACTAGTGAAGGGTTACAAAATTTGAGTTTCACGATAGTACATGAGATAATACTTCTTAGAAGGCAAAGTACAATCTCTCCTAATTATAAGGGAAGACTCCCCCTTTCTACTACAATTTCTATTTTCCATATTCTACCTGCTAACTTAAAACTAATCTAGGATGTCACAACAATTTCGTTTTCTCTTTTTAGAACAAGTTCTATCTAATTCTCTATTTAGAACATACTCCTTTTTTCAATTGAAACAACTCAAACTTGTAGTAATATTAAAACTATGCTAATTAGTAAGTAAAGTGTCAATGAAAGAACAAAGTCTTTTGTTACTTCATTTTTCTAAAAATGACTTAGGGACAAGCCTTATGTATATGAACTCAAAGTTTCTTTCAAATAACTGAGTCCTCTCAACCACTATAACCCAAAATACCAATATATTGCTAGCTCAAAGGCTTTCAAATATATTGTAAGATTTCTACTTTAACAAGATAACCCAGTATAGCACAAAGACTTTACCTTCTTATCTACTTAATATGAACTTCAAAGATAATAAAAAAAGCTCAAATAATTTCCACTATTACCCATACCAATTTCCTATTCTTGAATTCTCAAAGTAACACAAAGTCTACTTTTATAAACTCAAGTTATTCTTCAATATTTTGCAGCAATAACAATACACAACTTAGATCTTCCAAGAACATATAATATAAATGACATAAGAACATTTACATCATACTTAAGAATGATTCCGACATAAAGATTGAGAGCCAAACCTGTCTTCTCTTTGATTAAGTTTGCAACCTCACAATATGAACACCAAGTTTCACTTTGCTCTTCACTTTGGCAGAGTTTTGTTGCATAAAATAATGATGGAAAAAGATCCTTATTACAATAAAAATCCTCAAATATATAGAGGAGATATGTAGCATGAAACTAGGAAAGTGCAACTGATTTGTGACCTATTTGACTTAGAACACGTGCAGTTCTACATGTGTACTAAAGCACATACAAAATGACACTTAAGGTGTCAATTGATATCACTAAATAGCACTAGAAAATCACAAAAATGACTAAGTGTCATTTCCTTCATATTGACTTATGTTTCTGGAATTCTTCAAATTTCCGCAAGACATTGTTCATCTGAGTTCCATTGGGTCCCTGGGTATGGCTGGTGATAATCTTGACCCACATGATAGAGTCTTCTAAATCAACACAACACTTTATATGTTAGTTCAGAAGAGAATCGAGAAAATTTAAAATGAATTGTAAATCAACCAATTTATCAATAGATGACAAAGAGAAGTCCTCCTTATTAATTTTAATAGTCACCAATAAGCTAGATTCCTTAATGACCACATCCACATCATGAACCTTTTGATTTTCATTAAGGAAAGAAAATGGAATCTCAAAGACTTTATCAACAAGCTCTTTCTTCTTATCTACACATTTTTTTTGAGCTTTCCTCATGTCCTTGATAAGGCACCCCGGGATATTCACTTGGTGCTCTAGTGCCTCTCTTTGCTCAACATACATATGTCAAGAAGAAATAACACCATTCCACACAAGATCATTGGAATCAAAGTCTTCAAGATTCAACCATGCCTCAAAATTCTTCTCTTGTGCTCCCAATTCTTGAGAGAATATTTCTATGGTGTTGTCCACTTTTACTTTTATGACATCAAGGTTACTGACAATAGTGGAGGCTTAGCTTAGCAGTCATGTGCCTTGACTTAGCATCCTATCCATCTATTCTTCCACTTCTCTACTTCATGATGTTGCTTACTTGACCCTTTTTACAACTTGCTCATCTAGTGATGAAGTCACCAACTCAATGGTTTCTGAAGACTTGGTAACTTTGAGTAACACAGTGGTGAGTTGATCAACCCGTGCCTTGAGTTGATCCTTTTTGACCTTATCTTCATCATTCTTGGCAACAAGAGCGTCCAAAGCTTATTGAGAATCTGTTGCAGCAGAGTCATGAGTTTGCTTTCCCAACTCAATGCTATGGATTACATAATCTCATTCTTGGATTTAATCCATATCTTTATCAGGAGGAGGGACAACAACCTTTGTATATTTGTTTCTTTCTTTTTCCACCTTTACCCTTGACAAAGTTTTGGCTTTCTTGGTGACCTTGGGTTTGGTGGGGACAAGGTGACTAAAATCAAAGTTATTAGGAGACATCACTTGCTTCTTTCTCTTGGAAGCATTAGAGAATAACCATGGAGGTAAAGTTGAATCATCATCATCACCTGTCACCACAACTTGAGAGGGATTGATTGACTCTTGAATAGTAGTGGTCACAATAGGTGATGTCATGGTAAAAACATTGATAGGATTTTCAAAAGATGACTCATTGGGTCTAGAAACCATCTTTGTGATAAACATCAAAATCATCCAACATGGTGTTACTACTTATTAAGTTGCCATTAGTTTTATATCCAAAGTCATTCTATACACTCTAGTCGGTTACTACTACCGAAATATTCAGTCGGTATACACAGAGCAGTCGGTTATAGAAGAAAGTATTCACAGAGCCCAGTATCAACCGAGCTGTCTACCGAGCAGCAATAATGATACACCAAGTGGAACGTGTTACCAGATTCATTGAACCTAGACACACATGTGGAAACATGTTACAAGATCGAGGAACAAAGAATCGTTATCACATTGGAAATTGCACTTCTAGATTGTGTATGATTTTGAGGTCATCTATCCAATGAAATATTTTGTATGGTTATTCATTCAATAAATCATGTTTGTAAGATCGAAGCAATGAACCAGATCACTGACATAAGAGATCTATTAATATAGCATGGATTGGGATCAGATAGAGATATAGAGGTATGTATGTATGAGTGTGAAGACAGACATATATGAAAAGCAAAATCATGGGAAAGCACTAAGTGTTATGACTGTTACAGAGACACAGAGGTCACCAAGAAGGATTTTAGAGAATAGTCAAGGAATAAAGTAAACAGAAGGGTTTATCGAGTTACTCTATGGGTTATCGAGGTATGCTATAAGCAAGGTAATCTCATTTTGAGCACATAGAATCTGCTATAACATTTCAGATGTAAAGTTGCAAATATTTGTAAAGATTTTATTGTAATATTTTGAAGTTGTAAGAGAAACCTTTAACAGGGTAAAAGACTCTAACAAAGTCTATAAATTGTAAAGTCTTTAACCAGGTGCAACATTTTAGAATAAGTGTTGTAAAATCCTTTAGCAAGGTAGATCTAACGATCTTGATACTCCTAAGAGGGTAAGCTATCAGAAATAGCTAAACTTGTAGCTCTAACTGAGCACCCTTTATTATTGCAGTAGTGAAGTTGTGGGTGCCATCCCCACCGCAGTTTTTCTCTCTAACCAAGAGTTTCTGCATAACCAAAATATGTGTTATGGAGTGAATCATGTATGGTTGTTATCTATTTGTTTTAGCTTTATGTTATGTTACAATAGTTTTTGGTTTATGCATAACAATAAAGATATTGTTGGTAAAAGGATTTGAAGTACTGATTCACCCCTCCCCTCTCAGTACATTAGCTTTCCATATTGGGCCTAACAATTGGTATTAGAGCTTGAATCTTGGAAAAGGGTTTAACAACCTAAAGAAAAAGATCTTATCAATGGAAGGCTATAAACAATCTCAGAGAATTGTGTATCTGTAAGAAGAGTTGGATCATGCTAATCAAGTGATTGCAGACATGCAAAGACAAATGTAAAAATCATTGAAAGTTAGAAGAAGATTGTCTGATGATTTGCAGGACTCTCAAGAGTTAGTGGAACAAATTGAGACATCATCTGAGAACAGTGTATCTGAAGAGACTGAAGAGATGGTTGGAGAATTGAAAGAAAAGAACAAAGCACTGACTGATCAACTAAAAGCAATGAAAAGAGGACATGAACATTTCAGTACACAGATGACTAAAAATCTTGATGCATTGAGGACAACTGAGGATAAAGTAAGAGATCTAGAAAGAGAAAAACAACAGCTTGAAGCATTAGTATTTGAAAAGAATGATGAAATCACTAGGTTGACTGGAATACAAAGTAATCTGTTAGATCAATTGGGTTATGCACATCATGAAGCAAATATGAAGGATAATGAGAATCCAGCATTGAAACTTGAACTATCAAGATTGACCAATGAACTTGAAACAGAGAAGAAATCCAAAGAAACACTGAAGAAGAGTTATGAAGCATCAAAGATGTTGGATGAGCAATTGAATACAAGAAGACCCAACAAAGATGCAGGACTCGGTTACAAAGGAAAAGACTCTACCGAGAAGGGAATCCACACTACCGAGAGAGGAGAATCATCAAAGCAAGCTAGAAACAAGAAGAACATCAAAGGGAAGAAGCCTATTTGCAACTACTATGGAAATCAAGGTCATACTGCCAACTTGTGCCAAATCAGAAAAGGTAAGCAACCGAATGTCATTAGGTCTAATGGTTATTGTTACAATTGCAATAAATATGGTCAGGCATCTAATCAATGTAGGACAAAGTCTATTAAAAATTATCAGAAGGCAAAATTCAAAGGGTTTTGTAAAAACTACAATAGATATGGACATAGTACCGAGAAGTGTTGGTTTAAGCAAAAGAACTATATGTGGTCTGCACACCGAGCAAATGCTAGAGGTTACTGATCTCACACAGATCCTTACCAATAGTATTTTGCAGTACCATGGGATTACAATACAAGGATATGGTGTGAATGTTGTGGAAGATATGGACATATAAGTGCCAACTGCTTTATAAGGTTTGGAATGAACAACCGAAGATCATGGAGAAATCCTGGTATGACATGTTTTCATTGTCACAAAGTTGGACACTTGGCTAGAGATTGCAGAGATCAACCTAGAGGAGACATTGAAGAAATAAAAGGCAAATTACAGATGATTTGGAAAAAGAAGGAAATTGTGTCAAATAAAGAAAACACCTTACCTACCGAGTTAGGTGCACCTATTCCAAATTAATCGGTAAAGGTATGAAGGGACTGCATTCTCTCAAAGGTTAAATCTTAACAGTTCCTATTTTATCATACACTTAATTCAAAATCTGCATAGCTAAAGATGCATTAGGAAATTTGAAATTTTATCAAGTCTTTTGGAAGCCTATCTAGTCGGTAAATACAGGAAGATTGGCTACTTGGTAAAAGCATAAAAAGGAAGTGGTACCGAGTGCATTTAATGTCTTTTGACCTAACTGCATGAAGCCTGATAAGGTATATTGTGTACTTAAAGCTTTTATGCGGTCATTTCACACTTACCAAGTTTTCAAGAAAGTAGAGCAAAGCGATTCAAAGGCGATCAAACCACCTCCCAAGCGAATTTCAAGGTATTTACACATCGATCTCAAGCATTTCTAAGAACTAGTTTACCGATCATATCAGTTGTGAATGTCTGTTTTACATTTGCTAAGTGGGAATCGTCTGTCGTTTGAAAGTTTTCAAACCCTAGGGATCTTTTGTTAAGTGATTATGCGAAATCTGCAATGGCACCTAAGATCCAGAAGCCCGTTGTTGTTCAGAACATTGAAAAGCCCTCACTGAAATACTCTTTAACTCCCAAAGTAGCATCTGAACCGGATGATAAAACTGCATTTTCACTCATTCCGGATAAGGTTTTACTAGTTGAGGATGTCAAATTCTTCACTAAGTGTCGTGTTGAGGAACTGGGTCATGTTGAAATTAAGGACACATATGATGAATTGTGTACCGATGGGAAATTGGATAGCAAGCATGAACACATCAAAATCAAGGGATTGACCGAAGCCCTAACCTATCCCCGTGTATTCAAACCCCAGTGGGTCAAGTTTGTTCTGAGTAGAGTTCATGGTGATTTCATGTGGTTAGAAGAGCAACCATTTAAAATCACCAAGGAAATCATTCATTTGATCACCGGTTACCCTATTTTTGATCATGCCCGAGCTCAGAAAATGATATCACAAAAGGAATTGATCACTTTAACCAGAGTTGAATCGGATTGCAGAGGATTGAAACTAAACAATGTGACAAATGCAGAGCTAAAGTTTTCCATTAGAGTAATAGGTTATTGTTTTTTCCAATCGGCAAGGGAAAACAATGTACCCTGTGCAGCAGTCGACTTAGCATATAAAATTGTGAAGAAAGGAATGAAAAGTGATCTTTGTGAAGTATTATTGAAAAACCTGTTTGAGAATCTAAACACCATAAGGAAGCCGAAGAAGAACAACTCGGCAAACACACTGAAGTTTGGATCACTGTTAGTATGCATGTTTTTCTACTTTGAGAAATTCTTTCCATTAGTCAGTAATGTAGTTTGGGAGCTACACTGACCAATCACCCATCAAATCAATGACTTCATCAAACAACTAGGTGATAATTTTAATGATATTATGGATGATTATTTCAGCAAGTTTCAAGAAAGGATGCATAACAGGTTCCGGATCCCACCCCAGTTAGTAGAGAAATACAAGGATGACATATGTTTTGATGTAGACACCGACTACTGTTATGTTAATGTTGTGGAACCAAGAACCCAATCTTTGCCACCTATGGGTTATGAGATTGATTTTGACATCACACAACAACAGATAGATGCTTTTCTTACACTACCAAGGCATGCTACCGAACTGAGATATGGTACATATGAAGAAGTGAAAGAGAAAGTTAAGATGAGTATTGTAGTACCAAAGGCTACAAGGAAAGCAACAAAAATGATCAAGGCATTAACGAAGAAATTTGGTGACGGTTCTTCCTCCACACCTGTCAAGGGCACTATAGTCATCATCGAAGAGGAATCTGAAGCTCAAGAGGCAGCTATTACATTGAGCACCGAATTGCCTAAAGGGAAAGTTCTGAAAAGGAAGAAACCAGATACATCAAAGGTATCACCAACTCCTTCAGTCAAGCGCCCAAACACAAGATCATCTGCAACATCACCGAGTAAGAAACCAAAGAATGTTGCCGCACCAAAGGTAACAAAAACTTATAAGAAATCTACTCAGAGACTCATTTTGACTAAAGAGTCCAGTGACACCGAATCTGAAGATGCAAGCAAATTTCAGATTGTTAAGAGCAAAAAGGAAGAAGTACATAGTGTTGATAACTTTTGTGCTAATCTGAAACAATATGGTGGATTTGGATCATTTAGATATGTTAAATATGAATCCAGATCTGAAGTAGAAAAGAGACAAATAGAAGAAGCTGTAATCTACACACTTCTAAAATTCCGATTGGTCCCATTGGAAGTAACTAACTCTCTTCCAAAAGAATTGTATTTGCATATTGATAACAGGTGGAAATATGCCATGGACTCGGAAAAGAAGATGAGAGAAAGAAGTCTGGTACATCTCTTTCCAGGCATGTCCGTAAATGAGATCACTGAACATCTGACAAACTACCACTCAAACTTCCTAGTCAAGCAAAGAGCCTTGAAATTGATGAATGGTTTTTATTTGGATGTAGAGAATGAGACCAAGGAAAAATGGTAGGAAATCTTTCGAATCAAGAATGATGGTGAGCAAGTTGAAGTTGAAATAGTTGATGTTACCGAGGAAGATCCTGATATCACCGAGCAAGACCCTGCTAACACTATACAAATTGATGAGGATATCACGGACACCGAGGCACCAGAATAGGAAATGATAGAAGGGAATGCATATGCCAAACTGGTATCCAGTGAGTCAGTTTTGGAGCAAGTTCATCCCTATCCACTGGTCACTCAGCCTATTTCAACCGAGGCCCCTTAGGATACTGAACAAGGAACAGAAGGTCACAAGTCTACAGAAGGAGAAACTGCTTCTTAGGCCACCGAAGGACAGACCTCTCAAGCTCCTTCTAGCACTAAAAATGTTACAACCGAGACCCCAAGCACAGAAGCACCGATAGACACAACAAAGGCTACATCTGAGGTTCAAGAAATTGATAAAAGTATTGCCTCTACCGAGCAACCTACTGAGGATCAAAAAGCCTCACAAGACATTGTGTTAGTTCAACTGATGAAAGGTAAAGAAAAGAAGATGAACAAGAATAGTTTCAAATTAGATTTATCAAAACCAATAGTGTTGCCGAATGTAGACATATCTAAACTAAAAGGGTAAGCACTCATTGAATTCGGTGAACTATGCAAAGCCAAAGACGAACAGGAGAAACAAATGGCTATTCAAAAGAAAAACAAAGTACTTCAGAAGGTGAAAGCACTATTAACAGATATGCTACCTGAAGCTACAGTGACAACAGATGCAACCATCCACGTTCAACTGGATGAACTCCTAACTAAAATTGAGACATCTGGAGTAGACGCATCTGAATATTTGAGCAAGTTGAAGGACAAAGAGCTCACTGCTAAAATGATTGAAGAGGTACAAAAAGCTATTGCTATTGGCAAAATAAAACTTGTCAAATTTATTGCTGAGTTGTCCCCTCAACTCAAGCATATTCTTTATTTATTTCAGAAACTCTGTACATTTTCTTTATTCATTAAGGATATCAAAAATAAAACAAAAGTGATTGAGAAAGAGATCACCGATCTCTCAAATAAGTTGACCACTAAGCCAAACTCTATTTAGACTTTTTATACCAAGCTACAACAGCTCATGGCTCCACAATTGGAACTTAGGAATGAAGAGCACAAGATAAGGATGGACATAATGACTCTTCAGACATTATTCATTCCTCATCTTTCATCCATCCATGAATAGATCAACAAGGCTACCTCCCTATCCATTCAACAAGAGGGAAGCACCTTAGATGGGCTAATTTCACTATTAGCTGACATTATAACTTAGAATTCACTCATGGACAGTGTCAAGGATGCCCTCTCTGCCACTCTTACTGATGCAAGGAAAAAGTACAAATCCATTTTTGACCAGTTGCCTCCACCGAATGGTAACTAAGTTTTGATGTTTGTCAAAAAGGGGGAGAATAGTATCAAAGTATATAGGGGGAGTATACCGAGCAGAACCGAGTATTCATAAGCACAGTTAATTTTGACAAGAAGAGCAATAAATAGAGCAGTGTACAGAGCAGTGACAACCGAGCAGTTAATATAGAACATTGATCACCGAGCATGCAAAATCAGAATTTTGTACAGTATATTGATAAGGGGAGTATATCTGAATATGCTATTTTATTGACAAATGTATATATTATCAGTCTAGTCAAAGTTTGTAAGTATATAGATTTTTGAGTTATGACTTTGAAAGTAGTTTTGTCAAACATCTCAACTAATGTCAAAAGGGGAGATTGTTACTACTTATTAAGTTGCCATTAGTTTTATATCCAAAGTCATTCTATACACTCTAGTCAGTTACTACTACTGAAATATTCAGTTGGTATACACAGAGCAGTCGGTTATAGAAGAAAGTGTTCACAGAGCCTAGTATACATCGAGCTATCTACCGAGTAACACTGTATGTCTACCGAGCAGCAATAATGATACACCGAGTGGAACGTGTTACCAGATTCATTGAACCTAGACACACATGTGGAAACGTGTTACAAGATCGAGGAACAAAGATCCATTATCACATTGAAAATTGCACTTCTAGATTGTGTATGATTTTGAGGTCATCTATCCAATGAAATATTTTGTATGGTTATTCATTCAATAAATCATGTTTGTAAGATTGAAGCAATGAACCAGATCACCGACATAAGAGATCTATTAATACATCATGGATTGGGATCAGATAGAGATATAGAGGTATGTATGTATGAGTGTGAAGACATACATATATGAAAAGAAAAATCATGGGAAAGCACTGAGTGTTATGACTGTTACAGAGACACAAAGGTCACCAAGAAGGATTTCAGAGAATAGTCAAGGAACAGAGTAAACATAAGGGTTTGCCGAGTTACTCTATGGGTTACCGAGGTATGCTATAAGCAAGGTAATCTCATTTTGAGCTCATAGAATCTGCTATAACATTTCAGATGTAAAGTTGTAGATATTTGTAAAGATTTTATTGTAATATTTTGAAGTTGTAAGAGAAACCTTTAACAGGGTAAAAGACTCTGACAAAGTCTATAAATTGTAAAGTCTTTAACCAGGTGCAACATTTTAGAATAAGTGTTGTAAAATCCTTTAGCAAGGTAGATCTAACGATCTTGATACTCCTAAGAGGGTAAGCTATCAGAAATAACTAAACATGTAGCTCTAACTGAGCACCCTTTATTATTGCAGTAGTGAAGTTGTGGGTGCCATCCCCACCGCAGTTTTTCTCTCTAACCAAGAGTTTCTGCATAACCAAAATATGTTTGTTTTGGAGTGAATCATGTATGATTGTTATCTATTTGTTTTAGCTTTATGTTATGTTACAACAGTTTTTGGTTTATGCATAACAATAAATATATTGTTGGTAAAAGGATTTGAAGTAGTGATTCACCCCTCCCCTCTCAGTACATTAGCTTTCCATATTGGGCCTAACACATGGTAGCAGAAACTTCTGACCGATTGGGAAAAGTGGAGAAAACATTCTCGATGTTATCATGGGGAGTATATAGGGAAAACTCACTAGCACTAGTGGAAGAAACATGAACAACCGTGCTAGGGGAGACACGTGTGACAACATAGGGATCTGACTTAAAAGTGGAAATTGGAGCTTGCATTATGGATGAAGAAAGAGATACAAAGGGTAGATATGTATGAGACTTATCTACTTGTGGTAGTCCTTCCTCATCATATTCATCATACTCATGATCGCCCTCCTTACCATCCTCAAGTTGATCAACATCAATAAGTTCTGTATCAAGATGCTCACCTTCTTATTGCTCATCTTGTACTTTAGGTTCCTGTATCTCATGAACATTAGAGGCTGATGGCTCTCCTTGAGATTTTCCTTTATTGGTTCCAACTGTGAACTTCAATTTGGGAGCCTTTGAAGAAGCAGAGGAGTCCTATTTGTTCTTTGTCCTAATTTTTGATCTCTTTCTAACATGCCTAGTTGTATCATCATCAGAGCCAGAGGAGGAGGTTTTCAAAGGGATTCCCTTTCTCGAAAGCCATACATTAGTATTCACTAGAATAATTTGAAATCTATCTTTGATAGAGGTTGACTCCTTCTGTGACCATTGAATGAGGGGCAAGGGAGTTGATGAAATTTTATTTTCAACATAAGCAAGGTCTAAGACATTGCCATCTTCTTCTAGGTCCTCTCGGATATCAACAAGATAAAAATCCCTAATCCGATCCATTGTCAACTGACAGTAATCAAGTTTCATGATATCATGTTTAGTCCCGCAATCAACCCATACATCTTCAATACAATGAACATGAACATGAGCCTTTTTCAACTTATTCCTCATTCCTCTATAGTAGAAGTCTTTTCGCGCCTTGAAGAATTTCATGGTCACTCTTCTCATTTATTCCTCCGTTGCTTTGGATTTGAAGATAGAAGCAATGGAATACCTACCAATGGTCAAAGTAAACTTCAAACCTGTCTTGTGGGAACCTGATTGGGCCTCATGGACTACCACCATCTGACGAGCCAATTTCATCAATACAATTTTATTTGATGGGCACCTCAGGAGAATAAAGTGTTCATAATTGAAATAGCCTACTCTGAGATATATGAAAGTGGGGAATTTCAAGAACATGTATCCATATTCATTTACAACGTTCCAAGCATGATTAGATACTCTTCTTCCATACAAATCCTTATTCAACATGCACATGTGATATCTAAAGAAAGCATCATTCACTCTTTGTAAATGATTGAAACTGTTCTTCAACACCAATTGGGAGTAGTACTCGTGTAAACCAACTTACCTTCTGTCTCTTGTTGTAGAAAATCCTAGAAAATGCCTCATTGAAGCTACAAAGTACACTAACTAGGAGGTCATGTAGAACTTGAGAGTGGTTGGCACTTTGGTAAACTGTTCACTTATGGCATCACTGATTTGCTTACCTGAGAAGATCCTTTCCTTGTTTTGTCTGATGACATGGATATATTGATACATCAATTTATAATAGGTGTTAGATGTAGGAAGCCCTTTCACCCTACTCAAAAGAGTTACCAATTCATTGACCTCTTCAATGAGATCACTTCTAGGAAAAGTCTTCAACCATCTGGCAATTGGAGGCCTTGGGGTCTTCAACTAGTTATCATTCATGTTCTTCCTACATTTTTTAGAATTCCTGTCATAGTAGGCTTGGGCTAATTGTATGGTAATATATGAGTACTTTTCAATATTATGATACTTGAAAATAGTGTCAAAGAAATCCTTATCTAGTCTGATAAAATTTTTTAAAAGTGATGTCCTTTACACTTTTGCTAGCAAGATCAAAGTGACTTGTAGCTGCTATGACGAGTTCAGGATCTTGAGTAGACATAGGAAAATACACAACTAAATGGATACCACTGTTGATGATGGACTTCATTTTGTAGTATGAAGGAGGTTGCTCAACACTTTTGAGAAGCTCAGCTAGGTCAACATGACCTATCTCAATGTCCCTTGTCTAGTCTATTTTTTATGAAATTGATGAAGGCGGGAAGACCGAATGTGGGTCTTGCTTCTTAAACTTCATGGCCTTCTTGCTTGGAGATGCCTCTATCATTTGTATAATAACACCGAAACATGGGGAAACCATTAGTACTGGAGAAGTGCAATCAACCAACAATTTTGTTCATTTTGAAATTGAACAAACTCTTGAATGAGATGCAATTGATGTCATTAGGATTTAAAAAATCCTCCTTGTATCATAGTAATTCGAAAGTAAATTGAGCCTATGAACCCTTTTTACCTGTGTGCAATTGGTGTAATTCAGGTTAATAGCCTTGAATCACACTTTTGACAAAGTGTGGTTCTCAAGAGTAGTTCAGGTTCATAGGCCCAAACTGCACCTTAGAGATAAACAAAACCAAGTGTAAGTCGGGCCTACAGGTTTGAAATACACCAATTTAGTGTAAATAAAAAATAGGTGTAAGTTGGGCTTATAAGTCCGCTGTACACCTAAATGAGTGGTTCCTAGTGTAAGGCGGGTTTATAAAACCGCCATACAGTTGGATAGGGAAAAAATCAAAACATGGTGTAAGGTGGGTTTGTAAACCTACAATACACTATGGAAATAGAAGATGGTGTAAGGCGGGTTCACAAACCTGCCATACACTTGACATATGGCATGTAAGGTTGGTAAGGTGCAAGGTAGGTTTGCAAACCCTCCTTGCACCGAGTAATGTTTTCGGTGCATGGAAAGCCTACGACCCCACCATGCACCATCCACACAAGGAACGACAAGATGATAGAGGAGGTGGAATGCGGGTTGGTGAACCCAAACTCCACCACAATTTGGTATAGTTTGGGTTCATGACCCCAAACACCAAAATATTTGGTAGTTCAAAACACTGTGAAAACAAATGGTTTGGTCATGATGATGGGTGCCGCTTGGGTCCATAGACCTGAGCAATACCAAAAATGTGGTGTTGTTAGTGTCCATGAATCCAAATGACACCACAAAAAGGGGAAAAACTGCAAATTGAAAGGAAACAAAAGAAAATACATGAACATTCAAATCATTCTATTAAAAAAGGTTAAAGGGTTTTTGAACCCTACAACATAAATCAAAAGAAAACTTACCCAAAAAGGATGGAGAAACCTTTGTGAAATCCGAATTAGAGATTCTCCTCCCATGATCTTGGATAGCTTGAAAAGGAAAAATTGAAATCCAAATGCAGAGAATTGGATATAAAACCAAAGAAAAAGGTTTCCTATTCAAATTAAAAGAGTATGCAATTAATATCTTAAGTGCCATAAATACATGCAAATTGGGTTTATAAACCCAATTTGCACTTGTCAGGGTGCATTTTGGGTTTACAAACCGAATTTGTATCTTGAGGCAAAAAAGATGATCAAGAGGTGTAAATTGGGTTGATAAACCCGATTGACACTTGGAACTCTCATTTGGTGTAAATAATGGTGTAAATCGGGTTAAGAACTCTCATTTAGTGTATGTTGGGTTAAGATTTTGAGGACTGATAATGGTAGAAAGTTTTATTCAATAGATTTCGATAGATTGTGTACGGACTAGAATAGAAATATGTAAGACAAATTTGTACACCACTCAAAAAAATGGAGTTGCAAAAATAATGAATAGGATATTAATAGAGAGGGTTAGAAGTATGTTGAGTGAGCTTGTTGTAGGAAAAATAAATTTCTGTTGGCATTAAGTTGTCATTTTTGTCAATATACACAAATGCAGAGCTGAGTAGGTCTACACAGATGCAGAATTGAATGGGCTGAACAAGCATGGAGTTAGCCAACACATTGAGTCTAACGTATTTGATCAAGGCAAGAAGGAAATTTTTATCACTTTGTGGAAGAAGGAAAGTTTTTCATTGTTTCATTGTCATCGCTATTTCTCCATCATGCCTTTTGTGAAACCACAACTTGAAACATAGGAGACCATTAAGGTTTTCACAGTTTTGTGGGTGTAGCATTTACTGCCACTAGGGATGCTGCAATTTTGCAAAAAAGGAGATTAGTTTCTATGATAAAAAAGGTTATCGCTATTTCGCTACCGTGGACCTCACCTTGCCTAAGCCGCCCACGACTTAGTGATAAAGAAAGGGTTATCGCCATTTCGTAGTCAACAGTCAACGAGCTGCTTGACTACTTGCGATATGGCGATAAAGTTGATAATTGCTAAGTTCTCGACGGTAATGCGATGAGAATAAAATGTTATCGCAATCCTGCAAGGGTGGACCCCATTTTGGCCAAACTATCTGTGACATAGCAATAAATGAAAGCGTAGTTTCGTAGTCAAACATTGTTTGACCGCCAAGCCTTCTATGATATAGCAAAAGGAGGGTTCGCGTGAGAAGATAAAATGACTCACTATTTCACTAGTCAACTCATCCATTAACCAAGTCGTCTGCGATATAGCGATAAAAGAGTCCATGGGGAGAAAAATAAGAGTTTTCATAGGCTGACCGTCAAAGAAGGTCAAGTTGCCTGGGATAGGGCGAAAAAGGTAAATGTTGTCGTTGTTTCTCAAACATGCATAAATAAACACTCAAGTCATTTGCGATATAGCGATAGAAGAAGAAAAAGACGATGTTGACATAAAAGAGGTCCACGTAGTTATTGATCGAAGATGACCAAATGATAAAGAAGGAGAAGTCAAAGATGTGGCCTATACGGGATGAATAAAATTCCATCTGTCGATAAATGAGACCAAATTGCTAACAAAGAAGAGTCTTGTAGATATGCTAAAAACAGTGGTTATCAGTCCAATAAAATTTGATTATTGTGATTGAAGCTGAGAAGGTGAATACATTTAATTCCTGTAGCTACAAAGCAAGTCAAAGATCATTTGTGAGGCTTGAGAAGATCTATAAATGAGATATCGGACATAATATTACTAAGAATAGTAACTGGTACACAAGAATAATTTGAACACAAAAGATTACTAAGAGGATGCATTTAATGATGGTGGCTATCTGTTTGCAAGGAATAGATAGAGAATCAAATCAACTTGTATGCCATGATGTGCATTCAATTTAGCCCCTGATAGAAATATTGATAAGAAGAAAAAAGAAAGAGAAGATTGTGAGTGACAGAACAATGTAAAGATTGACAGAGTGAGATAGAAACAAAGTAGTGTAAAAAAGGGAGAATATACAAAGCATGAAGCAGAGAAGTGCAGAACAAAGATAGAAGGAAAAATCGAAGGCAAAGAGCAGAGCTGGATAACAGAGAGCAGAATACCAGATAGTAGAGTGTAAAATATCAAATAGCAGAGTGCAGAGGACAAAACTTGTGAGCAAAGTAGAGGCAAATCAAGCTCAAGAATTGAATACATAGTGAGTTACAAAACATCATTTGTAACAAGGTACTTAATTTGTAGTTGTAATCTTTTATCTTTAGAGCAATCATTTGAGTGAGTGCTTAAATTAGGGATAGGTGCTCCTTTGGGTTAGTGCCCATAAACTTTTTTATCCAAAAAATTTCATTGTGTTGCTGGATTAGAGTAGTAGACTCTAGCAACATTTCTCACTGTAGGTTTTCCTCGTACATCCTGTGTAATGTGTTTTCCTTATGTGTGTGGATGTGTTATATATATCTGCTCTTAGTTTATGTTTACAATTATTAAAGTTTAGATTATTTTAGAATTTTTTTTTACCACCGATTCACCCCCCTTTCTCAGTGGTCCATTTTTGTTCCTTCAATTGGTATCAGAGCACTAGGTTCCTTGTTTGACAAGCTTTCTCCATCTTGTGTAGATTCTGGTTTGTGAACATAATGGATAGAAATGAATCCTCCTCTACTAAAGCACCAATGTTTGATGGTACAAACTATCCCATTTGGATTAGAAGAATGGAAACCTATTTGTCCTCCATAGGCTTTGATGTCTGGATGTTAGTAAAAAATGGCTATACTATTCCTCAAGTTCCTCCTATAGACCCTGATGAAAAAAGAGATTATGAGCATAATGCTAAATCCAAGAATGCTATCCTAAGTGGCTTATCTGATATAGAGTTTGTGAAAGTTATGTACTACATATCTGTAAAAGAGTCATGGGACAAGCGGCAAATAATCTATAAAGGAGATGTAAATGTAAAGGAGGCTAAACTGCAAAACCTTCAAGGTTAGTTTGAAGGACTAAAGATGAAGGAAGAAGAGAAGTTTGTTGATTATCTTCAAAGAGTGGATGAAATAGTTAATGCTATAAGAGGACTTGGAGACGATGTTTTAGATAAAGTAATTATGAAGAAGGTGTTGAGATCATTGATAACAAAGTATGACACAAAGGTCTCTGTCATTGAAGAAGCCAAAGACTTGAAATTTTTTTTTATGGATGAACTATTTGGTTCACTATCTGCCTATGAAATGAGGACTATCACTACTAAAACATCTAAAACAGAAGCTGCCTTCAACACAACCAAGAAAGGAAAAGAATTAGCAACTAGTATTGATGAAAATGACTCTGATACTATTGAAGCAAGCCATTGTCACAAAATTTTACATGCTTGATGAACAACCTTTATCATCAACCTTGTGAAACATTGAAACAAACTCCCAAGTGTGGGACTTGCAGAAGTGAGGTTGAGTCTTCGGAGAAGGCTGACTTCCTTATCAGTATGAGTGCAATAGGACCTAATCTAATGATTTTTTTGAGGGAGGAAAAGGGAGAAGGATGAATGCATGAAAGGAAAAGAGGTTCATACCTAGATTGAAAGTCTGATCTTCCTGCTTATATCTACACAAAAAACATAATTGCCTTGAGTATGCACAATTTCTATCCAAATCTATCACCTAAGGAAATGTGAAGGTTATGATTCTTATGAATAACGAGAGGAACAACACTTATTTCATAGATGACATTCAAAGAGGAGAATAACATAGTCGCATGTAACCTAAGACAACCAAGAAAGGGATGCATTTACAAAAGAAGGTAAGAATTACACAAATTATGAAAACTAAATAAGGCAAGATAAGCACATTTTATTCATGTAGAGGCAAGGCAACTTTTACAAATCATGAAAACAAATATCTAGTTGATAAGAAAAGAAGAAGAAGATCCTTTTGAAAGATAAAAAAATTGCCTTTATAGTTAAGCCATAACTCAAAATGAACTAAAGCTAGAAACCCTAACCCTACTAGGGTTAGGTTACAAAATATCAGAGAGGAGAAGAAGATCAGATCGTCTAATCTGATGGCATATGGAAAGGAGGCTATGAGAATTTCCTCTACCTCTAGAAAAGAAAAATGCCTACAGAAAATAGGAAATCTCTGCAAATGAATGCATGGGGATGGTGTCTGCAGGCACAAAAGTCTATAATCCGTATTGAATAAGCATGAGTGGCATAAAAAAATCAGCCTCAAGGTCCCATATGGAGTAATGGAAGAGATCCTTGGTAGTTGGACTGAAATTGAGTGGAAATTTGGGTGCCGACTGAGTAGTTAAAGGACCTCGAGCATCGAGTCGACAACCACCCTGCACAAGGTTTAAATGCGAACAACTCTCACAAGTTTGAAATTCCACCGTTGATCTCAGAGATTCACGCAAAGATGGATGCACAAGATATCTTCATTAACGTGCCCATAAGGCCCAATGAGAGATTAAAACATCACCATTGGTTTGGCTCATTATGTAAATCTGACAGCCGCACGCATGCCATGTGGGGGGCCGAGTCCACCATGTCTACCGCTTATGTATCTTGGGTGTGGGATGGCTGGAGGCTATCATCTCTCTAAGCTTATGTTACCCCACAAGGTCCCTTAGATCCTATAAGGCTGATACGAGATGGCGGGAGAGTCCTTTACTTTCATTTGTTATCCTCATGGTCATCTTGCTGTGTTTTTTATTCGATGCAGGATGACGGGGAACTATACCTGTTGTTTATTTCTTATCCTACATGGTCCATCCAGACTCCATATTTGGATCATGGGATAGTGAGGAACTATACTCTCTTTGATGCAGAGGATGGAGGATCTAGTTGCAATCTTGCAAACTAAAGTATAATATGGACCCAAACCCCAACACTCCTATGGTGTTTCAAATGCTCAAAGTGCCTCAATAGGCTCAAAACTTGTTTTCACCTTAATCAGGTGTTTCCTCCACCTCCACACACATCAAATAACTTCAAATAACATGTCTCTAAGGTTTTCAAACCCTCAACTCATCAACTAATACAAAAACCCAGTTTTAGCCCTTCACTAGGCCTAGTTTCCTAGTAGCTTGCTGGACTGTTTTTGGCTCTTTTCACACACATTTCCCAAAACACCAACCAATGTTATGACTTATTTAGATACCCTATATCAACCTCTATCAACACCCAAAATATTTCCTATGGTTGTTTTGGAACAAATCATTCAAAAAACTGTTGTCCCTAGTCACCATGACAGCTAATTAGGTCACTTTTGTGAACGAAGTACCCTCCAAACTCACTTCCAGACTTAACCCTTCTATACAGTCTCTTTTTATGGTCTCAAACCAAAGGATTTTCCATGTTTTAAGTCTTGGTTGCACTCCTAGATACCCAAACTCCAAAAACCTCACTAAATCAACCTTACAACTAGGGCTTTCTCAAAATCCCACCTCCAGTCACTTCTGAGGCCCAACCAAAGTTCAAACACCTTCAATATGGTGTTTCTAGACACTTAAATGCATAAAATACCCCCCTTGTTCAAGTAGATTCTCTGGTGCTACACTCTAGCCTTCATTTTCACACATTTTCAGTCATTTTTCTTCAACTTTCATGCAACTTTCATGGTGTACACCTGCACTCTTCACTCCTTCCTATCAATAAAAGGTTAGGAAATTATTGTACATGTTATTAGGCATCCACCCTATGAGAATCAGACATTTACATTCATAGGATGGATCCACACATGCTTGGAAACTCAAAAAATTAGTGAGAAATCATTGGTTTTCCTGGGACAATCAGCAACAAAACAAAAATGATATCTTTTCAGAACTTCAAAACATGTTAGTAATGTAAAGAACAGTCTATGGAGTCCCTAAAACATAATAATATCAGCCCCTTCACTTAGCAATGTAAGAAAAACATGAAAACACAAGATTTTGACAACAAATAAAGAGGTTTTTTATTGATTTTCTGAAACAGTCCGTACAAATCCGTACCAGCATCATTCAACCACACAAAAATGACTTTAAGGACTTTATAAGACCTTCCCCAACCAACTCCAACCAATCCCCAATTGATTAGAATGATTAAAGTGCTTAAACAAGTCATAATCTACTTTCCCTCCAAAACTGGAACTAACCGTTGGAAATCAAGTTTTTAAATTTAAACTTCATTTCTAATGCTTCAATCAACTAAAACCTATCAAGTCAATGGGTTTTAATCATGATCTGATCATTTAAAGCATATTAGACCCTTATTCAACCTATCTAGACTCCTAGGTACCATTAACCCAATTACATAGCATTTTGGTCCTAGGGCCTTTATCAGGACCTTTAGGACTTTTACACATTACATATGATTTATTGCTTTCAAAAGCCATTATTGGCTCTAAAACTCTCCAATCAACTTAATTTGCTTCATAAAACCTTCTGGGTATCTTCATTGTCTTCTTGGTTTTGTAGGTTTGCTAGGGTGCTCCTGCACCACTCTTACCTTTTGTTTATCCTGCACAACCCTCATTTGGAGTTTTTTCGCCCTACGGGGTGGCGAGGATCATCACCCAAAGCATATGTTGTTACCCCGCACCACAAATGCTTGCTATCTTTTTCCTTTGTGGGATAGCGGGGAGAGACCAAACCTCTTTGTTTCCTTATCCCACGATACTTCTTTGCCTCTATCTTTTGTATGCAGGGCAGAGATAACTCCCTAGCTGGATCCATTATCCCGCTATCCCGCAGGTAGTATTTGCTTATTTTTAAAACCCTACAAGGTAAGGTGGTTTTAGCTTTAGAAGAAACCCTTGCAACTGGTAAGGGTAAATGAGGGGGGAAATTGGCTTGCGAACGACTAAAGACCCTCTAGTCGATGATCTTTAAGTGGTTTGACTGGATGACTCGGTCAACACAGAAATAAAACTATGAGCTCGAAAAGATGTCAAGGCCAAAAAGGGGCTTTTCTGCATGCCGTCAATACACAGGTTAAACAGGTGTGCATAACACGTAGGCTATGAAAAAAATTACCTTTCTCAGATCGGTTATCTTTAGAGGAGGGTTAACACAAAAAGGTCAACATTTTGGTGACTTGGAGGGGGCCCCTAAGCTTTCTTAGGGAAAGATTAGATGTCCTTGTGTATATCCATTGGGTATAGAGCCAATAAGGATAAAAACAAAGAGGTAAAACATCTTTGCAACCTGGAAAAAATACCAAAACTCGCCATTATGGAGGAATGACCTATACTAAAGCATTTCATGGAAATCTAGAAGACTAACTATAGGTATTTACAATATTTACAATGGCTGAAAGTTACCCTGAGCACATGCTTTGAGGTGTATACCATTGACTGCAATAGGGAGGTCTTCACTATTTAGCCTAGCTAGATTGAAAGAAATTGCCTCCTTGTAGCCTATAATCACATAGGGACCACTCCATATTGCATCAAATTTTGAGTGTCTCCCCGCTTTTGCTCTGTCAACATCCCATTTTAGGACAAAATATCCAACTTGGAAGGTCCTCAAAATGGCTTTCTTGTCAAAATACCTTTTAATCCGCCCTTGATGGAAATTTAGGGTCTGCATAGCCCTATCTCTAACCTCTTCAAGCTTTGTAAGCACAACATACCATACTAATAGGGTATCATTTTCCAAGAGCTCCAACTGATGTGCTAGGTCTAGAGATGGCAACTCAGGGATAAGGGAAGCCTTGCTTCCCTTCCATATACCAACATGAAAGGTGAGTTGCCCACAACTCTTTTGGGAGTAATTCCATCAGTCCATAGGGCTGTTCCAAACTTTAAGTGCCATGATCTTTGATTATCCTCAAGAGTCCTCTTGATGATTCTAATGAAATTTTTGTTGGAGGACTCAACTAAGCCATTTCCATGGGGATAGCAATTTGATGATGTTTTAAAAAGCATACCATGTTGGACTGCCCATAGAATGATCTGAGTTCCTAATAAGGCCTTAGCATTGTCTGATATAATTATGGAAGGGGCTCCAAATCTAGTTGCAATCTCCTCAAGGAATTGAAACATTGAATTTTTAGTTGCATCCTTTAATGCAACCGCCTTTGTCCACCTTGTAAAATTTTCAGCCACAGCCAAAATCCACTTGTGGCCTACACTTGACACTGGATTGATAGGGCCAATAAAATAAAGCCCCCACTAAGCAAAGGGTTGATCAGTAGAGATGGGATGAAGGGGAAGAGCTGCCAATCTTTGTTTGCCCGTAAAGAGTGCACAATCCTTGCACTTCTTGACCCACCTATGAGCATCACCAAATAGAGAAGGCTAATAATATCCTGCTCTAATGATTTTTATGGTTGTGGTCCTTGCTGAGAAGTGACCACCTGAGGGTCCATTGTGAAATTCTTCTAGCAAACTGAGCATCTGATCACCCTGAATGCACCTTAGCAGGACACCATTTAGGTCCCTCTTGAAGAGAACCCCATCCACCAAAGCATTGGGGATGGATTGCAACTTGAGATGTCTCCTCTTGGTTCTATCAAAGTGAGGAGGATAGCTACCAACCCTTAGGAAGGCAATCATGTTTTGGAACCAATCAGCTTGCACATTTTCTTGAGTTTCAATTTGTTCTTCCTCCTACAGCAAGATGGAGACCTTTGAATTCTTTCAAAATGATTAATTGAACTTCTCACAAAGTCCTCTCCTCCTTACTAACCTGATAATCTTCATGTCAAGGTCATACTCCATGACCTTAGTGATCCATCCAACTCTCTTCTCACCTATGTCCTTGCTGAGGAGAAAATCCTTCACACTTGCGTGTGGGACTAAGAGTTGAATCCTATTGTTTGAGAGCATGTTTCTAAACAATTTTAGTGCTCTCACAATTATGATGACTTGCTTTTCTACATAGCTATTCCTGAGCTCATAGTCCTTTAGGCCTTCACTGAAAAAAGCTATGGGCTGCTCCAAATCATCCCGATTTAACTGCACTAGGATAATAGATATATTTGATTCTCCTGCCAATGTATAAAGGATGAAATCCTTCTCATAGTTTGGATTTACTAGGGTAGGAGCCTGAGAAATAGCCTACTTGATCTGATAAAATCCCTCCTTCCCTTCCTTGGTCCACTTGAAGGGAAAAAATTTCTTTACCATGGCTATGAGAGGCTTAACCAAGGCTGCAAGGTTTCGGATAAACCTTCTAACAAAGTTGACTCTTCCCAGAAAAATTTCAAGTCCTTTCTTGTGATGTGGAAGTGGGAGAGACACAATGGCTTCTACTCTCTTTGGGTCTATGGTCAGACTATTTTTGGATACAATGTGTCCTAGTTGTTTTCCCTGATCAGTGGCAAATACACACTTGTTGGGGTTTAAAAACACACCATATTCTCTGCACCATTTGAATACCTGCTTAAGGTGAGAAAAATGGTTTGCTACATGCTTGGAGTACACAGTAATATCATCAAGTAGAAATTTTAATAATACTCCCTTAAAGGCCATATCCATGGCTCTTTGAAAATTGGAACTTGCATTTGTTAGTCCAAAAGTCATTTTACAATAGGCATAAGTGCCCCACTTAGTAGTAAATGCAGTCTTAAATTGGTCTGATTCTTGTACTAGGATTTGATTATACCCTGAGTATCCATCCAAGAATGAAAATATTTCCGAGCCACTAAATTTGGCTAAAATTTGTTCCATATAAGGGAGGGGATAGTGATCTCTGAGGGAGTCTCTGTCAAAATCACTAAAGTCTACACACAATCTGATTTCCCCATTCTTCTTCCTGATTGGAACAAGATTAGCTACCCAAGAAGATTGCTTTATTGGAAAAATGATACTATATTCTATGAGTTTGGATAGCTCTTTCCTCATCAAAGGCTCAATTCTGGGGTTGATATGTCTTTTCTTTTGCCTAAATGGCTTTGCATTAGGATCTAATTCTATGGTATGCTGAGATAAGCTAGGGTCAAACACTTTTAGATCCTCATATATAAAAAAAAATATCATTAAACTCTTGAAAAAGATTAACAAAAGTACCTTGATCACTTTGGGAACATACCTTTCACAAGTTGAGAGCTCTTCCATTAGATATAGGGACTGATTTAGAGTCTCCCTTTCATTTGATCATCAGTGTTGAAGATCCCTTCCAGGGTGATCAATCCCTTGGGTAACTTGTTTGAGCTTAGTTGCATAATTTGATCTCCATACTCGTATTGCAACACGTCTTTCTTTTTCTGTGAGAACTTTGCTTCATCTTGTAGAAAGCTCACAATCTGCTGATTAGAGTCAAAGACCTGCCAATTCACTTGGTTATCCAATATTGATGGTCTCACCACAAGTCTGACTTATTTCTCTTTCTCTACTCCAACATGAGATGGAATGTCATGCTGAGCACCAACTACTGCCAATCAATCAACATGCTTGTTCTGATTTCTAAGGAACTAGAAATATTGAAGGCCTCAAATCCTTTAATTAAATACCATGCTCTATGCTTGTAGGACTTGAGAAGGTTGTTCTTTGTGGTTCTCTAAGCTCTGACCTGATTTATAACCAACTCACTGTCTCAATGCACCTTTAGGGATTTGATCCCTCTTCTTTGTGTCATTTGAAGACCCAAAATTAAAGCTTCATACTTGGCTACATTGTTAGTGCAACAAAAATGAAGTCTGAATGAAAAGTAATATTTCTCCCCTCTTGGAGAAATAAGAAGTACACTAGCCCCTGCACCATTCTTGTTCCTTGAGCCATCAAAGAACATATCCCATAGTCCATGCATATCATTGATTTACTTTGAAAGATTGGGAATAAGGGTATCCTCCTCATGAATGCAATATGTACCAAGGCCTATATCTTTGATCTCATCAATTGGATCAAACTAAAATGCATTTCCCCATTCATTAAGTAGGCAATCAGGGACATCCTCCAACTGAGTTGCAAGCTCTCTTACTAAAATTTCCTCTTTCTCCTCATGGAGGGTACAATTCATGTTGATAGAAATTGGGGTATAGGGTTCTATATGATAATTGGCTATAAACTCAGCCCTAATGGTTACTTTGGTGCCATATCTTGTCCTAAATAACACGTGAGACCAATCAGAAGATAGGTAGCCACCCATCTTAGCAGTGAATTCCCTAGATAAACAAATAGAAAAATAAGCAGGGAGGTCAATCATTGAGATGTCTTGCAACACACTACAGCCCAAGCATGCATGCAAATTCAAATTTAAATCCTTAATGACCCCCACAGTTTGAACTGACATGCCATTAATTTGCACCACCCCCCTTGTTATAGGCTCATACTTGATACCTAAGTGGTCAACTACTTCCTTAGGTATAACTGAACTACTAGCCCCACTATGTATCATACAATTGTGAACAATATTATTTCCTATAATTAGAGATAGATAGAAAGGGGGAGGCTTTTTGATTTTCTGCTTCCAAAGGCTACATTAAGCTTGTAGGAGTGGATGAGCTGCAACCTTTACTTGAAACCTATGCAACATTGATCTCCTTTAGGGCCTCTTGAAGTAGGTCTCTCTGAGATGGGATAGAAAGAGAATCCAACATAGAAACATTTAGACTGACCCTCTTCATTTGCTCAACAATATTTAAGGGGATGGTAGTCTTAGCAAGGACCTTGGTAGCAACTAGGTCCAACTTTGTCATTTTAGGAACCTTGGGCGGTTCTCCTTTCTTGGTGCTTTGTGTCAAGTCTTGTTCCTTGTTCCGAGCCATCACCCTATCAGGAGTCTCTAGCATTGGAGACTTCATGGCAGCCTGCAGAGTTTGAGTTGCTGTGGTAGAAATAACACTAGGTTCTATGGTTATTTTCTTGGATCTTGTATTACTGGCCACATTGTCACCACCTGTCTGATTTATCTCACAAAAATCAGCTTCCTACCAATTCATGAAGGTAGTATCTCCCTGTGGATGACTTGGACAGTCACCAAATTGTTGCTACCTTGATGTTGTTGGTTCATTTTGTGCTACCAAGGCCTGAGAGAGCTCACCATTCTGGCATGTGGCTTGATTGTGTGGCTGCTTACATTGATTGCATTGATTGCACCATTCTTGCTCTTGAGCAAGATCATTTTGAGTTGGTACTAGTGCCTTTGAGGTGCTTGTAGTTGAGGGATTCAAGCTGTTTAAGGGTTTAGGATTGCTCCATTGATTATGCCCTTGAAAGATGGATCTGTGTTGTTGATAGATTTTATTTGGGCTTGATAGGGGCTCCTATTAGCTTGTGGTAACTGTCTCTTGACTGAGACCAAATCGTTTCCAAACCCTTGCAGTTGTTGTTATAAAGGGTTGATCATTCTCTGTATTGAGGCCTCAAGAGAGGCTTGCAAGTCCTTAATCTCCGAAGATGGTAGAATTGGTGCAGGTGTGAGCAAATGACTTGTAGATGTCATTGGTATTGGTGCCAAAGTAGGTTGTTGTGTAGGAGCCTCTGAAAAAAAGGCATTGGAGGCCTAGGAGACAATTTTTTTGCCTATATTAGACAATTTTCTGCCCTTATGGCAGTATTACATGCTCTTGGAAGATTATCTCCTCCCATGGACTGCATCATAGCAGCAATATCACTGTTTAAAGCCTTAAGAAAATACAAAAATGCATGATTTGATGAAGGCTTTACTAATGATGGGATTCTATCCCATGTCTTTTGAAACCTTTAATTAAAATCACCCATGAATTCATGGGGTGCTCTTTTGATTGTAGTTATCTGCTCCATAGGTGACAGATGGTCACTTTTGCCCTCAAAATGTTTGCACAATCTCTCCCCTAACTCATCTTAGTTGTGAATTGAGCTAGAAGGTAGACCCCTGTACCACTGTAGGGATTTTCCCTTGAATTAAGAGGCAATAAGCCTCACTGCAATGTTGTTTTCTGTGACATCAAAAACCCTACAGGTACTTGCAACATCTTAGATGTACTCATCAGGAGTAACATAGGTTTCCCCCGTAAACAATGGTATAGCTTTTAGGGATGTAATTAGGATGTCATTCTTTTGGGCTAAAACTAAAGGCTTGGCACCATTAAAGGTGACAAATGTATGTGCTCTTGGCACTGCCATGGAAAATAGTAGCCTATTGATATAAATGGTAGGGCCCTTAGGCTGTGTAGGTATGATAATAGGAGGGGTAGAATGAGACCATGGGGGTGTGGATGCTTCTTCTTAAGTTCCCCTAACTGGTGATAAAGAATGTTTACCACTATTTCTCCTATAACCTGAATAAGGAAGCTGAATGAATTAAAAATTACCTCTTGAAGATGACTTGGTTTGTCTTATTGGCGTAAAAGTTGTACTGGTAATCACCAAGAATCTGAATCTGTTCCTTAGAGTCGCCTTGTGCTTGATTGATTGCCTCCAAAGGCTGGTTTGCTAAGAGCAACACCGAATCCTCAACAAAGTGTTGAAATATGGGTCCCACTAGGTGTGCCAAAAACTGTTGTCACAAAAGTTTACCCGCTTGATGAACAACCTTGATCATGAACCTTGTGAAACATTGAAATTGACTCCCAAGTGTGGGACTTGCAGAAGTGAGGCTGAGTCTCTGAAGAAGGCCGAATTCCTTATCAATTCAAGTGCAATAGGACCAAATCTAATGATATTTTTGAGGAGGGAAAAGGGAGAAGAATGAATGCATGAAAGGGAAATATGTTCACACCTAAATTGAAAGTTTGATCTTCCTGCATATATTTGCACAAAAAACAATAGATTTTCCCTGAGTATGCACAATTTCTATCCAAATCTATCACCTAAGGAAATGTGAAGGTTAGGATTCTTATGAATAACAAGAGGAACTGCACTTAGTTCACAGATGACATTCAAAGAGGAGAATAAAACAATTGCATGTAACCTAAGACAACCAAGAAAGGGACACATTTACACAAGAAGGTAAGAATTATACAAATTGTGAAAACTAAATAAGGCAAGATAAACAAATTTTTTTCATGTAGAGGCAAGGAAACTTTTACAAATTACAAAAACAAATATTCGGTTGATAAGAAAAGAAGAAGAGGATCCTTTTGAAAGATACAAAAAATGCCTTTTTAGCTAAGGCATAACTCCAAATGAACTAAAGCTAGAAACCCTAACCCTAGTAGGGTTAGGTTACAAAATATTAGAGAGGAGAAGAAGATCAGATCAACTGATTTGATGGCGTATGTAAAGCAGGCTCTGAGAATGTCCTCTACCTCTGGAAAAACTAAATCCCTGATGAAAAGAGGAAATCTCTACAAATGAATGCATGGGGATGGCATCTGCAGGCTCAAAATTCCTCAATCCGTATTGAATGAGCATGGATGACATAAAAAAATTAGCCTCAAGGTCCCATCTGGGGTAATGGCGGAGATCCTTGGTAGTTGGATTGAAATCGAGTTGAAATCCGAGTGCCGACTGAGTAGAAAAAGGACCTCGACCATCGAGTCGATAACCACCTTGCACAAGGTTTAAATGTCAACAACTCTCATAAGTTTGAAATTCCACTATTGATCTGAGACAATTGTGCAAAGATGGACATGCAAGTTGTCTATGTGAAAGTGACCATAAGGCCCAATGAGAGATTAGAACATCATCGTTGGTCTGGCTTGTTATGAAAATCGGATGACTACACACATGCCATGTGGTGGGCCGGGTCCACCATATCTATCGCTTCTGTATCCTAGGCATAGGATGGCCGAAGGCCATCATCTTTATAAGCTTACATTACGCTGCAAGGCCCCCTAGATCCTATAAGATTGATGCGGGATGGTGGGAGAGCCCTTTACTTTCATTTGTTACCCCGCATGGTCATCTTGCTATGTTTTTTGTTCGATTTGGTATGGCGGGGAACTATAACCGCCGTGTTTTTTAAAGCCCACATGGTCCTTCCAGAATCCATATTTGGCTCGCGAGATAGCGAGGAACTATAGTTGCTTACCTTTTGTTCATCTCGCACGACCCTCCTTTAGAGTTTTTTCGCCCCACGGGGTGGCGGGGAACATTGCCTGTACCATATGTTGTTACCCCACACCACAATTGCCTGTCGTCATTTTCCTTCGTGGGGTAGCGGGGAGAGACCAAACCTCTTTGTTTCCTTATCCCACGACACTTCTCTGCCTCTATCTTTTGCATACGAGGCAAACATAACTCTCTAGTTGGATCCATTATCTCGCTATCCCGCAAGCAGTATTTGCTTGTTTTTAAAACCCTACGAGGTAAGGAGGTTTTATCCTTAGAAGAAAACCTTGTGGCCGATAAGAGGAAATGAGGGGGGAGACTAGCCCGCGAACGACTGAAGACCGTCTAGTCGGTGATCTTTAAGTGGTTTAACCAGTTGACCCGGGCAACACAGGAATAGAACTAGGAGCCTGGAAAGATCTGTCAAGGCAAAAAAAGGGCTTTTCTGTGTGTCGTCAACACAGTACACATAACACGAAGGTTAACCAAGTGTGCATAACACACAGGCTATGCAAAAATTTCATTTTCTCAGATTGGTTATCTTCAGAGGAGAATTGACACAAAAAGGTCAACACAAACTTTGTTAGGAAGCTCAAGAAAGGTTTAGGCAAATACAAAGGTAAGCTTCCTTTCAAATCTTTCAGCTGTGGTAAAATAGAATATTTTGCTACTAAGTGTCTAATGATGAAAAAGAAGATGATAATGAGTATAGTATGAAAAGTAAAGGCAAAAAGTTATTAAAACCTAGAAGAAGAAATTTCCAAAAGAAGAAAAGTCTCTTCACCTTAGATAGTGATGTCTCAGATGATGAAAGTGAGTCAACTGAAAGTGATGATGATAATGGAAATAAAGTCAACCTATTCATGGTTGAGGAATTACTAAATGAAAATGGAGTTCAATCTGAAAACTCAAATCTGCTTGATAGTGATGAGGAAGATGAAGTTGATGCTGAAGTTGACCTTGAGGGAGAACTAATATGTGCTCTTGAAGAAATTAAGAGACTAAAGAAAGAGCACACCAAATACAAGAAGTCATCCATGGAGGAAAAAATGCAGTTGAGCAAGAGACTTGAAGAGTCTAAAATGAATATCAACACCTTAACAACTCAACTAGAGGAAGCCAAAAGGATGAGTCAAGTGATAAAATTAGATTTGGAAGCCAAAGAAAAGGAATGTCAAAAAGTGGAATAAGTTGTGAATCTCAGGTAAGAGGTTGAGAGTTCTAAGGAAGATCTCAAGCTGAGGCTAAAATGAGAGAGCAACACAAATGCCTTGGATGATATGCTGGATAAGCAAAAGCATTCAAAGGATTCTACATGCATAGGATATGAGGTAGACCAATATTCTACCAATATGGATTCAATAAAAGGACATACACTTTGTATCTTCAAGTGAGAATGGTGATGGGAAGACCTTCACAGTTAGTAATGCCCCAAGAAAGAAAGTTGATTTAAATACTAATGCTGAAAGTTTGAAGACACATGTTGCTACTTCAAAGAAGGAGATGGTTGCTGCTGCGATAAGAAATAATCATGTTGATCCTAAATGAAAGGCGAAGATAGATGACGACTTAACCAAAGTCAAGGACATGAGAAAGAAGACTATAGGACCGAGATATGCTGCTTCAAGGAGGCCAATGAGGAATAATTTCAACAATAATAACTGACATGCTTCTCCATTTCATGGCTATTGTTATAAATGTAACTTATATGGACATAAATTTCAGATTGTAGACTTATGCATAGACCTCCTCCAAGCTATGAAAACAAGAATTCTTTTGCTTCTCTAAGGAATGCTAATGTTATATGCTATCATTGTAATGAATTTCCAGCCATAAACACTATGACTGTAGAAGAAAAGCATCCCTGTCTAGTGGAAAACCCTATGTTTCATCATTTAATATAAGGGTAAAGTGCTAAGTTATTGTCAAAACTATGGTCATATAGCTAAACACTGCAAGTTAAGGGTTGCTAAACATAAAAAGACATCAGTTGTGCAACCAAACACCACATTTGATCAAAATGTTGTAGCAGAAAAGAGAAAAGTAAGTTGGTAAACTTATTGGTTATGATAGTTTAATATATTGTTTGATTTTAAATGTTTAATTGATATATTGGTGGTTAATAAATAATTGTATTATTTGAAAATCATATTGTTTATCTAATTATAAATGATAAGATAAATATATAGTTTATATATATATATATATATAATTTTTATGTACTAATATGAAATTAAAATATTTCATTAAGAAGTTTTCTAATAATACACTTATTATTTATAAATTAAATATTTATTATTTTTAACATTTTATAAATACATTTATTTAAGAAAAGGAGAAACTAAAATAATCATCATATTATATTATATAAAATAAAATAAAATCTCTTGAAACTTAAAAAGTAAGAAAGGAAGATAAAAATAAGGATTACAAACGAGGGAAAAAGAACTAAAAAAATATGAACAACCTTCTCTAAAGTGGATAAATATTATAGAAAGATATAGATTTGGGGAAACGGATTATGAAGGAAGGGAGGACAGATTTTTCATGTAAAATAGATTCTGGAATGATTTGAAGGAGTCGCTCTACAAATTCAACTTGTCAACAATAGAGGGATTGACTCATTTTATCATTTAAGATTTTATTGATAATGTACTTTATGATTTAATTTCATCTACGAAACGGAATTTCACTTTTATTGTCGGAAATGTTGAAATCTGAAATTTTATTACTTTTGTTACAATTTCAATTGTGTGAACATAGAATACATTCATAATTGTGTGTAGATGATTTACATATGAAGACCACTGATAAAAAAATAAAATAAAATATTTGTTAATTGTCAGATTATATTGACTGAAATAAAGTCAAATAAGATCAGATAAACAAATTTATTCAAAGCATGTTTTCAGAGTTTAAATATCTAATCGATGAAAGAATACATAGTTAATTATATGTGTATGAGTGTGTACATATAACTGATATTGAATATCTTGTATATGTTCAAATGATTGTAACCCTTTTCCATCTGTCTAAAATTTCTTGGTTTTACTAATATATAAAGCATGTATGGATACGATTAGAAAACATTAAAAGAAATACAAGTACTAAAATGAATAGTGCATAAACAATCATGTTAAGGTAATGATGTGCATAGATCTAAAAATTGTTTGGAAAGGAATCAAGCATCTATGTAGAATTTGCAAGTAGAAATAAATAGTTTTGTTGCATGAAAGGAATATACTTTTGCATGAATCATTACATGGATGCTTGTTAAGGATGAATGAATTTGAAACATTATTACATAAAATGAAGAATAGAAATGTATGATGTGTCATTTTACTATGCATGCGTGTTTAGGAAAGCTTATCTTTTAGGATAGGGTGTCCAATGTGGATTTACAGAGGATGTGAACCTCTTATTGGGTTCACGTTTATATTAAATTTACTTTGGCCAAAGTTAGGGGTTCATTGGGATAGATGAACATTTCTTAGAAAAACTCAATTAATAAAGTCCTCTGCCACATCCTAATTGTTCACATAGCACATTCGAGTTAGGAGTTGCATGTAAATTAGGCTTGCAACAAGGTTCCCTCCTACTACTTATCTCAAGGTTGCTAGTCACTTTGAGTAGGGTCGACGGTTCTTTGTGTTAGGAATAACTTAGGGGAAGCTAAGCCTTCGTGGTTGGGCATAAAAGTGCCTCAACTACGTTCTTGTTGCTCGATTAGCAGAAGGCCATGAGGTTAATGGAGATCAAAGGCTCTTCATTTTATATCATTGATATGTATCATGTACTATTTACTTATTATACTTGTACTTGAAAATGGAAATATTGATTTCATTATATGTATGAAAGATGAATCATTGTACTCTCTTATGTAAAGGTACTAGTACTTGGATTTGTATGAATACATGGATTAATGATAAGATATCAATTAATTATACCTAAATTTTATTTAGTTTTCAAAATAATAAATTTTGTGTTATTAATTATATGGAGAAAATTATTATGGAACATGTGAGCCTTACAAAACCCTCCAAAATTTCTAACCCTATTAAAGCCCGCTCTCACTTATAATCTTCATTCATGGTCATGCCCTAGATTAGAAAAGGTTGCATAGGGCTATTAAATATATAGTATATTCATGGCCAACACCTTCCTTTTGGCTTTAAACTATCTCCATTACTACTCCATCGATAAACATCCCCATGTCTCCATTTTTCCCACACACACCCCTCCATAATTGATTGTGCTTCCTCTTTCTCCTCATACTCCAGGAGCCAATCAATAAAAATATATGCAATGTTTGAGTTGGTGCAATACTTGTAATTTCAGTTCACATACACCTTCCCTAGTATCATTTTAATTAACTACAACATCATTGGGGAATGTAAGTGAAATACATTTATGAGTCTCTCATAAAAGATTTTTCCCCTAAACACATTTTGTCTCTCATGCACATGCAATCAAGAAGTTTTCTCCATATTTATTTTATTCCAATCTCCTAGTGAGATTTACTAACTCCCTTGCTACTTACACACAAGTTTTTCATTGTCTCCATCACCATTCATTAATCTCAGTTAAGTGAGTTGTTGCCATCTCTACATCCATTAATGTCCATTATTGGAATTGTCCTTTCCTTCTAATCATATTTATTAAACCATTCCAAATATCCTCCAAATCTAGATTGTTTCCCACCTCCTCTCTATCCAATGCCCACCTAGCCAAATAGTCCACAAGTGCATTCCCTTCATGGTAGATGTGAGAAATTTGATTTTTTTTGCGTTCTCCAATATCCACCACATTGAAAATAAAAATTTATCTTAATAGGCCTTTGGTCTATTGGTGAAGTTGAAAGGTTCTTAATGAGACCACTAGGGATTAAGTATTTTTAAGTGTAAGGTTGTGACATGAAAAAGAGATGACGTCAGAATTGTGCCCCAAATAAATTTGGCAAAATGGATAACCCTTAGTTCTTGGCTCTTAGAAAAAGAGGTTCTCGTACTCGTATTAGGTAGTAAAAACAAATTTGTGAACAAACCTCCATAAAAAAGGATAATAAAAGTTTATTAGTTTCCAATTTTGTGTTCATCTATGTTTGATGACATTTATAACAATCTAAGAATTGTTGAAATAAAGATTGTGCTCTAATACCATGTTGAATTTTGCAACACAAGACTATGCGATTAAACAACAAACTATAATACCTTCCATAAACAAAAGTAGCAAGACAAATATGTCATTTCCTCAAAAGAAAAGATTACAAGATGAAGTTAAAATGCATAATGGTGTGCTTATATAGAGAGCACAAGGATGCCTTAAACAAAATCTAGGAGAACTAAAGTGCAAGCATGAAGAGATTAAAAAAACTCAACTCTAGCTAAAATAGATGCACAAAAGATAAACTAGATGCACAACTAAAGCAACTAAAAGCACAACTAAATGAACTTAAGCAAAAAAAGAAAAACTAGTTGTAAAACTACTCTAGCCGAAATGTCCTTTTGAATGTATGCATTTCCAACCCAATCATCTTCTCGTGCTCGAGACTATCTAGTCCGCTTGAACCGTTTCCTCGTTGATTCCATCCATGATTTTTTTAGATTCAATTGCCAATATCTTCCCTTTGTGATCTCTAACCATGCAGTTTGTTAGACTTGTGTGAATATTGTCATTGTTTTTATTGATGTCAAACTAGTTATCCAGTTTGGTTCAAATGGTATATGCGGATGATAAGATGCTATATATGTATGCATAGTTGGTATGTGCAAATGATGTATGCAATTTTGGTATTGCTAGGATATGATGGAGTAAGGTGTAGATGATATACTAGAGTCATTTCTGGAAGATCCTCATCTCCAAAATCTCGAGTTATGTTTACACTAGTCTCGGTATTAGCTGTGTGTTCTGGTATCAACTATTTCAGTTATGCCAGTTGTATCTTTTATGTCTCGTGGTTCGGTATTTGTGGGATGCGTAGCATTCATGTGTTTTGGAGTTTTTATGCTTGGAATTTTGTGTTTATGGGTTAGTATCTATGGGTTTGGTTGACCCCTATTCTATTTCGGTAATTAAGGTATATGCATTAGAGAATGAATTGTGTAAAGGAAGTGTATAGAGATCTTGTGGAGATTGAATTGGTTATCATATTTTTGGATTAATTCTTTATTGGATAATGTGTTGTGCTTGACCGACATATTATCCCGGTGTGTAAGATTTCTGGTATATATAGAAAGTATGGATAAAAGAATGAGTGGTATGAAGTAGTGTGAAGTGCGAGGTGTAGACAACAAAATAGTTGGAGTAGAGTAAGAGTGTAGATAAGTGTTGCAGTAATCCTTCATTGGACCTGCTACAGGTGTTTGTAGATAGTGGTACAAAGATTTTTTACCGGTCCCTTCAACCAATCCAACACAACTTTCTCTTAAAGGACCGTGGTTTCCTCATGTTGATCTATTAAAGTTAATTTTCATAAATCCTTTGTTGGGATTAAGGTGTCTTGACCTTTGAAAGTCCTAACATTGGCTTTTGAAACTATTTATACAATATTCTAGGTTTAATTTTACTAGCATACTCGATAATTTTGTTTGCACATGTTCTTTTGTCATCTAGTGGGAGTTGGTAGTTGATTTGTCATCCTTCTAGGAAGGTCACATGCAATATGTTGTCCACACATGGAAGTATGTGCCCCACTTAGAGGATCTTAGATTCTTATTAGGCAAGTGACAATTGTCATGCAATGACAAAAATCTATGACACACCTACCTATAATAATTTAGGACAACCTTTGACAACTTATGACAACTGGTTATTATTGGAGGTAGGTGCCCATGCATGCAAGGTTCTTGCATGTGTGAGGGTTCTTTCATTTTGAGGGATCTAATTTCATGTAAGAGATGCACCCAAGTTGGAAGATTCTGATGACAATTTATGATAGTGCTTTTAATGCAGATAGGTTATATGCATGTAAGTGTTGTGGATGTCGAGATAATTCTTACAGGCTCATATTAGTGCCACTTGGACTTACATCTTCATTTTTTGCTCTTTCTCTAATGCATTGTAAGAGCATAATAGTGTTGTTATTGTTCAATTTGTTTTACAAATGAAGTATTATGCTTCTAGAATCAATCTAGGTTGTGGGTTGACGTGAATACTCCTATTGAAGAAGCTATTGTAGTGGGTTGTATTGTACTCAATTTTTTCAATAATATACAAAGTATTGTGGTTTTGGAGTGTGGGATTTTTCTCCCAAAAGGTTTTTAGCCATGTATATCTTGTGTTTATCTCTCTCATTATGGATTTCTCCTTTTGTAACAATTGAAGATTTGTAAGAAAATTTTCACACTCTCCTCCACTAAATTAGTGTTAGGAAGCATTTTTTGCACCTTTGTCTGCTTTCAATTGGTATCAAAGCCTAGCCATTTCTGGTTCCATTGTTGGGTGGCAAATTTTTTATACTAATCTCAGTTTGAGTGGGAGCTTTTGCAAATTATTTTTAAAATCTTGTTGAAGAAAGAAGATGACAAAACATCTATAAAAGTTGAGATGGAGAAATTTAATGGAAGAAACTTTGAACTATGGATGTTGAAAATGGAGGATATGCTTGTAGATTGAGATCTATGGGTTGCAATATCTGATATAATACCAGTCTCTATGGCTCAAGATGTTTGGGATGTGACTGATTGAAAAGCTAAGGGCCTCATAAGGCTTTGTTTATTAATATCTAGGTTATTGAATTTCCAAAAAGAGAAGGTTGTGATAGATCTTTGGAAGAAGCTTGAAGATGTTAATCAGGCTAAATCCGGGTGGTAAGTTTTTTTATGAGAAAGAAAATGTATTCTTTGAAGAAGGGGGATAAATTGTAGAACACCTCAATACATTCAATATGATAGTTACTCTATTGGTGATTGTTGGTGATAAGATCAAGGAGGATGAGGTAAAATTTTGTTGTGTTCTTTTCTGGACTCATGGGACCATCTAGTTATGGCTATTGGGGTACAAGCACCATGCTCAAGATGGATGAGATGGTAATATTGTTACTTTCTAAAGAGATGCACATGGAGAATTCCAAGTCAGCTAAGGATGCTCTTGTAGTTTGTGGTAAATTGAAAGAGAAAGGCAAGAAGGACAAGAAAGATGAAAGAGGCAGATCCAAATACTGTGGGAGATGTAAGTATCCTATAAAGTTCAAGGCAAAATGTTGGAATTGTGGCAAAATAGGTTACCTTTGTAAAGGATGTAAGGAGGAGAAAAACAACAAGAAGAAAAAATTCAAGTTAGATTCATAAAATCCTCTCAGATGATGGTTGATATATTCAAGTTGCATCTTTTCACATGACCTCACATCAAGGTTGGTTTACAAAATATGCAGGATATGATGGTGGAAAGGTGTATCTTGGTGATTAATCTCATTTGAATATTGATGGTCATGGAAGAGTCAAGATTAGATTCTGTGATGGTAGAGTGAAGGAGATTGATGATATTCTACACATCTTAGATTTGGCACAAAATCTACTATTTGTAGTGAATTTAGTGTTGTGAGTGTGTAGGTTATTTTCTTGCATGGTGGATGCAACATGAATAAAGTTTATATGGTACTTGCTACCCTGTATAAGATAAGTGTATGCATGATACAGTACAATAGTACTTTTGTGGAGCAAAAGAAATGGGTTCTAGCTTCTTCATCCTTACTACTAAATCGAGTTGTGAAGAGGTCCATTGCTTGTACATCTGATGGTAATTATTTCTAGGTAACTGAGGGTGCCAATGCTTTGCAGTTGGAGCTTCCAGTAGAGGACAATGTTATGCAACCAAAGACTTGGTCACATAGGTGAGAAGGGTCTCAAAACCTTGAATAATAAATGCCTTGTAGAGGGGTTTGATTTATGATTGTAATCTTGAGTTCAATTTTTGCAAACACTGCATTTATGGAAAGCAACCCATGTTTAATTTTACTCTAGTTCTCACAACTCTTCTAGGTTGTTGGACTTGATATATTCTAATGTTTTTGGCCATGTTAATGTTCCTTCGATTTCAAAATCTACGTATTTTGTATCATGTATTGGTGATTATAGTAGAAGGACATTTGTTTATTTTCTCATAAGTAAATCTAAAGTATTGGTCGGTTTAAGAAGTTTAAGGCTCTTGTTGAGAATGAAACATGTAGAGAGATTAAGTGTTGGAGGATTGACAACAATGATGAATTTTGTTTGGTATATTTCAACAGGTTCTATAAGGGCCATGGGATTGAGAGGCATAAGACAAATCTACACGCCCCTCAAAAGAGTTTTGGGCCAAAACTATAACCACTACTTATTATTTGGTAAACAAATATCCTATATCAACACTTGTTGATAAGACACCTATGGAGGTGTGGTCAAAAAATAAGATTTCATTGAGAAATCTCAAAGTATCCAATTTATAAGCTTATGCTCATGTTTTGAGTGAAAAAAGATCTAAGTTAGAAAATAAGGCTATTAAGTGCATCTTTATTCTCTACGATGTCAGTGTTAAAGGGTACAAGCTTTGAGATCTAGTGAAAATGAAGGTTCTCTAAAATAGAAGTGTCATTTTCAAATAGATGAAATCTTGCACTATTGAGTTGCATCTAGAGAAAGAGGAGAAACAAAACAAGGAGGTAGTTTAGGTTCCTTCTACCCTTGAGAGAGAATAACTATGAGCTCCTAGCAAACCCAATGATGTGGAGAGCTCTAGAAATTCTAAAACTTAATATGAAAATGAGAATCTCAATCTCAACCTTTAAGGAGGTCTATGAGAATCAAACAATAATCAGATAGGTTTGGTTATTCAATGTTATATTCTAGTTGGATTTTCACTTTGATTGCTAACATTGATGAACCTAGGACTACTAGAGAGGTTTTGGGTAAGAATGATAAAATTTTTTGGATGAAAACCATGGATGAAGAGATGAAATCTTTGAATAAGAAGAATACATGGGATCAAGTACTTTTTCCTGAAGGATGTAAGCACATGGGATGCAAATGGGTGTTCAAGAAAAATTATGGTCTTGATGGTAGTGCTAAGTAAATAAAGCATGGTTGTTCACGAAGGGGTATTCATAGGTTGAGGTAATAGATTGTGGCAAGATTTTCTCTCCCATTGTAAAGCTAACATCAATTCGGTTCTTGTTATCACTTGCTACAAAATCAAGCAAATGGATGTGAAGACAACATTCCTTCATGGTGATTTGCAGGAAGAGATTTATATGTCACAACTAGAGCATTTCATGGTGAAAGGTTAGAAAAAATGGTTTGCAAGTCAAAAAAATCTTTGTATGCTCTAAAACAATCTCCAAGAATGTGGTACCATAAGTTTGATACCTATGTACCAAGTTCGTGATTTCAGAGGTTTAAATTCGATCATTGTGTTTACTCTAAAATTGATATTGGTCGCATTCTCATTATCACACTATGCATAGATGATATGTTACTATTTAAGAATGGATATTTAATTTTTGACTTGAATTATTAGTTGTTAGCACAATTTGAAATGAGATCTATGTGTAGCTAGGCACATTCTAGCTATGGAGATAATAAGAGATAGAGCTAATAGAAATCTTTGATTAAGCCAAAGTATGTGAATTCAATGTTGGAGAGATACAACATGACAACATGTATATCCACAATGCTTCTTGTTGCTATAGGAATGAAGTTATTTGTTGAGGATTGTTTGAAATCTTCTATTTAGGTGGACGACATGGTTAGTGTACCATATGCAAGTGTTTTTTACAGTCTTATTTATGTTATGGTCTATACTAGATGTGATTTGGCCAAGTAGTGGTAGACTTGAATCGATATATGACTAGTCTTGAACGGGTGCATTGGGATGCAATACCGAGAGTGTTCAAATATTTGAGGGGTACTTTAAGCATTCTTTGAGTTTTCATGGTTATCCTACTAGACCTCAACATTTGGTGAGTATCCATGGATATGTGGATTAATATTGAGCAAATGATATTGATAGTAGAGGATCCACTAGTGGTTATGTTTTTACTATGTTCAGTGGTGCTATTAGTTGGACAAATGAATGAAAAGTTGTTGTCACTTTTTCCATGACAAAATCAGGTATATAGAAAGTACTCATGCTTGTAAAGAATCAATTTGGTTTAGATGATTGTGTTTGGATATAGGGTTCGATGTAGAATTGATTTCTATCTGTTGCGACAATTAGAGTGCCATTTTCTTAGCAAAGAATTCGACTTTCCATGCCTGAACAAAGTACATTGATGTTTAGTTTCATTTTGTTTGAGATATCATAGAGGATGTAAAGATTAAATTGGAGAAGATTGACACTTTGGAAAATGTTGCAAATCCATTGACAAAACCTTGCGAGCACAAAGAAGTTTGGATGGTGTTCTAGTCTTGTGGGCCTCTCAGTGCCTTGCAGTTAATTGATAAGTTCTTGAAAGGTCTCAGATAAGGGGGAGAATGTTGGGATTAAGGTATCTCAACCTTTCCAAGTCCTAATATTTCTACTTAGTTTATTTATTTAATATTTGGTTTAATTTTACTAGCATACTGGACAATTTTGTTTGCACATGCTATTTCATCATCTAGTGGGAGTTGGCATGTTGACTTGTCATCCTATTGGGAAGGTGAAATTGAATATTTTGTTCTCACATGGAAGAAGTCATCCCACTTAGAGTATCTTGGATTCTTCTGAGGTAGGTGACAAGTGTCATCTAATGATAAATTATGACAAGATTCTATGACACACCTACCTATGATAGTTTATGACAACTTATGATAACTATCTCTTCATGGGGGCAGGGGCCCATGCATGCAAGGTTGATGCATGTGTGAGGCTTCTTGCATTATGAGGAATCTGATTACATGTAAGGGAGGCACCCAAGTTGGAAGATTCCTATGACAGTTTATGACAATGCTTCACATGTGGATATGTTGTATGCATGCAAGTGTTGTACATGTTTAGGTATTTCTTACAGGGTCAAATTAGTGCCTCTTGGACTTAGGCCTCAAGTTTGGTCTCTTTCTCCTATGCATTGTAAAAGTATAAAAACCTTGTTATTGTTCAAGTTGTAGTTTCGAGTTGTTCTGCAACTGAAGTGTTATGTTGAGGAAATCAATCTATGTTGTGGGTTGATGTGAATACTCATGTTGAAGAAGCTATTTTACTTAGGTTGTACTATTCTCACTATTTTAAGTAATATACAAAATACCATGATTTTAAAGTGGGGTTTTCTCTTGAAAGGATTTTCCCTATGTATATCTTGTCTTTATAGTGTTTATCTCTCTTTGTATGTGTTTCTCCTTCTGTAACAATTTAAGATTTGTAAGAAATTTTTCACTATCTACCCCACTAGAATATTGTTAGGAAGCATTTTTTTGCAAATTTGATTCCTTTCTTCCTACTCCAAAGGGGTCCATTCTACTTCAAACCTAGGGTCAATGGACAAAGAACCTCTAAAGCCCCATGAATGAGGGGAACCATCAATCCTAAACACCTTTTCGTCAATCTATTATCCCAAGATGTCAAGCAACTATGTTTTAAACTCTGGCCACTTGCCACATTATTCACCACTTGCATAATGGCCACTTCCACTTGTACATCCTCTCTACAATCAACTTATTTTTTTGAAATATCCTTTAGCTCCTTTCCTTTCAAATTTTCTAAATGACTAAATTTGGGCTTCCTCTCCATATATTGGAAAAAAAACACTCTTTTTTTGTGGTTTTCCATTTGATAAACATGTTCATCAAGTTGGTTAGCCACAAAGAAATCTAACTTAGAACCTCCACAAAATTCTAGCATTCCACAATGATTTAGTGCAAGAGAAAATGGTCCATTATTTCCTCCTCCCTCATGTATAATGAACATCTATGTGGACCCTGCAATAATTGTTTCTACAGTCTCTCCCTTGTTAAAATTCTACATTGGATGGTTGTCCAATCATTCCCGCCTTAGGAAGTTCATCTTTATTCTAACATAGTTGTATTGGCTAATCTTCCTTTTCAGCTACCACCTCCTCTATTTTATTCCATATTTTGACATTATAATTACTAGTCTTCAATCCACACCATTTGACCTCATCTTCCCCAAGATCTAGTATAATTATTCTCTCTTTAAATATTTTTGGCATTCTTGATTTCTATATCTCATCAAGGTCTAACCCTTGCAGAGATTTCCATTGCAACTCCACCATACCATTCACCTCAATCCTTTACAAGTAATCTGTTGGGTCTCAAAATTGCTAGATTTTGGCCAACTAACGAGATCAACTCAAGGTTGTAATTCCCCTATACTTCAAGCTTTGTGTAGGCCTAGGTAGGTGTACCTCTTATGTTTTAAAGCAAATTATGAATATTTTACATACAAGTTTCTACTCTTAACTATCTAGGATTCTTGACTTTTATCTCTAAGTTATCTAACAGATTTGTAGGTTCCCACTTGCAAATAAAAGAGATTTCAATTGAATAAGTATAGGTTTAGATCAATGCCTTCTCTATTGGGTTAACAAAGTCAAATATAAGTCTCTCACAGGTTTCTTATGACAACCTAGATAGGCGCTTGACCTATCAACTATTCTACCTTCACTATCTTCCACTTGATCTCCTTATGACTATGTCATGTCTATTTAATGACTAATTCTCTCCTTGAGAGAAAAACTAAGATGACACACACATATCAAGAATTACAAGTTTTGGATGTAAACTATGAGAATAGATATAATTAATTGAATCATAACAGATTATCACAAACCAAGATAAAGAACCCTTTTTTGACAAATGCATATACTCAATGAGAAAAGACACCATTTTAATAGGAATATAATATTATGGATTTTAGATACAAGACATTTTTACATTATGCCTTTCTCCTTTTATCCTCCTCTTTCCTCTTGTTTTTCCTCTTATTTTTTATGTTACCTTCCATATCTACATTTTTTCTCCACTTATATATGTGGTTGAATGGGCACCATACCCTTGTTGGGGTGAAAAGTCACCATTTTACATGAAAACTAACAAAATCCTTTGAAAAATGATAATAGACTAGTTTAGTTGATAACTCCATTTTAAACTATCTTTCAGTATTTTGCTTGGTTGATAGCCGAAAACACCACCTTAGCATCTGAGATTTTTATTCAAAGTAGGAAACTTCATTTTCTGAATGGGTCTTCATCAGATTTTCATTTTGCCTTCATTTTCATTCCCAGTCAACATCAGTTTCATGTCAGGTCGAACTAATAGGCTTTATGCATGATTAAATATTTCTTATGGTCTTCTCTATGGTTGGCAGCCCAAAACACCTCTTATGGACTTGAGATTTTAATTGGAGCTTGGAAGTTTCATTTTATGAAATGGGTCTTCATTAGATTGCCATTTTTTACTCATTTTCATTTTGAGTTAACATCATCTTTCTTGTAGGTCGAAATCACAACCTTTCTGCAGTCAACATCCATATTACATCAGGTTGATAATATTTTTGAATAGGTAAACAATAGTTTGAAGGGGGGAATGCCTTAGGGTAGTGCTAGGATAGTTTAGGATAGGTTTTAGGGCGATTAGGAATGATTCGACATTAGTTTCTAGGTATAATTTTCAAAGTATTCATAGGTATAAAGAGATGAAGGGATATTATAATGGTAACACACTTTGGAACAAGCACATGGCATATTTGGAGGGATTATGGGAAAGACATGGACACCCCAACTTGAGGTATGAGAGAAATGAGAGGTTTAGTATGCTTAGGATATTTAGACTCTTTATGACTCGAAGGGGATAGAGGTTTGTGTGAAATATAAGGTAGCTTAATAACCTTTCATGGAGGTCCATTGAATTGATTTATTCATATCATTTTCTTATCCTTCTTTGCTTAAATAGATGCTCAAATAATTCATCATATGTCATTTCCATAAAGTGACCACCAATTTCAATATTAGGGTGCTTGAAATTATTTGGAAATTTCAAGCCCCAACATAATCATTTCTCCCCTCTTCCCATTCTAGAATTTCTCTGATTTGATATAGGTATTTATTTTTTCCAAGGTATCATAGCTTTCCCACTAGTTGTGTCAGGATTTGTTCTTAATATCCCAGGTTATGTGGTTTATAAAAATGTTTCTACATGACATCAATAAGTTCCAAATTGTTGACCTCATGGGGGGTTTTAAATAGTGAATATCTAGTTCTATCTAGGGAATTGAGGTATTTATTGCACAATATTTTTTCCCATTTTTGATCCACCTTCCTATACAAGTTTCATACCAATTTAGCTCCCAAAGCTTCATTCCTTATTACCCAATCTCTTAGTCCTCCACCCCTTGCTTATTTTGGACTACAAATCTTATCCCAAGTTGTTAGTGGAATTCTAGTTTCTTGATTGCTGCAATTCTATAATTTTTTCTCATTTTTTGCTCCACCTGACCCCTAATCTTTGACACATTCTTATGCAAGACATGAAGAAAATTGGCATGGTAGAGATTCTTGATTTGAGTAGCATGATTCATCTTGTTGACATTAACTATTTACCTCTCCAAGATTTCAGCTTTCCATTACAATTATTTGTTATGCTATTCCATTGATTATTATTGTTTGCCCCAACAAATAAAGGAAACCCTAAAAATCTTCCTAACAACTTTCCCACCTTAATGCCCAAAATTCTTGAAATTTCCCTTTGTTTACTCAACTATATATTAAAGAAAAAGTTTGATCTATTCCATTCAATCATCTAACTTCAAGTTGAGCAATAATTATCAAGTATTGTTTCAATGTTTCTTTCTTCCCTTTGACTTGCCAGTTCAAACAATATTGTGTCATCACCAAATTGTTGGTTTGTGATTGTCTCTATCCCTAGAGCCACCTTGAAACCCTTCCAAATACCGTCTCTTATTTCCCTCGCAATAGTTATTTTGAACGCTTCAACCATGATGATAGATAGGAAAGGGGATTGTAAAGTTGTAAATTGCAACCCCTTATAATTTTACAGTACTTTTTGTGCCCTTTCCTTAGTGAGTTTCCTCCTAGCTTTCTTCCAAGTGTATTTATGACCTTTGTATTGCAAAACTAAAGTCATATGTTTATATGGTGATCTAGACCTTTGTCTTGGGACTGAGTGCACCTAATTCACACCTTATTCACCCTATTTTGGGTGGACAAGGGTGTTTGGGCATCCTTGTCCCTAAAGTATAGGCCCAATTTTGAATTTCAATGCTTGATTCCACCACTTGGTTCCCAATCCCAATACTTCAATATGTCCATTGGAGGTCGGCCTAATTTATGAAATACCTCAAGAACCCTATATAATAGAATCTTGTTAATTCATTTTGATATCCACTCATATCACAAGCATTCATTTTTCGTCCACAAAATTGAGCATTACTAAGTTCATTTCATCCCACCATATCCTTCAAGATCCAAGCATTATGGAGCAACAAGTTTCAACAACCTTCATGCAAGCTTGTTTCTAATATTAATTTGTTTGTCTTATCATGTCATGTTATTGCATCAACACTTGTGATCACATTCAAAGAGCATTGCATCATCAATCATCATCAACTAAAACAAGATTGAGGTATAACATTCAACATTCTACTTTAGATCTTTCCTTTTAATTTATCAATTTCATTTAAGGGTTAATTCCAACTAGGGGTTTGACTTAGGAAAACCCCTAACAAACAACACTATTTTCCTCCTTTGTTTGTGCATGTGACAACATCCAGAGAGAGAAAATATAGATTTGGAAAGAGCAAACAAAGACATAGAACAAGATTTTTCCGAGGCAAAAGGTTTAGGAAAGGGTCGATCACACACCATTGTCTAACAATTTTCTGATGAAACTTTAGGGAAACACATAGAACAATATCCCAATCTCAAAAATATATTTGTTGTTTGCATACAAGACCCCTGGATAGTAACACTCAAGCACCATTGTCACAGTTTTCCGAGTCTAGATTTCACACATAGGTTCCTCTCTGCTTCCCATTTCTATATCAATACTTTATGTTTTCATATTTGATCGAAACTATCCATGCATGCTAATTATTGCCAATCTTACACATTTAACCCTAAATCTTGCATTAAATTCAATTTACATCATTCCATAGCTCATTTTCAACTCAATCAAGGAGAGTGGAATCCAATATGCATTTAGCCCTCTTCCCCATAGACCTGAGGATCAATCTATTGATTTCATTCCCTTTTGATGTTAACGTTGGTTGGAAGTGGGCCAATTCCTTGTTTACATAGCTAAACTAGTGTATCCTCATTTCCAATCACCTTTTGATGAAATCGACGCTTCTAACATTTTGCATATTTATGATTGGGTATTTTTGGATCTATGTTTTTCTATTTCACATGTGATTACATTACTTGTTAGGTATATTTATCAAAATCATGTGTTGGATAATAGATTATTTCACTTCATGTTGCTTGCATTCATTCATACAACTTCAATGTTTGCATTATGAGGGTTTCAAAGATCTTTAGTACATTTAATTCATTTCGCAAAGCTTTCATACATATCTCAAAAAAGATTTGGTAGATGTTTCAAATGATGCCTTTGGTAATCCTAGAGGTGAAATTGAAATGAACCATACTTGTACTTCTCCTCGAATCTCTTTTATTCATGAGGAAAGAATTAATGTTCCTATCAATGATCTCTCCAATGAAGATGCAACATTAAAGAGTAATGATGAATCCTCTTCTCACAAAGATACTTCAGTGCAAGAGGGACAAGGTAAGAATGCTAATATTACATTTATCACTCTAGATCCTCCTTATTCTTCAAGAGCTTATATAATCATCAACATGTTTTGAGAAAAGATGATTGATGAAGAAAACGGGTTCAATCATAAGTTTAAGGCCATGTTTCTCCACAAGCTTCTTGGCTTTACAACTTCAATGGGTTTTCCTTCTTGTTCTAAGACTCTTAAGCCTATACAAGGCTCCAACCCTCACATTTGGGAGTCCATGGTTAGACCCTTCACCAAACCAACTAAAAACCTTGATGCATGTAAAATGGGCATATACAACATCTCCATGGAATTAAATAACAAAGATTCACTCAATTTGGATGGTTTCCCTCTCCAGGCCACTCCAAGATAGTAATACTCCAAAACTGATAAACTGACCATAACATGCAAACCCGACTGTATATCCAAAATATAAATACTATTTCAGATACCCTTTTTGGCCTTATTTAACATATAAAATGTTAATGTAGGGTTGTTTTGGAACAAATCCCTCAAAATTGTATTGGTAATGCTGCAACTAGGCCTAATTAGGCCACTTTTTCAAAGCAACTATGTGATATTCTACTCCCAAACTTTCAAAATTTATTCCTAAGTCTTAGTCGAGTAACATATAGTCTAAATTAACCATTTACATAAATTGGAACCACTCTCAATTCACCGATCTACCAAACCCCTTGTCTATTTATGTAAAACAAGCCTAAAACATGGTGATATTAGGCTAGGGCATCACTAAATCCACACTAATCCTTCTTCCCTACTCCTGAAAAATTCATCAACACAAAATAAATCCTATCTAATCCCATTCCATCAATCATCAAGCAATTTCATTGGTGGAATGAATCATAAATCATTTTTCTTGCTCTCAAACTCTCAAAATTAGGTTTTCCAGGTAGTTTTTAGAAGAAACACCGTAACTTCCTTCAAACTTAATAAAAATGAATGAAACCAATTAAAAATGAAAAAATATTCACTGATTTATCAAATCCAAGTGGTGCACATCAATATCAGGCGGCAAAAGGTCATACCATGCGTTGCAACAACAAGAAATACAAGAAAATAGAGTATATTTAATTAGTTTGGCCTTCAATAAAGTTGACCAACCTTCACCACCCACTTGGTTCTACCATACAAAGGTATTTTATGCCTTCTAAAATATGTTCCAATAGTTACAAACCAACCAACCAACTTCTACATCACTTTGACTCTTCATATTCCCATTCTTGCAATTTTATAACATGACAATTTTGCAAGAATTGACAACTTTTACATTATTTGACAAATGACCCCCAAAATGACACTCTAAGACTCCAAACCAATACAAATAAATTAAATATGGTTTTTTAGACCTTATTACATGATTAAACTACCAAACCTAAGCTAAGAAACCAAAATTGACTCATGGAGGCTTGAACTTGAGAGGGTGCTCCTGCACCAATGATGTTATGCATTTTATTCATGATATATCTCCAAGCATAACATTGAGTAAAGATGAAGCTTTTGATGATGAAAAAAATTCCTCCCAACCCCCAAAAATGGACATGAATAATGATGATAGAAATAAGAATCTCGCTACCAAAATTAAATAAATAAATAAATAAATAAAAATCTCCTTAGTAAGATTCTTCCCCCTTCATCTATTCATCAGGCTAAATCTTCAAGATGTGCCTACACAACAAATTTCAAAGAAGTCCATAATGAAAATCCTCCCCCTATCTTATCAGTTTTTACCAAAACCTAATCCTCCTACCCAACAAGAAACAAAGCATATCCTTGATAAGCAATTGAAGCTAGCAACAAGAATCTTTTGGAGACTCAAACTTGATAAAAATTTTACTTTCCTTTTTGTAAGATATATCAATAATTACAAAAATAAAGATGGTAGTATATATTGCCTCTTTCACCAAATTTATTCTCAATCTATTGTTGATTGTAGAGCTTTTAAAAAAATTGTTCAAGACTTATATGATAGGGCTCTTATTCATAAATTACATTGGATCTCATGCTTTTATCAATCCAAATTTAAATGTAGTGCATTAGTGCTCTTTGGCCCTATTATGTTTCTCCTCACTATGTGGCATTAGTAGCTTACCTTTGGGGACTCTGTCATTCATGGAAGTACAATTTCATGCACAATCATACTTGGCTAGAAACATAATAGCCTTCTTATTCATGTCTCCATCCTTGGGGGGAAAGGATAGTGTTTCTATAACCTCTTTCTCCAAGGATTTACTTTTCCTTAAGTGAATAACATCTTTTATATGAATCTCCTTTCTCGCATAGAATTGTTTGTCCTTTATATGGATTATACTATTTCCTGGAGGTGTTTATCCTTGGTTTAGGACCTTTTCCTTGCTTGAAAGCATTTTTATAAAATATTTATCCCATGTGTTAAAGTACATCCTTGTTTTCTTATCTTCTCCTTGGTCAAAGATGTTATTTTTGTTAAAAGATCTCATCTTGGAGGTAAATGTCTTTGAACAAAGATATTTTCCTTCTTTCAACATGTATCCCTCAAAAGGATCCATTTTCACTTGATGCGAGATATTTCTTTTACAACTATATCTTCCGTACTTCAAAGATGTATGCCCTCTTTAGCTTGGAATGTATATGAATTATTGGTTAAAGGATATCTCCTTGGTGATGAAGGTGTTTATCCTTGTGTTTCTTTCTGCCTTATGAAATCAACATAGGGCTATGCTGGTATCTTAAGGGGGGGGGGGACATATATGTGGCCTCCTTGTTACTCACTTATAGTTGCATTTTGGAAGGATTTGCTTACAAGCATTGATCTTTGTTTGGTTCCCTTTTTTCAAATTGCAGATCCATGTTCAATTTTGTAGATTTCCTAACAGACAATGCCTTGTTTGGTTATCCTCGTTCAAGTTTTGCTGATTTCCTTACAAACAATGCTTTGTTTGGTTATACTTGTTGTAATGCGCCAAAAACAATTTTTTCGCAGTTGTTTACCTTGTAAAAAGAAAGCTTTGCTTGGAAAAAAATTCCTTTTTCAAGATGAGTTGACTAGGATAACACAACTTTCTATACCTTTTCACTCTCCTTGCAATATATTTTAGGATGAGTTGACTACAATAACACAACTTTCTAGACCTTCTGATTCTCCTTGCATCATATCTCAAGATGAGTTGACTAGCATAACACAACTTGCTAAACCTTTTGACTCTTCCTTTCCCTTTTCACATGGATCACACAACATAACACAACTTGTTGTCCCAAAGAATTTGTGCTTTCATGGATCACCTAGCATAACACAACTTTCTAGCCTATGGAATCCATGTTTACATTCTCCTCCTCCCATGAACCCATAGAATAAAACACCTTGTTAGTTGTTGGATCATGGTTTCTTGTCTTATCACTTAATGTATAGCTATTTCCTGGTGACCACTTGTACTCTTGTAATAGCATTTCAAGAATAATATTAGCAATTGAGACATTTTGATTATTGAGGTGTCTTCAAATAATTGACTTGGAGCCTTTGTTTTTAGTGCTAACCCCTTTTGTGTGTCTTTTGTCTTTGTTCTTTTTGTTTTGTTTTATGTCCTTGTATGTGATTCTGTGAGTTAAGATCCTAAGCTTGGGGTGTAATCTTGCTCACAGTTGCTCATGTCTCTCTCTTGGTTTCTTCTCCTCTATTGTGAGTATGAGCATAAGTTCATACTCTCGCTAAAGTGGAAGGTGGGGGCTAAATGTAGCATCGTAAATTGAAACCCCTTGCAGTTTTACACTACTTTTTGTGCCCTTGCCTTAGTGATTTTCTTCCTAGCTCTCTTCCCAGAGCAACCCTAGCCTTTGTACTCCAAAAATGAAGTCATATGTTTATGTAGTGATTTGGACCTTTTTCCTAGGATCGAGATAACCTAATTCACACCTTATTCACCCTATTTTGGGTGGTTAAGGGTGTTTGGGTGCCCTTGTCTTAGACAAGGGCGTTTGAGTGTCCTTGTCCCTCAAGTTTGGGCCCATTTTTTAATATGTCGATGCCCTATTCTCGCCAGTTGATTCCCAATCATGATACTTCAATATGACCATTGGAGGTTAGCCTAATTTATGAAATACTTTAAGAACCCTATCTAAGAGCATCCTTTTAATTCATTTTGACATCCACCCACTGACAAGAATTCAATTTTCATTCACAACATTGAGCATTACTGAGTTCATTTCATCTCACCATATCCTCCATGATCTAACCATTATAGAGCAGTTGCAACAACCTTCATGCAAACATGTTTTTACGATTGATTCGTTTATGTCTTGTCATGGCTCAACACTTGTGACCACATTCAAAGAGAATTCCATCATTAACCATCATCAACTCTAGAGAAACCTTAAGGTATAACTTTTAGTATTCTACTTCAAAGCTTTCCTTTCAATATCAATTTCATTTAATGGTTAATTCCAACCCAAGGTTTGACCTAGCCAAACCCCATATCAGAAAATACCATTTTTCTCCTTTGTATCTGCAAATGATAGGATCTAGAGGGAACAAATATAGATTCAAAGAAAATATACAAAGATGTATAAAACTAGCTTTCGTAGAGGCGAAAAGGCAAGGACAAGGTCACCCACACACTATTGTTCAACACTTTTTTGACAAAACTTCAAGGAAACACTCGGAACAACATCTTGTGCCTGAAAATATATTTCTCTACATTCGACACCCCTAGACAATGGCGTCCACGCACCATTGTCTTGTATTTCCAAGTCTAGATCTCAAACATAAGCTTTTCTCTGTTTCCCCTTTTTAGATCTATACTTTATGTTTGCATATCTGATCTAAAATTGTCCGTGCTGTTGATTATTGTCAATCTTACATTTTTAGCCCTAGAGATTGCATTAAGTTCAAGTTACATCATTCCCATTGCTCATTTTCAACACAATCAAATAGTGTGGAATTCAATTTGCATTCAACCCTCTTCCCCATAGACTTGAGGTTAAATCTATTGATTTCATTACCCTTTAATGTTAATGTTGGTTGGAAGAGTGTCAATTACATATTTACATAGCTAAACTAATGGATCCTCATTTCAAACCACCATACCCTTTCCCCTTTTTGAATACATCTTGAGGGTTATCGTTTATCAATGCCAAGAACCTTATATTTGAAACACGACTCTTCACCCAATCCACCCAATCCCTACAAAAAGAAAACCTCTCGAAAACATCAAGCAAGAACTACCTATCAACTTGGTCATAAGCCTTCTTGATGTCTAATTTCACAATCATCCTATCCACTTTCACCTTTATGATAGTGTAAATTTCCTCATGAGCTACAATGATTCCTTTGACTATTGATCTTTTCGACACAAAGCCACTTTGTTTCTTCGAAATTATAATTGGGAGCAACTCTATCATGTTTTCCATCAATTTAGTAATTATTTTATATACATGATTGCATAAAGAGATAGGCCTGAAATCATTAAACGCTTTCACCTCTTACTTTTTGGGGATAAAAGCTAGGAAACCATTATTTATGTCCTTCACCATAAATTTATTACCTTTTTCCTTGGTTCTTCTACTACCTTTACTAGATCCAAGTGTATGATTTCCCATAATTTTTTGAGGAAACTTGTTAGGAACCTGTCATAATTAAAGCCTTATTTGGTCTTTTTGCTTTCTCTATTGAGACAAAATTGATTAATTAGTCTTTTTGTTCCTATCTGATGCATGTGGATAAATTCCTTAGTATATCCTTTTTAACCTATGCACCCCCCACATTACTGCCATTCAAAAGATCTTAAAAGTACCTAACTGCTTTTGCATATATCTCCTTTACCTCTTGCAAGAGAACTCTATCCTTATTTTTTATTTCAAAGATTCTATTCCTAGTTCTCTTCACCTTGATTGAATTGTGAAAAAAAATCATCTCTTTGTCTCCATCTCTTAACCAACATTCTTTGGAATTTTGATGCCAAAAGATCTCTTCCCTCCCCAACACTTCCATATACTCCCTCTTCAAAGTCCTTTTCCTTAACATAATTGACCTCTTGCATCCCATCCTTAATAGTCTTCTCGTGTAGCTCTATTAGTTCATCTTCTAATATATTTTTCTCTTGAAAAAATGTTTTTGAAATGCAGCATATTCCATTCTTTCAATCGGATCTTAATGCACTATAGATTTTTTTGTAATGGAAAAATCCTAGATCCTCCCCCTTTGAGTGCTTCTCTCCACACAATAACCATTTTTTCTCCAATCTCTTTGTTCCTCATCTGCATATTTTTGAATTTGAAGTGGTATTGATCTAAGACTTTATTCAGGATAATTTTTAACAATAGGTAATGGTTTGAACCCGTACAAGGAAGAATTGAAGTTTCCCATCCAAATTCCAACCAATAAAAATCTATCCAATTTTTCCAGCTAAAACTTGTGAAACCATTCTCATTCATCCAAGTATGCCTTTCATTTTTTTGGGCTTCCTCTTGCAGATAATTGTAAAAAAAGTTATGAAACTCTACCTAGACTTGTGTATGTCGACCAATCTCACTACTTTTCTCTATATTACCCAAGTTGGTATTAAAATTAGCCAATAAAATTACAATCTTATTTGCTAGATTTTGTAGCATCTTTGAAAGTTGTTCCTACATATCCCTTTTCCTTGTTCCTACCAAACCATAAATATTAATGAGGAAAATCGAGTCTTTGCCAATGAACTTTTAATCTTAATCACTTGCCAATTTTGATTTTGGGCCATGCTTTCTATATTTAGTCAATTTGGATTCCAAACAACTCACAATCCCCCAGATGCTCCCATCACCTTGACAAGCAACCCTTTCCTTGTCTCCATTTAAGCATTGGTTTCTTAACTCCTATGTTATCCAATTTAGTCTACTACAAAAGAATGAAATATGGTTTGACTTGATCAAGCTACTTCTTGATCAAGTGTCACTTGTTAGGGGCATTAAAACCCCTGAACATTCCATGATAAAGTTTTCATGGCAAAATGGGAAGGGAGAGCCCCTTCTCAGTTCTTACATTCATCCATCCTTTAGCACTTCGCACCAAAATCAACTTTTCCTTATTTGATTTTTTCCCTTGGCCTCTTCTCACCTAATTTCATCTTTCTTGATTTTGACAAAACATTGGCTAAAAGTTCCAACATTTAGGATTTCCTCCTCATCCTCTTTAAAAACACTATCATCCTTAATTGTATTCGTGTTGCCTTCTCTGTCATCTCTAGCTAGGATATTTTCCTTATTTGAAGCCCTCCAACCTTTAGTTTCTTTTACATCATTTAGTTGTAATAAGTTAATCAAAGAGATTAAGTTTCCTTCCTTGCTCTTATCTTTGTGTGTTAAAATTTCTTCTTGCTTCCATCTACAAGGAGCATATCTCACCTTACACCATCAATTCTAACTCCCTCCACTGTAAGCCCTTCAATGTTCTCAAACAACCTTGTATTTGTTGTCCTCCTTGTTACACTTTGAGACATGTTGCTTTGTTATGCCTCAAATTCCTTTTTCCTAACATCCTTTTTGGAGTTTGACTAGTCATAAATCCCTTCTCTAAATTCCCTACTTTCATTTCCAAACCCTGATCTTCCAACTTGTCCCTCATCTCGATATCATTTGTCCTTGAGATCAACTCTTTTTGACATTCTTTCTTTAAATGTCTGTTGTTTGCATTTATTACAAACTTCCACTGTTACTTCAATTTCAAAATTTTGCCATTGTAAACCCTCATTTGTTTGCAATTCTATAGCTTTGGAAGTGGTGGAAAAGGTTTCAAAGAAACACATTGTCTCGCGTAGATGTTTAAGTCTCTCTCTATGATACACTTGTCTACTTGAATAAAGGACCCACGATGATTATGAATGCCTTTTAGGGTCTCTAGATTCTAATATTATATTGGTAAATAATACAACACCTTGACTAGTACCTCCCCCGTCTCCTCTTTTAATAGGTCAAAATTTGGGATCCAATCTTATATGTAAAATCCACAACCCCCATCATAAACAATCCATTGTTCAAGATCCACTTCTTTCATCTCCCTATGTGACATTCCACCAAGAAGAAACCATTTGTTAGGGCTTTCAAGTTTACATCCTCTCCCCAATTTTTGTCATGCTAAATTCTAACTTTCCACAACGTAGGTCAATCTCCCACCCATTTTAAAAAGAAAGCTCTCTCCTTAAAGCTTTTAACCAAACTAACCCGGGTAACCCCATTAAGTTCTAAAAAAATACAATGTCTTATTTTGGCCTTATCACGACACCATTCCCACCTATTATAGTTTATCTATTTCACAAAATTCATTTCTCCTTAGTGCCAGCGGTGTCTTCAAGGTTTCACCAAATCAAGTCTTATGAGCCTTTGTTTTGACCACTCTGCTCCCACCTCTTCCTAAGAAGGTTTTTGCCCTTGACCAACAACCATATTGAAAAAAAATCTTTCTAGTCCACAACTCACCCTTTCATGCATACTCCCATCCCCAACCACTAGCCCTACACTCTTCATAACCCTTCACTCTTGTACCACCAATTTTCTCCATTGTTCAACCATTCCTAGTCAAACCTCCTCGAGGTCGAAAACCCTAGCTTCTACCATTGCTCAATTTATCCCCTATGTCTCGTCTATCGAACTAAATATATTCTTACATGCAACTTAATAAACATAATTTTTAAAAAATAGGTAGCACAAAAAATTTGTCTCCATGTATGTACTGTTAAAAAATATGTAGCAACGGTCGGATAACTCTAACCGTTCTAATATCTAATTGGCCTAATAGCCTTAGAAATTTGTATGATAAATTCTTTTACTCCTACCCTTGTTCGTACTTCTTTGTATATGCATATTCTGATCACAGATCACAATATTATATGATGATCGATTTGCTCCATAATCATCTATATGACAATCGATCATATATATCAATTATATGTATAATCGGTAATAGTTTATATTACCCATTATACATAGCATTGATTATATTTGTATATTGGTTATCAAGAGCGATGATTAAATGTTGTTTATCAAGTCATAGTATCGGCCACACTAATTATACAGATTACTAGTTGTTTGATTAAGCATTGCGTATGATTATCGATGGTTATCAATGGCCTTTGCTCCACATAGGAGTCATGACTCTATGTGGAACCATGTCGATTCCACATAGAGCTGTGACTCTATGTTGACCATCAAGAGTATATATCATCGACTCTATTCCATTCAATGGATAGTGAAGGTTGTTATTATAAGGAGAGCAGTTGATATCATTGTGCATACAGGAGTGATATGCAATACACTGAGTTGTGATATTATGTAGAATATTGTGTGATCTTCAGTTACATAAATAATATAATCTGAACTGCAAATAGTTTGATATAGATATAGTGTAATCAGCTTTAAAGGAAATTTTGAATCATACATACTACTGTGCATAATTCTATATTACATTGTAATTTTAAAAAAATACTATATACATAAATCTGATCCAACTTTAACATGGTATTAGAGTCAGCATAAGAAAAAGATCTGATCAGATTTATATAGGCGAGACTACTCTCTATATATTCTTGAATTCTTCAACTCCCTTCTATACATCAAAATGGTGAATGATGTTAGATTTGAGGATCAACTTGAAGTTTCCAGCTTTGTATCTTGAAAGTTTAGGATCATGCTTGCTTTAAGAGAAAACGAATTAGATGAATTCATAAAGAAAGCTATACCGGTACCTGACGAAGAAAGTGAAAAGCTCCAATGGATGAAAAAGAACAATAAAGCTATGAACATGTTGATGGATGCAGTGAAAGATCATATTGTACCAGTTATCTCAAAATTGGAAACAACCTATGATATGTTCAAATCATTAGAAAGTATGTATGAGATAAATAAAACTAGTAGAGCTCTTGCATTAAAGCAACAACTCCACCATGTTAAAATGATCAAGGGCGAAACTATCACCTCATACTTCATGAGGATAACAAAACTGAGAGACCAACTCTCCACCATTGGTCACATAATTGAAAGTAAAGAGTTAACCATGTTGGGCCTAAATGGTCTCCCTTCTTGGGAATCATTCACTCAAGGATAAGTGCACGATCTAAACTTCCTAAGTTTGATCGTCTAAAAATTGATTGCATTCAAGAAGAGTCGAGACTAATCACAAGAGGGATTGGACAAAGCTCCACAAATGATGACATTCATGTTCTAGCCACACACTCCACCAAGAAGAAGGGAAAGAAATGGTACTTCAAAAGAAAGAAAGACAAAGAATCAAATGGTGTTTCTATGTCCTAGAGAAGGAAGGATATGTCAAAAGTACAATGTTTTAGATGTGACAAATATGGTCACTATGCCATGAAATGTTCTACCAGGACCATGCCTCAAGCTTCCATTGCACATGTTGACAAAACCCTTCCTCAAGGAGATTCAGATGGATTCATCTTCCATTTGGCTCTTTCAAGTCGTGTGGCTACCAGTCACAACACTTGGCTAATTGATAGTGGGGCATCATGCTACATCACGAGATTTAGAGAACATCTAGATAACTTGGTGGAGAATACATCAAATGAGAAAGTTACCATTGGAGATCTCTAGCTATTCAGTGAAAGGAGTTGGGACCTCTACTCTACAACTAAATTCAAGCATCTTTATACAGTTGACTAATGTATTATTCGTACCAGGGATTAAGCAAAAATTGGTCTCCATATCAGCCTTGGAAGACAAAGGCTACCAAATTGCTTTCATAGATGGCAAGGTCCTAGCATGGCCCAAGAAGACAAACATCAAGAAGGTTCAAATTATAGGAGTTCGCCATGGATGCATCTATCAACTTTGCACTACTTCTCAAGCACTAATTCATGATTCTTCAAACACACGTGAGATTTGGCATAAAAGATTGGGGCATCTTCATTTTCGTGCTCTACCTTCGATGGAAAAGATGGTGACAAGACTTCCCAAGCTTAACCAAGAACGTGAAGGAACTTGCAAAGGATGTGCCTTGGGGAAGAACACTAAGGGTACTTTTCATAATAGTGAAAGTAGATCTAAATATGTTTTAGAACTTATTCATTCAGACTGATATGGACCCATGACAATAGCTTAGTTAGGTGGGTTCTTGTGCTATGTTACTTTCATTGATGACTATTATATGGAAAACTTGGATATATTTTTTGAAGAGTAAAGAATCTAATGAAGTACTAATGAGACTTAAGGAATTCAAAGCCCTAGTAGAAAATATGTCAGGGAAAAGAATCAAAATCTTAAGATTACATAATGGAGGAGAGTATACCTCTAATAACTTTAGAAACTTTTGTAGTGATGCTGGGATTAAGAGGGAGTCTAGTGTTCCCTATAACCCTCAACAAAATGGTGTGTCAGAAAGAAAAAAATAGGACCATTGTAGAATCAGCCAAAGCCATGATACATGACCAAAATCTTCATACCTCCTTTTGGGCTGAAGCTTCTAGAATTGCTATTTATATTCAAAATAGAAGCCCTCACAACATTTTGGGAAACAAAACACTCGAAGAAGCATTCACGGGAGTAAAACCTGATATAAGCCACCTGAGAATCTTTGGTTGCCCAGTATACATACACATACCCAAAGATAAAAGATCAAAACTAGAACCTTCAGGCAAGAAGGGAATTTTTGTAGGCTACAATGAAACATCTAAAGCCTATAGAATCTATATTCCATGACAAAAAATGATTTGAGTTAAGTAGGGATGTAATCTTTGAAGAAGATGTTGCATTCAGAAAATCCAAGGATATCCATGAGATAGACATTGAAGATCAAGAGCCTCCTCAAAGTATGGAAGAAGACCATACTCCTGAGATTCAGAGGGAGACTCGTGAACTTGTGGAAGATGTTAATCCAAATGAACCCTTGGATCCTACTGATGGGCCTAGAGACATTGTTGTATACTGGAAAAGACCTCTTTGGGCAAGAAAAATGATGCAAGAGGCTGAAGGCTTTGCAACACCAAAATGAACCTTCAGGGAAAGTAAAAGACCACACAGATTCTCCAACTATATTGCATTAATGAGTAAAATCATTGAGTCAGAACCCACTAGTGTTGAGGAAGCTTCTAGTCTTCAAGTTTGGAAATATGCTATGACAGAAGAATACCAATCTATTCTAAAGAATGATGTTTGGGACATTGTACCTAGACCAGAAGGTAAATCAGTTGTTTCCTCTAAATGGCTCTTCAAAATTAAACATGCTGCTGATGGTAGTATTGAAAAATATAAAGCTAGATTTGTAGCTAGAGGATTTTCTCAAAATGAGGGAATTGACTACGAAGAAACCTTTGCTCCTGTTGCCTGATATACTTTTGTCAGAACCGTAATTGCTATTGCTACATCAAAGGGATGGAAGATCCATCAAATCGATGTAAAGATTGCCTTTCTTAATGGTGTAATTGAAGAAGAAGTATACCTTGAGCAACCTAAAGGTTTTGTAATACATGGAAAGGAATCTCATGTTTGTAAATTAAAGAAGGCATTGTATGGTCTTAAACAGGCTCCTCGTGCTTGGTATGAGATGATTGACCATTACCTTTTGAGCTTGGGTTTCTCCAAGAATGATGAAGATTCTAACCTATATTTCAAGGTAATTAATGGATAAATCTTGATCCTAATTCTTTATGTTGACGACTTATTAATTACAGGAGAAGATCATCGTATTATCAAATGTAAGCAAGAGTTAGCATTTGAATTTGATATGAAAGATCTAGGTCTATTACACTATTTCCATGGTTTAGAAGTATGACAGAAATCTGATGGAATCATTCTAAGTCAAGGAAAGTATACCATTGACATTCTTGAAAGGTTTGGAATGATGGATTGCAAATCCATGGTTACACCTATGGAAACAAACTTGGATAAGTTAAGAGAAGATGCAACTTATTCAGACTTGGCAGATCCCACTCTTTACATGCAAATGATTGGGTCCTTGATGTACTTGGTCAACACTAGACCAAATATTTGTTATGCAGTGAGTGCATTTAGTCAGTTCATGAGTGAACCAAGACAAATACATCTAGTTGCGGCAAAGCATATTCTGAGATACCTACGCGACACAATTGTATATGGTTTAAAATATGATGATGTGGACCTAAACCTTCATGGCTATACTGATTTTGATTGGGCTGGGATTGTAATTGATTTGAAAAGAACACCGGGGTGTTGTTTCAGTTTGGGTTTGATTATGATTTCCTAGTTCAACAGGAAGCAATCTTCAGTTGCACTCAGCTCCACAAAAGCAAAGTATATTGCAACATCCATGGGGGCTTAGGGGCTCGAGAAGTTGTGTGGCTCAAAAAACTTCTTGTAGGATTGTTTGGATAATCCTTAGACCCTACTATCGTCCATTGTGACAATCAGAGTTGTATAAAGCTTTCTATCAATCTTGTGTTTCATGACAAAACTAAGCATGTGGAGATTCCTTATCATTATGTTAGAGACATGGTGGAATGAATGTTATTCAGTTGAGATATGTTAGTACAGATGAACAAACTACATATATCCTCACCAAGCCTCTTGCTAGAATAAAGTTTGCATACTTTTGAGGTAAGCTTGGTATGGTAGAAAATGTAGCTCTAGCTGAGATTGAGTCTCAACAATATTGATTTGTTTTAATAGTACTAATGTAGTCTCTAAGATGTTTAAAGGGTAAACTCTTATTAATGCAATCTTATTAAACTGATATGGTTCATGATTAGTGTCATGTGTGTGACTCCATAACAACATTGATTTAGTACTTGATGAGCCCCTGTGAATGTTATTATGAGGTGATGATCTCTCAATAATGAACACTTGTACATCTGATGGTTATCGTAAGGTGACGATCTTACGATATTGATTCATCATACGATTATAATGGATATCATGGGACGTGATATCTATGGATATGTCATAATGGTTTGTATCTCTAGTAGTAATATCTATGGATATGCCATAATGGTGGATATCATGAGATGTGATATCCATGGATAAGCCATAATGATGGATATTACATAAAGAGATATTCATGGTGGATTTCATGTGATGTGAAATCCGTGGACATGCCATGAAGTAATATCTTTAGAAATACCATGATGGTGGATATCATGAGACGTGATATCCGTGGACAAGCTATGTCGACTTGAATTTCATCCTCAGAATGTTACTTGTAATAAGTTAGTTTCACAAAATACAATGAAAATGCATACAGAAAATCCAAAATCCACCAATGAAACTACATGAAATACATACTAAAATAAAACATTATTTTACTTTCATGGCTTATGTCTCAATGTGTCCTAACTCCACTATTCCTGGTTGCAGATGGTGTGCTCTCAGACAATGCACTGTTGGCTTCCAAGATGGCGTATGAAGAATGGACTGATAACTTGTAGTTAACTGACACTATGATATGCAAATACTACATGATTATGCTAAATGATTGTGCTAAATGATATTTGCTATTTGCTAATTGCTTCAAAAACTCACAGATGCATATGATTGATTGAAAACTATTTTTGAAGACTAACTCTCTCAATTGAAGCTTTTGATTTTATAGACTTTGAGAGGATAAGATGATGTGGCTCAAATCCACGGTCATGATCAGATCTACAGATTTGAATGACTATGAGCAAAGGTGAAGGTTGAGAGAAAGGGGGAAGGAGAAGACAAGTGTCACTCATCTCACCTTGACTGGGTTGCTGACTGAGGGAATCTAGGGATGGTTGGAGGAAATTTAGGCATGAGAGGACAAGTGGACCCAAGTCCTGCCTAAGATGTAGGGGGTGTTGGAGAGAATATAGAAATGGTTATGAAATATGTGTGCGTACACAATTTTCATTAAGTTTAAAAATTTGAGATAAAGATGAATTAATATTAAGAAATATTAATTTCCTTAGCCACATGTTTGATGAGTTGGCAAAGGGAAGATGGACTGGAGATGGAAGAATGAGTTGGATAAGGGATTAAATAATTTAGAAATTATTTAATATTTGAGACTATAGGATAGGAGAATAACTATTAAATAGTAGATATTTAATTGTTTGGAGGAGATAATTAAATATTAGATATTTAATTAATTTGGTTAGAGGAATAATTAAATATTAGATATTTAATTAATTAGAGGAATAAGATAGATGAATTAATTAATAAAATATTAATTAATAGAAAGACATGAAAATGAATTAAATAAATTAATCTTTTCAAATTAACTATTTAATAGAAGAATAATTATTAAATAAATATAAAATATTTATTTAATTGCTCATAGCCAATTTTTATGTGTATACATTTTGCCCCTCTTTGAAATGATGTCGAGACAACATTGTTTCAAAGATTAAATCAAGTCTCGATAGTGCGCCTGATGGAGATTCGAAATCCTGATTGTGTGCCCCAGATACTGATTTTTGGATATTGATTTGATGATGATGCCCCCTCGAGAGATCGTTTGTGCATTAAAGACATGGATGATCTCTCGATAGAAGAAGAATGTTATATGAAAGATAGATGAGTGAATAGATTGTAGATTGATCAGATAAATTAGATTGATAAGATTGATTGGATTGAGACCAAGTCTAGTTTTAGGAAGGACACATCCCATATAAGACAAATTATGATCGAAATGTCTGGTTTCAGGAAAGATACATCTTGTATAAGACATGATAGATGATCAAAACGTCTGGTTTCAGGAAAGATACATCCTGTATAAGACATGATAGATGATCAAAACGTTTGGTTTCAGGAAAGATACATCTTGTATAAGACTTGATAGATGATAGTTGAATGAATGATGAAGCTATTAAATTGAAGAATGATTCCATTGGATGATGATGTTGGTGCAGGTGTTGCTGGTGATCTAGTTGTTAGACCCACAGGCTCGAGAGGTAGTCATGATTCTTGATTTGATTTGTATTGATGGGACTTTGTAAATTATTGATCTGATATCATTGTATACTTGGAGTTTTATTTGATGATGATATGCAGACATGGACCCTATATGATGATGATCTATATGCATTGATTATATGGATGATGCAATGATAAATGTTTTTTGATTTTGATGACCTTGGATGCAAATGAAAATGATTACTAACTTAAATGATGCAAATGCAATGATTGATTGTTTATGTGATTATGATGATGTAAATACAAATGATCTACATGAAATATTTTTGTATTTTTATATGTAATGCTTATGATGATTATGAATCTAAGTGCAAAGATGCAACTAAATTGTCGTTAATGGAATGATAATGCAAATAATAATGATGATACACTACATGATGAATGAAATGCACTTATTTGAATGCAAACTAATGCAAATGGAATGCAACTAAATGATTTGAAATGATTCTGAAATGAATGCACCTATAATGAGCGAATGCAAATTTGTTTTTGTTTGTCCAAGTATACTCAATCATGATTTATGACCGTTGATTTGTTAATGAAATGAAATGCTTATAATGCAACTGACAAATGAATGCGTATAATGCAAATGAATAATGAGCTAATCCAAAATCATCTAACTAAAAATTATACTGTCATTCTTCATATGCTATCTTGTAATAGTGCTTGATTTCATCATTGAGCTTTAAAATGTTGTACGAAAATACAAACAACTTGACATAATGATTCAAGATGACCTGAGTATTTCTTAAATAGATTTTGATATAGCAAGTTAATACAAGCAGCTTGATATAATGAATCAAGTTGACCTGAGTATTGCTTGCAGAACAGACAAGGAGTATCTCCTTTCATGCACGACTTGGAACGTCCTCCTTGATCTTTTGCTAATCATATCCTGAGACGAGTTCATACTGTAGTAAGAGATAAACCACAGACAACAATCAAAGAAAATAATCATGCCCCATCATAGCTTCTCTAGTCATGGACATCCTTGAGTTGCATAGAGTACATGATTAGCAATAAAATCAAGATATAAACACTAAACCTTGTATGTCATTCACATGTTCTAATGGTCATTAACTGATATAATCATCTTAATGAATGATCTTTGATAATCTTTTATAGCTTGCTGGTTGATTCTTCATTTTCTAAGTTTGACGATTCAGTTGTTATGAAATGCCTTGATTTTCATTGCTTTGTTGCTTTTTATCTGTTTCAAAACACTAGATGTTTTTGGATTTTCTAAGTTTTTTGAATGTTTTTGGATTTTAAAGATTCAAAAGATCACCTTAGCAAAAAGAATTAGGATTTTGCCCCTAGTGGAAACAAAAATTTATTATGGATATATGAATTGATCAAGATCCCAACCATGGCGGGATACAAATGCAGATATGTTGATTCTAATAAAATCTAAGATAGTGACTGCGACAAGTATGTCAAAGATTTATAACTATCGGTAACCTGCATATTTCTTGCTAAATGGTTTAAAGCAATAGATGCGAAAGATGGAATAGATAAGCTAAGACATATGGAAGCGATAGATGCAATAGGATGGAGTGGATAGGTGCGCAAAGCGATCTCATAGATGGAGGAACTCACGTTTTAGATAGCGCCTGTTTACCAGGTTTTAACCACTTGTTTTTATTGCACATTTTGATTTATTTTTCTGATTTTTTTCTCTCTTGATTTTTGAGAGATGAAACATGTCCTGCCATCAATTGATAAAGATAAGACGACCCAGAACAGAATCCAATAGTCATGCTGATCTATGTCATTGTTTTGATTTGTTCGATGATTGATAATAATGTCTGGTTTCAAAGAGTGAGTACCACGTGTAAGACTGATCTGTTTGGTTTCGAGTGTACCAACCCTGTATAAGACACGTTAATATTGATAGATTTCGAGTGATGAATTGATTAACAAGACATGTGATCAGTTTGATTGCAGTATTTGATAGTTTCCCTATTGTTGATTTGATGGATGAGCCATGCGCTCATGCTTTGATTTTCAATTTTGTTCTTTTTTTTTTTTTAGTTTTTTGACTTTTTTTTTTTTGAGCTTTTTGGATTAGAAGAAAGATGTATTTGGTTTCCCCAATGTATACCAAGACAAGAAATGGATGAATTGTTGAGCTGAAGATGAATGGGTGAAAGATGGACGTAGCTTATGAGGAGACACGTCAAGAGATTTTTTTTGAAATCATGTTTTTGTCCATAGTTTTGATCAAGATCAAGGATGGAAAAGGGGATATGGATAGGAGAAACAAGATCATAGATAGTGATAGATGATGGAAGAAATTAATAGTTAGGATAGATGGTATAGATTAGCATGAAGCAAGATCATAGATAGCATTGGATGAACTTAGATAGAGTAATGGATACTGGAGGAAGGATAATGGGAGATGTGGTATGAAGAATAAAGTGGATGAAACTTTGACCCCAAGTATAGAAGTCTCCATTTGTATAGAGGTGATATGTAAGATTGTCATAGTATTTAGCACCACCTGAATAAATGTTCCTGATTTTTTCAAAGATAGAGACCCAACCCACACTTAGAACCTCTGATAAATTCAACCAAACATATTTAGAAACTAGGAAGTAGACTCAAAAGGAAGAAGAATCCCAAATTGGATCAAGGTACTTAGTCTTTGATTACCCATGTGTGTGCAATTGGGTTCATTCTGGCTCATATGATCATTGTAATCTTTACAATCCAATGTGGCTAGTTACATGAGTTATCCTGACTTCAAAAGCATCCTGGATAGAGCCTCATTGCCAGCAAGAATCCATAGCTCCAACAAGGTTATCGCTGTAATATCACAAATATTGCTCCATTGCCAACCAGGCGTCCATAGCCCCAATGGAGTTATACACATTTTCCCATAGCCAAACTTTTGATATTTCATTTTTTTTTCTTTTAGATATTTCTTTTCCTGATCATGCTTTGGATCTTTTGATATTGTCTTTTTCTTTTCTTTTGATTGCATTGGCTTGTAAGTAATGAAACTTACATGGGTCTAATAATCACAGTGGCACTGAAGCAAGATTTTAGATTTTTCACTAGCCATGTCTTCGACTAAGAGATCACAATGATTTAGAGCAATTGATTAAGTGTATGAGATGTAGTAATCAAAGGATGTCAGTACCAAGATACAATAAGTGGTTCTTTTTTGGATTGAGTGTGTATCCCAACCAAAAGACAATGTTGAAGAGGAATAACCTCAGATTCTGAAGTATATCATGAATAGATATCTAGGAAAAGGACTGAACATTAGATTTGAGCATGGGAAAGCATGTGACAAAATGACACAAATGCCTATTTCACAGATGGTGAATTTATGCAAAGGATTGAATGAAAGGGGTGGAAGGATAGAAAAGATGTGTTGGATAATAGATAGAATGTTTGAATATTTGTGCGAGGATAGATGGAAATGTATTCAATATGAGTGTTGGTACACAACTTAAGAAGTAATGAAGATATGGAGAAAAATTGAATTTTGGGACATAAGAACCCAAAATAGATAAAGAAAATGATGGAATAATAGTTTTAAAAAGATGTTTAGATAGATGTTTGAAAGAAGTTCAAAGATGTGTGCCTTTGTTGATCTTTCTTATGGATCATTTGAGGTGATGGAATGGTGGATGGAGGGAAGTAAGGACCCAAGATGGATGGAAGGGATGGAGAGTTTGAATTTGGAATGAAAGGACCTAAAATGGATTTGGAGGATGAAGAGTTTGAATTTCGAATGAAAGGACCTAAAATGGATTTGGAGGATGAAGACTTTGACTTTGGAATGAAAGGACCTAAAATGGATGAAGAGTTTGAATTTGGAACGAAAGGACCTAAAATGGATTTGGAGGATGAAGAGTTTTCTTGATCTTGATCTTCACTTGGAGTAGGATCATTTGATTTTTCGCTTTTCTCTTGATTTTGAATTAGATTAGTGAAGGAGATGGAAGGGATACCATGCTCTTTCTTAGGAGGTGGATGTTGAATGGGACTCTGCTGTTGAGATAAAAGGGGATCATCGTGGATGGAATACCAGAATTTTAGGGGATCATCATAAGATTCTTGATAGGTAGAATCTTGATAAAAAATGGGATTAGATTGGAGAGCCATGATATCTTGAGATTGATTTGGGCTAGGACTCATTTCCTTTGAATAAGCTTCTTTTTCAAGTGACAAGGGATAGTCACATGAGTGATCAAAGTTTCAATTTAGATAGGTTGATATTGTTGAATTGATGGATACTTCGTTTTAGATACTCAAGCTCACTAAGTCGAATAGAGGGTTTGTTCGATATGCCCCTATGACAAAGTACGTCAAATGATATGGATAAAGTCTCTTGATATGGAAACTTGATTTGACTAAATTGAATATCTATCTAGGTATTGTTGTCGTTGAGATAGTTGGATGATAAACTCTTGATCACTTGGTTTGATACTCCCCTAATCTTGTTGGATGAAAATCTTGCCTAAAGATAGTTGAAAAGTTGATAACCACCTCAAAAAAAGTGATTTGTTGGATTTTGAAATTCTTATCTCTCTAAGGTTGCTCTTTTCTCTTTGTTTTGAATTGATTGTTGTATTGGTTGATTTGCAAGATATTTCAATGTTCATAACAAGAAGACATGGAACACATGAAAACAATGATCATCCCTATGTTAAACATTGAGTGTATGTTTTTGTGAGGATATTTTCAAATCTCCAATGTTTTCACTAGTCTTGATACTCCGTCAGCTCAAACAACCTTGTCACCCCCTAAAGGGCGCTTGTTTTTTTGCCTTTTGCCAGAAATTAACCCAAAATGAATTGCTTCACAGTTGGATAGTTATCTTGGGAGATATATGGTGAGTAATCTTGGGGGCGAATTCTTCCCCACCCTTGCACTATGATATTGCCAATGTATGGCAACTGACTCGGCTCAAAGCTTCTACTTCTATGGTTTGTAGTAAAGATTTCATTCGGCGCGACAAATGATAAGCTCAATTAAGAGGCTTCCCAACCTTTAGAACAAAGGCTTTTCACATCACAAGGATACTAGGGGAAGCCTATCAAATACACACTTCTGTTGGAGGGGATTTTCATCAACCTCCACATTTGATTATAGTGGGTTGGTAAACTTGGCGATAAAGTCGTTTCCCACTTGGGTCGTACCCTTCACACTAGCCCTTTTGAGTCTTCGAGAAGGCAGACCCTCTAAAGGATTTAATGCTTGAAAGTAAAGAAAGCATAAAAGAGTGGGTTTGGCTTTTTGGTCACCCAATTAAGGGAGAGCATGTACCTACCACTTAAGACAAAGCAATCAAAGTTTTTTTTTTAACCTTTTCAAAGCATTTGTTGGCTGTCCTATTTGGAGATGTTGCTCCAACAAGCATGGTGTTTATTTTAGCCCCACATAACAAATGATTTTCTAAACTAGGAATTGGAAATCCTGGTCAACAAAATGAAAATCGTTGTAAGAAGTAACTTGCTTTGTAAGAATGGATAAGTTGATTGTTCTTTTTAACTTGCAAAAAAAAAAAGATTGATTGTGCTTTTTACCTTTACAAGAAAATGAAAGATTGTTGCTTTTTTTAGAGCCCAAAATCTGAGGTTTGAATCCCAACTTTGCAAGAAAGTAAATGTTTGATTTGTTGTTCTTTTTACCTTGTAAATGTGATTATTTTTAGTGCCCAAAAACAGGTGAGGTACTTTTTAGAACACCAAATTGAAAAATGAAGTTCTTTTTACTCAAAAAGAAATATGAGCTCTTTTTAACCAACTTTGAAAAAGATAGAAAAGAAATCACTAAATCCTAACTTAACTCCTCCAAATCTGTAAGAAACTGTTAGAAACCTGAAATAAAAAAGAAGTTAGTGAAAATCCAAAAACCTTAGGTGGGCTTCCACAAGCCTAATTTCAAATCGTGGTTACAAACTTTTCACTCTTGATCCTGAAATGCCCTGAAATTTGACTAAGTTTGAAATTTGGAAGATTTTCCAAAAACTAGATTTTGCATTATAACTCCTAGAGGTCTGAAACACTTCTCAAACATCCTGACAATATATATGGAATATAACTTAAAGTATAAGAAAGCTCTTTCTTATACTTAAATGTTATATTCCATATATATATTACCCTTGCACAAGCCTAATTTCAAGATTTGATTAAAAATTTTGCACTCTGTTTCAAATGCGCTATTTTAGAGAACATATGCGCTAAAACAATTGTTAAATGCGCTAACCCATCTATCAAATGCGCTAAACCATCTGTCAAATGTGCTAACCTGCGTTACAAAAGCGCTAACCTATGTTCAGAAGCGCTAACCTGCAATGCAAATGCGCTAACCTATGATGCAAATGCGCAGATTTTTAGACAAAAGCGCTAACCTGCATGACAAATGCACTAACCTGTAATGCAAATGTGCTAACCTATAATGCAAATGCGCTAAACTATCGAACAAAAGCGCTGTCAGAATTCACACATGCGTGAATCTGCATTACAAATGTGTTAATTTTTCTTTTGCGAGATTTTTAAAGGTATATGCGAGGTCCATGAGCCCCACGGTGGGCGCCAAAATGTGTCGACTTGAATTTCATCCTTAGAATGTTACCTGTAATAAGTTAGTTTCACAAAAAACAATGGAAATGCATACAAGAAATCCAAAATCCACCAATGAAACTACATGAAATACATACTAAAATAAAACATTATTTTACCTTCATGGCTTATGTCTCATTGTGTTCTAACTCCACTGTTCCTGGTTGCAGATGGTGTGCTCTCAAACAATGCACCATTGGCCTCCAAGATGGAATATGAAGAATAGACTGATAACTTGTAGTTCACTGACACTATGATATGCAAATACTACATGACTATGCTAAATGATTGTGCTAAATGATATTTGCTATTTGTTAATTGCTTAAAAAACTCACGGATGCATATGATTGATTGAAAACTATTTTTGAAGACTAACTCTCTCAACTGAAGCTCTTGATTTTATAGACTTTGAGAGGATAAGATGACATGGCTCAAATCGACGGTCATGATCAGACCTACAGATTTGAATGACTATGAGCAAAGGTGAAGGTTGAGAGTAAGGGGGAAGGAGAAGACAAGTGTCACTCATCTCACCTTGACTGGGTTGCTGACTGAGGGAATCTAGGGATGGTTGGAAGAAATTTAAGCATGAGAGGACAAGTAGACTCAAGTCCTTCCTAAGATGTAGGGGGTGTTGGAGAGAATATAGAAAATAGTTATGAAATATGTATACGTACACAATTTTCATTAAGTTTGGAAGTTGGAAATAAATGATGAATTAATATTAAGATATATTAATTTCCTTAACCACATGTTTGATGAGTTGGCAAAGGGAAGATGAAGTGGAGATGGAAGAATGAGTTGGATAAGAGATTAAATAATTTAGAAATTATTTAATATTTGAGACTATAGGATAAGAGAATAACTATTAAATATTAGATATTTAATTAATTAGAAGAATAAAATAGATGAATTAATTAATAAAAAAAATGAAAATGAATTAAATAAATTAATCTTTTCAAATTAACTATTTAATAGAAGAATAATTATTAAATAAATATAAAATATTTATTTAATTTCTCATAGCCAATTTTTATGTGCATACACAAGCCATAATGATGGATATCATGTGACATGATATCCGTGGATATGCCATAACTCCTAATATCACAGTGAGGAGATATATTTCTCTCACACAATAGATGAAGCTATTGTCTTCACAATATGGTGATATAACTTATTTGAAGGATAGAAGAATTCCTCCCTAGCTAAGAGGGAGTGTTGAAAAATATGTAGCAACGGTCAAATAACTCTAACCATTCTAATATCTAATTGGCCTAATAGCCTTAGACATCTGTATGATAAATTCTTTTATTCCTACCCTTGTTCGTACTTCTTTGTATATGCATATTCTGATCACAGATCACAATATTATATGATGATCAATTTGCTCCATAATCATCTATATGACAATCTGATCGTACATATCATCAATTATATGTATAATCGTTAATAGTTTATATTACCAATTATACATAGCATTGATTATATTTGTATATCGATTATCAAGAGTGATGATTAAATGTTGTTTATCAAGTCATAGTATCGGTCACACTAATTATACCAATTACTAGTTGTTTGATTAAACATTGCGTATGATTATCAATGGTTATCAATGGTATTTGCTCCACATAGGAGTCACGACTCTATGTAGAACCATGTTGATTCCACACAGAGCTGTGACTCTATGTTGACCATCGAGAGTATATATCATCAGCTCTATTCCATTCGATGGATGGTGAAGGTTGTTATTATAAGGAGAGCAGTCAATATCATTGTGCATACAGAAGTGATCTGCAATACACCGAGTTGTGATATTATGCAGAATATTGTGAACTGCAAATAGTTTGATATAGATATACTGTAATCAGCTTTAAAGGAAATTCTGATTCATACATACTACTGTGCATAATTCTATATTACATTGTAATTTTAAAAAAATACTATATACATAAATCTGATCCAACTTTAACATGTACTAAATAAAAGAGTGTCAGCAAAATAAAATAGCTCCAAAATAATATCTCTTGGCATATATATATATATATATATATATATATATATATATGATTTTAAAAAAGGTAGCACTATATGCAATCATAGAATAATCTTCTCTGATTCACTTCTCAATAGTGAACCAATCATCCAAGGATCCAAGTAATTGTCAAAGCAAGTTATTGAGATTGTTTTAAAGAACGCTAAATTCATATAACTTATTTAAATTAGTTGTTTCAACCTCAGTTATTTGCTAGGTGTTGCACTAATATTAGAAACATTAATTATATAACAATTACTGAATTTACAAAACTATCGTTTAAATCAGCTCTCATTCTAGTATTATTTGCTAGATTGTGCACTAATATACTAGTGCATATTATACAAATATAAGTGCTAAATGCGTAGACACGGACTAAACTGTTATCATCATTTTATTTCTGTGATTAGGTAATAGTGTTTAAAATGTAGGCATTGAGTTTGAACTAATACAAATGTTGTTCAATCAATTCCATTTACAGTATCTAAACCTTTAACTTGCCTTAGGCAAAACTAAATGCTCTCTGTTACTGGGATGAAAACTCTACTGAAACTAATTCACAAGTGCTAATTTCCTGCTTTTATCTTGCTATGGACAGCAAATTTAGGCACCAAAAATCAATGTTCTTTGCTAGATTACAGTGCTGTCTTTAATTGTCGAATTCTTTAAAACTATAACTATTCCTGAACGGATGTAAAACCCTTCCGATGGTCTATCTGCTTCTTGTACATTCTACACAACATCAGAAACAACAAAATGGAACTGTCAGAATAATGCAAATCATATTTACAAGATCAGAGATACAGTTATGAAAAATCTTGATCACTAGTATCACTCTCCTCTTCCTCATACCTCAAAATAACTACCTATTTGTTTTGTATTCATCTGTTCTGACTTGCAAGGGAAAGTAGATTATTGTACCAAGTGATTGAAAAGAATTAAAGTTAGGGCCTAAAGCAAAAACATGCATTAGAAGATCAATCTCTCATTTCTTTTGCTAGTAAGTACCTCTCATCAAACTCCCAATTTTTATTCTCAAGCTCATATCTAGGATGATTACTAAAAAATACCTGCCAATGATATTACGAAAAAAACGGACACTGCAAATATGGAAATTGGAACATCTCTGAGATGCTACTATTATGGCCTCTATCTAGTCATAAGATGCAACAGCTTGTTTTTGGCCATGGAGATCAGAATTGAATGATTGATGAGACCTTTATTTATTTTATGGGCAGGTGTTTGCTGCATTGAAAGAGGAGAAAGGTAGAAGGCGGCAGGAAACCCAGAGGCAGATATAAAGACTCGTGGGAAAAATTCAGAGGGAAGGAAGAAGATTCCCATCGAAGACAATGAATAATATTTACATAATTTATTAAACATTATTAAATATATAAATATAAAGTTAAATGAACTCAATAATTATAGTATTAAAGTTTTTAAAAAAAAAGGCAATGTTCTCTCACGCAAACCCAACTGCGGATAAACGAGATAATCACGAAAGTTCGGGAAGACCTAACTGGCAATTTCTGTTGATTCCCTGCTATTTCTTTCGATTTCTGGCAAGATTTCTAACAATTTCTTTCTGTCCCGAACCTGGTACAAACCCAAGGCCAAACCAGGACTGGATCCGGACCTGGCTTAAACCCGGCCCCGCACCCAGACCCTACGTGACGATTCCAGTATCTTAGCCATTAGAGGAGCAACAGAAGGAGATACAAAGTAGGAGGTATTATCTTATGAAGCTTGCCAAAGAATGAGAAAGCTTGTAAAAAGAGAATTCATGCCTCTGTGTCCCATGGAACCGCAAAGGCTATTTGAAAGGTGGGGTATGGACTTCATAGGTCCATTCAAGAAGCCTAGTAGTTTATGGTGATTTAACCAAATCGTCCTGACAACTGAGCATCTTACAAAATGATAAAAGCAAGGGAATTGCTAGAGAAACTGGAAGAAAGAACAGAAAATAATTCATATATAAGAAGATAATCACCAGATTCAAAATACCTCTGCACTCAACAAATGATAAAGGAGATCTATTTGGAATATAGATTATGCAATGCTTGACAAGAATTCAAGCTTGTATTACCCAGACGGGAATGGCCAAGCAAAGGAAACCAACAAAAAATTGTAGTATTCAAATCATAATTACAAAAGTTGTGCATAATGGAAGGGGATGACTTTGAAGAAACTTTCAGTATTCTTAAATATCTTACAACAAGACACACTCCATACCAATTGATGTTTGGATTTGAGTTCAGGAATAGCTTGTACGAGCTTGACTACCCAATCCATAGAGTTAAGCAGGTTGGACATGAGGTGTTTGAATGCACATTGAGCAATCAAGGTAATTTGACAAGACAAGCAGTATGGCATGATAAATTTTTGTTATGGATGAATTTGAAGATGAGTATCTCAAAGGTGGTAAAGGCAGGGGAGATCATTTTCCAAAATCTTGAAGACAGATCTATTTTTAGAAATTAAAAAAAAAAAAAAAAGATATGCTCTGATCTCCACCTTTCTAACAAAAGGAAGGGTAAATAATGTGCAGATCAGTTCTGAAAACATTTTGAACGAGTTGATTTTTTAAAGAAAACAAAGAAAAACCATTACAAAATAAAATAGCTGAAAGATACAAAAAGGAAGATTGTTTAATCATGAAGAATTGTGCCAAGTGACACAAAGGAGATTCATCAGAGAAATAAGTCCCACATTGGAGTCAGTTCATAGATATATCAAAGGAACAAATCATTCAAAAATTTAACTTTTGAAGCGAAGGACAACAATAAAAGGCTCAAAGAAAGTGAAGAAAACTCATCAAGAAGCCATGAGGTATTATTAAGAAGCAAGAGAAGATTCTCAATGAGTAGGGGTTAAAATGACATAGAGAGGTTCACATGTAACCTCTTCCACTCCATGCAGATACATCTAGATTGTCCTAAGGAAACATCTTGTTTTGTTCAGATGAGAATGTCCCTACAAGAAGCTCTTGATGCCAATCCAAATCATTTGGGACATGGTGATAAATTTATGGAGGACTCCTACAGTCAAAACATCCATCCTTAGTCCTACTCTCAACCAACCTCCCTCTAGTAGCTCCTCCTACAACCTCCCTATACTCCATCCCCTTCAAACTTTCTGTCAAGCACCTCCTCCCGTTCTAACCCATCCTAAATCTTTCACAATTCATGGATAATGTTAATATCCTCTCCCATCCACATAAACACTAGGTTCATCTAGAAGAGACTAAGTTCCTTTGAGAGGAGACCAAGTTTGTTCGAGCATGCTAAAGAGTTGTCGAAGCACATGGGTCATCTATCAAAGCTCACATGCCATCCAAAAAGGCATTCACAAACTATAAGACTGATCTCTAAAGCAACTAAGTCCAAATCCAGATCATTCAAATAATGGAAGCAAGCAAAAAAGAAAACATTTTAATGGACTTTGAACAATGTAAGCAATCTTTAAGACACCAAACATCCTTGGAAGGAGGAATCTTGTCAAAAAAAGGCAGGAGTCCAACACAGCCCACTGGTACTCTAGAAGATTGGATAGTAATTGTTAACAAAAGTCTAAAAGAGGTCATACACAATGTGCTTGAAATAAAATAGAATTATAAGGTTTGCATGCCTAGGTTATAAAATTTGAGAATATAATTGTTTGATGGAATGTTCAATAGGAAATGTACATTGTTATTTCTTATTTGTAAAACCTCAATACTTCCTAGAATATGTTTGTGATTCACCCAACAGGCAGTAAAAAATACAATAACAGTATGTGGGAATATCACCAACAACTTGATTTCTCTCTACATTTGAAAGGGGCAGCTCCCTTGTATGATGGAAACTTCATATTTTTGCGTACTTTCTACCAGAAAGCACAAAACAAACAAGAAAGTAGAAGGATGAGAAGGGAAGAGATGGCGAAGGTAGAACCCTAGGTGGACCAAACACATTGGAGAATACCTAAATAACTTGGTAATAAGGAAGGTATTGTAGATTTGAAAGTCTCCTCTCCAATGTCAATAAAAATGTGTGAATGATTAATATAATGGAATCATGGAAACCTGATGGAAACCTGATGGAAACGCAGAGTCTTCATATATCAAATTCATTAACATGCAGATAATACAAAGATCTACCTTTCAAATTCTAGCAACACAAAGCATGTAAGAGAGAGAACAAAAAATGATTTACTGGGTGATTAAATTTCTTTTAACAAGCTAAAAAATAGTTTTGTAAACCAAAAATTCAACATCTCCATTTATGAGCAACACTGAATTCCACCATGTTAGCTATTACATTTTATTGAAATAAATACAAATATTACAAAATAAGTTACACGATTCTGCTACTACTTGACAAAAACTTCAAAAAAACTAGCAGATCCCAAAGAGCATTTTACATTTAAAACTCTGCTCTCTAGTTCTAAAACCTATTAATCAATCCTCTATTACATCTTTCTTCAGCCTATTCATTACACTCAAAGTTCCCAGACTCGGACTCGGCTCGGACTCGGCAAGGCCAACTCGACTCGTGACTCGGCCACGACTTGGCAATGACTCGGCAAAATCTTGAAATTCTATACTTTTACAATTATATATATATGAAATTATATATCATATTCCATGACTCGGGCCAAGTCATAAAAACTTGGCAAGGTCTGCTCGGCTCGGCGACTCGGATAACTCACACAACTCGCGGCGAGTTTGGGAACTATGATTACACTACATGGTAAAATTGTTTGCATCACAAATATTCCACCTCATTCCACTAATCACAAACTTCGAATTTGCATGTCCTTAATTAATAAATATCTTTGCACATTTTAATTAATTAATTATTTAATTCTAAAACAATCAAATAAACCTTAAATGAGGGCCCTTTCAATGAGTTAAACTACATAATATATCATATTTTCCTAGACACATTTGACCTTTATAACATGATACTGCAATGAGATTGACTGATAATGTGGAAAACCAAGCCAATACCTTATCCATTGAGCAAGAGAGTTGATAAAGAGCATGTACCATAAAGCTTGAATGTATGAGATCCAATTGAAATAACATGCATTTTTTCTTGGAACAAGATCCCACGATAATTACTTTGACCATTATGATAAATGAAAGACTAAGTTCGACAGCATTTCCAAGCTGCAAACAATAGGAAACATGGGGACACATTGCAAGGAGGAGGGCCTTTTCTAGGGGTACAACATAGGATGGCAATTAAAAAAATGGAATATTAAAATATAAAAAATTTCAAATATTTATATGATAAAGCACACAATAAATTAATTATCTAATCATAAAATAAAACATTAGAACTTATTTGAAAATTCATGAATCAACGTAAAAATTATTAAAATTTCAATATCTAATCATTTGGGTTTTCATTACTAGCGGTAAAACACAAAAAAATAATTTAAAAAACACGAAAAAAACAAAAAAAAAACATTTAAAGCTCCTAAAATCAAACCTCTCAAGCTCCATATTAATTCGACCTGTCACTTTCAAATTCATTATCAAGTTGAAGGTTGAAGATTGAAGGATTTTTCTTCTCCCAAGTTTTCAAAAGACAGGTTTTGGAGGTGAATCTTGAAGATGAAGTGAAATTTTCAAGGAAGACAAAGATAAATTTCTGAGTTGAAGCAAAATTTTCTGTGTGTTGGAAGGAAGAACATAAGTGCTTTTTCTGAGTTTGAGACAGAATTTTCAGAGTTGAAGGCAAATTTTCATCAAAATCAGTCAAAGAAAATTGCAGAAGTTCAAGAAATTCATATTCTTGACTGATTTCTTCTATCTAAACCGTTTATTTCTCAGAATTTACTAATAACTTGACCCATTTCATCCACTTTCAGTCTGATTTTTCACTAATATTCTTGACTGATTTCTTCTATCTAAACTGTTTATTTCTCAGAATTTACTAATAACTTGACCAATTTCATCCACTTTCAGTCTGATTTTTCAATAATAATTAGCTTTTTAACAAGCTGAAAGTGAAATTTTCAAGTTAAAATGGTCTAAATCAGAAATAAATCTTCAAGTTTTCTTGAAAACAAAAGTAAGTTTTCATGTGTTTTGCAGGTTAAAGACCACCAAAAGAGTTCCTTCCAGGAAAGCTCAAGATGAAGTTCGCCAACAAAGGATTGCAGCCGGAATCAAAGATCAAATTCAAGTGGAAGAATGTCACAGATACTGACCTTGGGCTTGTGGATTTTGAAGAATTCAAAAAGAGAATGTATGACCATGATGGATACTTGCCGGATGATGAGGAATGGCATTGTCCAAGTAGCTAGATTCCCACCCACTAAAGAATGTGCTGAGCTAATGGTTAAATGTGCTATGCACTGTGATGCACAAGAACGAGCGATCATTGCACCTGATGGAAGGGTATTAGCTAATCTTTCAGAGTTAGCCATTCAAGAAGCGTTTGGAATACCAAACTACAATACAACCTCATATAAAACTAAAGAAGATGCCCAAAAGATCTATGATGACCAGTATGAACTTTGTGCGGCAAATATCAACAAGTAATGGTTGGAAAAGACAAGACCTCAAAAGAAAATGCCAAAGAAGCTACTACGCCCATACTTCAAAGAGGAATATGGTGACATTATCCTACTGCTGAATAGAGTAATTGGCAGCCCTCAGGGTGCGCCATTTGAAACATGGATGTACTACTTCATTGATGAAATAACCTCGGGAGTCAAGATGTTCAATTGGTCCCGCATAATTAGAAACAACCTTCACGAACAATTGATAGATTTAGAAAGGACAAAGTCATTTAACGTGAGCTCTTACATTGTCTACCTGTTGGCCAAAAATTATAGATATTCCAGACTAATTTGCAGAGGCATAGTTAGCAATGGTGAGAATGAATTCAAGTCTTATGACTGTTACCCGCAGTTGCAGCTTAGTGAGAAGAGCCATTTCAAGAGAGTAAATGATGGATTTCTGATGTATATCACAAGGACACTACAAGGGGGAACTCATTAAAGGCTATCCCCTGAAGCTAGGAGTTTAATCAGCAAGTATGGATCCTAGTTTATCCAGTTTCCAAAATTCACATACATAAAGAATTCAAGGCTTTACTAGTTTTCCTTACCAACTTCCAATCCATCCCACCAATAGAATGGTCCTACTGGAAGTTCTTAGATAGTTGGAGACATATCAAGGCTTCAAAAAAATAAGGCAGAAGGCAACTATTTCCTTCCCATTCTTTATTGGAAATATGTTGGAGTCTTGTCCAATGGCACAAGCTGCTAAAAGTGCCAGGCTAGAGATGCAATGGTATCCCTTCACATTCTATCGGTCCAGAGCTAACTATGATCCTCACGGCAATATTGGGAGAGTAAATGGAGAGAGATACGGGCATAGAGTGGACTTATAAGAATTCTGGGCAGATGCTATAGATGAATTTGACACAAGGAAGAGACTATGGTCCAGACTACTAGTAAGCTTGATTGGAATAATTGAACTTTTCTGTGTGACTAATCATTGGAAGATAATGCGGAATACACTCAATTGAGCTTTGACAAGAATGCACCTTTTTCGCCTGTTAGATGGTCAGAACCTGAGCATGTAGACTTGGCTACTTTGATGTAGCTAGTTGTGAAGTATTCTCGTTGGTGGGTCGATCGGCAAATTCATGGGACTAAAGACAAAGAAATTTCATCTTGACTTATGGCCTGATGGGTGAAGCAGAAGAATGTTCTTCAAATGCTGAAGCATCTCAAAGTGTTAGACAGATTGAAAGTGCTAAAAAGAAAGGAGAAGTAGGAAGCGCTTCAAGAACAAAAGGGAAGACAGTTGTAAATGAAGGACCTTCTCAAAGGAAACAAAGGATAGAACCATCTCATTCTTCCGCATCAGGGAACATAATTGATACATCGGCTATTGATGAGTCATTGGTAGATATGGAGATTCCTTCCCCAGTTCATGGGGAAAATGAAAAGTCAATCCATCAAGAAGATAAAGAACCACCATCTCCCACGAGCACGGAAATATTGGAGTCAGATAATGAAATGGATATTCTGGGCAAGAGGACGCCAAAATATGCCATGTGAAGAGAATGATAAGAAAGTGGAAGGCGTTGAACAACCTACAATTCTTGATTGGCTAAAGGAAAGATTGAAAGTAAAGACACAAGTAATAGAAGTTCAAGAAGAAGATGATATGGCTGACCGACTTCTTGGCCAGATTAGAATAGGTTGCTGTAAACAAGCCTGCCAATTTTTTTTTTCACAATCTAGAGAGATGAAGCAAGCAACCATACAGTCCATATTGTTGTACCGAAGGTAAACAAATCAAAAGAGGATATTACTCCTCTAGAATATGAGATCACCACTTTTGACTTGGGACCAAGTACAAAGGGTCAAGAAGTGGAAGATTTAGATAATTCAGTTGCTTCCATGAAGGCCAGATTAGACAAAGAGGTAGAAAAGAAGAGGGAATACAAAAAGGAAGTGGAGCGCCTAAGGGAATATATCCAACACTTGACTAAACCACTCAACTAGCGCGATATAGCAACTCCTCAACTTTTGAACTCCTCACAAGAAGCAACTGAAAATCTTGAAAAGAAAAGACAACGGCAAGAGAAACCAAAGAATGGATGGCAAATGGAAAAGAAGAAGCAACAACATTTGTAGATAAATTAAGGCTGACATATGGATAGACCTCCTTCCTACTCTCCAAAATTGCAAGCATGGTGGAAACATGGGATGACCTCCAAGATATTCAAGACAAACTTGTCCCATGCCTTAAGAGTATTGAAAGGCATGCATAAGCAAGAGCTGATTGATAGGGAGATAATTGCAGCAAGGGCCGCCTATGAATTTAATGCATGGCATTGGACATTAGTTGCCGCAGTGAAGTTCCGGAGAAGGTGAGGCCAAATAGTGCTAAGGCCGAGGAGCAGATAACAGAGATTCAGGATAAGAATTTCCTTGTAGCTGCAGATGTACTTGACAAGGAAACAATCAGAGAAAATGATATGCAGATGGAAAGCCTGAAGCTTAGAATTCAAGAGATTTTCTTCCCCGTCATTGGACCAGTCCTAAGGCAGAATTTAACTAAGGCATCTGAATTCTTGTCCATTCAAGATGCCTTCCAAAAACAGGAGCTGGAGTGGGAGATTGTTTTTGCTGCTTGCGCAGATGATTTGGATGGATGGGAATATAGGATCAACATGTTGCCACATGTCACCATGGAAGAGGTCGACTCAATTGTGTCCAGATTCATTGAAAACACTGTTGCCCGCAAGGATAAGGGTGTGCCTTCTTAGGAGATGGCTAACTACACCACTTGTCTAGCATGCATTTGTCTCTAGTTTTATTTTTGGAAACTTTATCTAGGGTTGTGTTGTCTTAATCTTAGTCGTTGATCTTACATTGATCTCGGCCATTCATTTGTTCCTCAAAAACTCTATATAAGCTCTCATTCTCTCATTTTCAGTGTTGTAATGAGAATTATGAAATTGTTGCGTAGAGCTACTTGAATAATAAAAGTTCATTTGCAAGTGTTTGCTTTGAAATCTTATTGTTATTAAGTGGTTGCATGGTTGTGTATCTTTCTTCAACAATAGCATAGTTTTGCGTAGAATAAATTTGCTTTCAAAGTTTGTTAGATGAATGAAAGATTTGATAGTATAGATTGCCGAAATCTTGCTCATATTTTCTTTGGATGGATGATTTTCGTTCAATGTGTAAAGTTAGCCTGAGATTATAATGTGGATGCTTAACTTCTGTTTCGAGTAAATATTGTTCGATTGATGGTATTATTCAAGTATGAAAATCTTGAGCACACCCTTGGAAGATTGCACTTGCTTTGTGTAGTTTTCTTAGTGTGGCGAAACAAAGTATTGTTATTGGTTTCACCTAGTCTTTACCGTCTCTTGAGTTCATAGGAATAGCTTAGGAGTAGCATAGAACTTCTGAACCATTATCCTTTTTTTTTTTAAGTCTATGATTGAAAATCCAAAAACAAAAGAGAGAGCATTCATTGCTAAATTCGTCTAAGTCTTAACTTGTGATCAACATACTTGAGCGTAAGTCCCCCGTGTATTTCAGCATACATCACCAAGGAAGCTATCCAACATAAAGTTGCTCGTTCGCACATATAGACCTTGGAGTTGCCTTGTGGTCTTTCTCGCAATCTTGGCACAAGTAGTGATTTTGTTCAGGAGAGGATAGAGTATCCTTGGATATTTTATTCTAATGTTCGGTGAATGATAAAACATACACCAACATGGAAGATTGTAAACCTATGTCAACACACATTGAGACAACTTTGCAACTTTCCCTTCATGATCCATCACTTAGGTAAATGTTACTCTTTATTGTGAGTTGAGGAGTAGTCTTATTTACCTAACTTATACTAGGCCAAATATTAACTATGCTATCAACTATCTTTCTAGGTTTATGCAAGAACCTAAGGTTGTTCATTGGAAAGAAGAAAAGCATGTTTTATAATATACCAGTGGTGCAGTGGCATATGGCTTTGAATACAAGAAAAATGCAGATTTTTCTATGTGGATACTTGGATGCAAACTATGCAAGTTTAGTGGATGATAGGAAGTCTACTTCATGCTTCATTTTTTTTCGGGAACCTAGTTTCATATCTTGGAAGAGCATAAAGAAGACCATTGCTGCTCACTCTTCCATAGAGGTCAAATGCCACATTGCAAGTGGAGCTATCTATGAGGTAATATGGTTATGTCACATTTTGACAAGTATGGGTGTTCTTGAGACAGGTCATACCACTTTGTTTTGCAACAATCAGAGTGTTTTGATGCTTATCCACCATCCTATTTTTCATGAGCGTACCAAGTATAATGAGGTTCAATGTCACTTTATCCATAAGCACTTTTAGCAATAGAATATTTGGCTCCAATTTTTTTTCGACTCAAGAGCAATGTTTAGATTATATTCACCAAATATCTTGCAACTGTGAAGTTCGAAGCTTTTCAAACTTTCTTAATTTGTTCTCTTGCACATATGACGCAATAAGGAGGGGGATTATTAGCATTTTATTTTCTATTACATCATAACGAACTTATAGTTGGTCAACTTGGTGATAGTCAATTATTGGTTACTTCCTTTTCTAACCGACTACTTACTGTTATTTATAATGTTGCTCAAAATACAATCTTATCACCTATTTTTTGCTCATTGTATCTTCTAATTAATTAGCATGTGCCTAAACACTATGAAAGATACCTTAAAAGAAAGTGCTTTTTTATATTTGTGTGCAATCAACCGTTGGCACACAACTAAATATTAGACTTGCAATTTTCTAACGTTTACAACCCTTATTGTAGTGTGCCTCTACCTCCTCAGGTGCTCAAACATTCGAGTATGTGCGTTTAAATCATTTTGATACATTTGAGCATTACAAAGAAGGAAATGTCAATTTGTGTACACCTTGTTTTGGCACATGTCAAAACTCTCACACATGCTTATGGTCACACTTTTGAAAATGTTTTTGTAGTGACACGCACATGAAACTTGTAGTGCCTTTGCTCAAATGCATCCTCCTTTGAAATGTGCCAATATATTGGAAGCAATTGAAATTGTTATGGTATTGAATGAATTGAAAAGGAGAGGAATACTCATAAAGAAATTACAATACAAAAGTCTCTAAAACGGAAACTAACTACGAAAAGGAAAATGAAATTAAAAGATCCTAAACCAAAAGACCATTATTGAAACATCTACAACATTACTTTAATACCCTCCCTTAGTGATCATTCTACTAACTACATCAAGTCGCCTCCTAAATTTTACAAACTTGTCCGGGCTCAAAGACTTGGTTAGAATATTTGCAGTCTGATCCACAATTGGAATATACTGCAAGATCACAGTTCCATATTCAACAAGTTATCAAATGAAGTGACAATGAAGCACAATATGTTTGGTTCGCTTGTGGAAGACTAGATTCTCGGCATGTTTTAGCACCCCTTGATTGTCACAAAACAAGGGTGAAGGCCCTGCTTGAGATATTTTCATTTCAAAAAGAATCCTTTGAAGCCATACTGCCTCACATGCTACTTTAACAGTTCCCTAATACTTTGCTTTGGTCAAGGAAAGAGCTACTGCCTATTGCTTCTTACTGGTCCATGTGACTACACTCGTACCAAGATTGAAGACATACCTAGAAGTAGACTTCCTGTCATTAATTGAAGCTGCCCAATTTGAGTCTGCAAGACCAACCAGTCAAGGGTCTTTGGTTCTTCTGTACAGAATGCCAAAGTCACATGTCCCTTTCACATATGTCAGTACACACTTTGCTGTAACCCAATGTTTTTCCTTAAAAACATCATGAAATGACATATGTAGCTCATAGCATAGCTAAGATCAGGTCTAGTGGCTATAAGATAGATGAGGTTGCCAACTAATTGCCTGAATGTGGACTCATTCACCAATGGTGAATCTAATTTGGTTGATAGTTTAAGCCCTTTCTCCATAGGTGTAGATAAAGGCTTGCAATCTGTCATCTTGAACTTGTTCAACAAACTCCTGGAATACTTTGATTGAGAAATGATAATGTTGTCACTTGTGTAACAAACCTCTACATCGAGACTAATGTAAAAGACCTCAATCAGTCATATCAAATGCTAGACACAAATTCAGTTTGATCTACTTAAGTAAATGTGCCCCACAACAAACAATGATGATATCATCCACATAGATGACAAGCAGAATGATGTCATTACCAACACTCTTGACATACAAGTTGGAATCTAAAGGACTTCTTGAAAGCCTCATGCAATCAAATACATGTCAATCTTGATGTACCACGCCCTAGGGGCTTTCTTTAGGCTATAAAGAGCCTTCACTAGTCTACATGTCTGGTGCTCTTTGCCTGCAACCATGAAACCTTTAGGCTACATCATATATACCTCTTCCTCCAAATCACCATTGAGGAAGGCACTCTTCATGTCCATTTGATGGACTTTCCAACAATGTTGTGTTGCAATGGCTAGAACCAGTTGGATGGTACTCATCTTTGCTATAGGAGCAAAGATCTCGTCATATTCAATGCCTTCTCTATGTGAGAATCCTTTAGCCACCAACCGAGCTTTGTATTTATTAAGAGTTCCATCAGCTTTGTATTTCAGTTTATAGACCCATTTATAGCCAATGAGTTTCTTCGTTGGTGAGCATGCGCTATTTCCACGTGTTGTAATTCTTGTCATTAAAGCATTGACTGCTTTCCAACATGATGTTGGTCAATGACGCCATCCCCTTGTCTTCCAATGCACGAAAACAAGGTTAAAGTTAAATGCAGCACCAAACTTTCACAAAAATCTGATTTTTCTGTCAAAAATCAAACAAACCCTCATTGGCACAAAATCGCAAGGCGATCAGCTTAGAAAGAAAAAAATACCTGCAGTCCACAAGTTGCAAAGCAACCAAAAACAATCAAAAGAATGCACCAAAATCCTAGACGCTCATTGCAAGGAACCCAAAAAAAATTCTAAAAACTCCAATTTGCGACCTTTGGCAACCTGCAAAATCTCAGACAAACCCTCGCACACAAAATGCAAAGGTTGTGCAAAGAGAACTGATCTTATGTCGAAGAAAAGAACTCTGCAAAATACTAACTCCTTGCAGTTTTCAAAGCCCACGCTCTATTTAGAAAGACCATGTGATTTTTACAAAGCTTGCATGATTTTTTTAGAGTCCATGTGATTTCACAGAGAGCCCACATGTTTTTTAGCGAAAAACGCCCTCGAACGCACAAACGACGTGCAAAAAAAAAAACCTTTGCGATTTTTTAGGAAAAAATCATGAAAAAACTTCATATGAGTTGCAAACACGCAAGCCAAAATTTACGTATAGATGCCCACGATTTTTACTAATAAAAAAAACAATTTTATTTTAGAAAAATAATCGGTCAAAAGAACTTCAAGAAAAAATCCAACCACCCACAACATTTTTTTTTTTTAATGTCAAAAAAACTTAACCCGCTTAAATATCAAGAAATTGTTATGGTATTGAATGAACTAAAAAAGAGAGGAATACTACTTATAAACAAATTACAATACATAAGTTTCTAAAACAGAAACTAACTACAAAATAAAAAGATCCTAAACTAAATGACCATTACAGAAACACCTACAATAGCAATGTCAATAAGAAATGATGTCCTTTTATGAGGCACACATTTTCAACCACATGTGTGCCATTACTCTATAACATTAATCTTCATGGTGGCATTCTTTGATCTTCCTAAACTCATTTTTCAAAAAACCGAAACACATTCTCTAAGTATAGGTGTGCACCTTTAACCACATGTTTGCCTATACCTTAGGTGATCATTTAGTTTCAAAGTAGCTCTTTGCTTTGATGTGGACCAATACTTCATTCAAAATTTTCACTTTTTTCTCTTGTTGAGGCGTGCGCTAAAGGTTCTACACATGCCAATGCGCTAGATTTATTTTTTTCAAATATTCTACTTTTGACATGTCTCTATTTGGCATTTTTTTAACATCCTATAACATCTTTGCTCTTCCTTTGTAGAGGTATGCTGATTTCTCCAAGTACTTGAATTTATGATCCTACGAGGGTTAGGAAAAAGAAGTAACAAGATGATGTGTAGTAGATATTTTCACACATATCAAGGGTAGGTAAATAAAGATTAAACTTGACACCATAGTTGAACTACTCACTATTGATGTGGATTTTGAGTTCACTCAACATTAATAAACTTTCACCTCAAAATGAAGTTTATTTACTTGAGAGACTGAGAAGATCTCAATCCCAAGGCTAGGAAAGTCTTTGTTAGACCCTGTGGTTTTTATTCAGTACAGCTCGCATTAACTGTTTAACGAAGGGATTCCAACTAATCTCTCTAGACTTTACAGATATTTCACTCTGGAGTAATTATCGTGACTTATTTCCCTTTGAATGAACAAAAACAAAAGAAAACAAACATGAAATGAAATAAATTCCTATCTACGACAAGTTTCACAGTTAAATGTCCTTTTGAAATGATTGAAATGATAAAGAACAACTTTCATGAACAATCAAAACTTTTCCTCAACCATTCACAAAAATTGTGCAATCTTTAAACGAATATTGTAATTGACAAAGAAAGGTATACAACACACCAAAAATGTTGTGTAGAGTTATATATTTCTTCACCAAAAAGCAATGAGTTACAATCTGATTTTCACCATTAATTGACTCTAAGCTTCATCATGTCAAACATTTGCAAATAGAGAACACAATTGAGATAGCTACAATTGTAAGAGAATCAAGAACAAAGACAAAATAACCAAAGCTCTTTCAAGTCTAATACTCTCGAACATTCTGAAAAATAGAGAGTTCATTTGGTTTCATAGCAGTGTTACAAAAAAGACAAAATTGCCAACTGGACTATCTTGACTAGGGTTTAATCGCCGCCAATTTATTTAGTGCCAGGTTCATTGGCACCTTGCTTTCGCAGTAGATACTTCTCGAAGTTAGCTAACACTTGGGCTACTTCATTTTCACAATCTGTTACTATGGATAGATTGTGCTCTTGGACTCTGCAAGTACTCTGTAGAGGCTCGGTGTTTTGCTCTCCTTGAGTGACCTTTTCATTGTACTCCCCTACTATGGACTGCAACTGCCCGATGTCTTTTAAAATCTGCGGACTATTGTATTTAGTGGGATCACACAATCTTTTATCCCAAGCATCTTCAGACTCGAGGACAATCCCTTCTTTCCCCAAGCAAACCACGTCTTCTATCAATCTTTCCATTAATATCTGTACGAGTGTTGTATTCTGCCTTTGAATATCTTTAGCTTCTTTTCCCGCCTTTTGCAACTTATCAATACCTTCTCGCAATCTTTCTAATTGCCAAGTATTTGAAGCAATCCATGTTCTCAATTCATGTAATTGTTTTGCATTTATTATTCCCCACTCCACAACTTCATCCTTAGTCATGTCTCCTATTCCCAACAGTTTGGTATGTTCCTCTTCGATCTATTCCAATAGTTCCTCATGTTTACTTTTGGCTCGAGCTATCGTTTTGATTAACTTAGCCCACATGAAATATCTAGTTGATGCTACCTGTAGTGAGGAATTGGCGTGATCTAATACTTCATTGATACATTCATCTACCAACTCTTCCTTACGCTTCAAGGTGCTTACTGCCTCAGCTTCTTCTTTGGACATCAATATTGGATGCTGCAGAATTGTTTGCAGAGTTGTTCCCGACTGGACAATTCCTCTAAAAAATTGCAATAACTACTCTATTTGCCTTTTTTGCTCTTTAAGCTTCTTCAAGTCTCTCCACAATCAGTCCTTTGTAATAGATAGCTATGCCTTCTCGGGCGATCCTTGCACCTTCAAACCTTGAGGGTTGCCCTAATTGCACTGTTGTAACTTGATAATCCTAGGTAGTCAACTCTTCATCCCCTTTATCTGTTATTGGTTCCGCAATATGAAGTATTGGTCTCCATCGAGATTGAGTCACGTAGCATACCTGACCTTCGCTTTTCTCCTTTTCTTTGTGCTAGGTGCCTCAATCAACAAGCTGTTAAAATCCAACGAAAGAATTTCTATTTTGTCTCTAAGCAAAGTTTGTTGTTGCAACCAATCAGGAATATTTCCGCTTTCCATACTTGCTAAAAAATTTCCGTCTGTGTGGCGTTTCCCTTTTTCCTTCATTTTCCCGCAGACTCACCTTGGACTCTTCTTGTATTATATTTTCTCCTTTATTTACTTTGGGGTCTCCAATCGGATTGTTCTTTGATACATCCACCTCATGATGCTCCTTTTCCTTTTCTAGATTTGGTTCGCCGCCTACTATATCTAATGAGACTTCCAATCTCACTACAACTTTGCTCCCTTCTCCTTTTTCTATTTGGAGTTTTTGCGGCAACTCTTATGTTTCTTGCTGCAGTGATTTTGGTGCTTCTACATCTTGGATTTTATTTTGCTTTGTTTCATCCTCAACCCACTTCTCGTTGTCTTCCAAGACCCGCATTTCTTCATTTTCTTCTGCTCGCGCCTCTTGGCTATTTCGGCCAAGTGTTGGATTTTTGCTCATTACTCTCTGCTCTTCATTGGGTGGGCCTTCTTCACTTTGATCCACTGGCCTTTCACCCTCCGATTCAGCAGACTCTCTATCCAAATTCACTAGATTCTCTACCATACTTTGACTAGTTGTCCCTTTCCATACATCAAGAACTTTTGATGTCACCTTTGGCGGAGCTTTCCCTTGTTCTAACTTCTTCCGCAATTCCTCTATATTACCTTTGTTATACTTTTCAAGCACTTTATTTAGCTCTGTGAAAAGCCTTGGATTTTCTTCTTCTTCAACTCTATTAAGCATTCCCACTAAAGTACCCAAGGTATTGTTAATGCTTGCACATTCCTGCTACTTTGATCCTACAGATCTGCCATCTTGCTCCATGCTACCTGATTTAAATTTGCATCTATAGTCACTACTTCAACCCCATCTTGATTTATCTCTTCTTCCATCAAGGTACCAGGCTCTATTATTTTAGTCATATCAATGTCCCTTTTATGCAATAAGAAATCAGCATTATCTTCAGTAACCTTCCTCTTCCTTTTCAAGGTAACTTTGTGTCCTTGCCTCACCAATTTAGCCTTATATTCTTCTAACCACTTCTTTGTTGCCATTAAAATAGGTTGGTTTACTTGTTCCATGGGTATTATCTCAGGTTCATTAGGCAGTGGCTTTGGGACAAGCCTTTCCTCTATCTTGTCTGATATATAATCTGGCCTTAGGATTTCTTCATCATCCTCCACTATTTCAGGAGGTACCTCTATCCTAGTTTTGTCCAGTCCTAGTGTCCGCAATTGGTGCAATGTTAACCTCTGATATTTCTTCTTCCTAACCTCCTCATCTTTGCAATCTATCCGATAATCTTCCATATCAGGAACATGTTTCACCTTCCTAGCAATGTATGCTTTTATTTTCCCTAAAGGGTCATAGTCTTTCCTTTTATATTGAAAATAGGACAAATGCCTTGCCAATAGGTCATCCTCTGCCTTTCTTGCATTTTGCAGTGCTCCACATACAAATCACCCATTTTTTTAGGAAACTTGAACCGTAGCTTTCTATGAGAATTCAAATAATTATTGTGGAATTCCAAAATTTGTCTACAAAATTCAGCCAACCAAGCCCATGTAGAAGGGTATCTTGGCAACTTGAAAGGATGACCTGAGAATCCCTGTGCCCTCAAGTAAGACCAAGCGGGAAACTCAATGTACCATCCTTCGTAATATTTAATTACATCTTGCACTTCTTATGGTACTCTTTCTCCTACTCTTCCTTCCAATTCCCTTGCAACTTTCATTATAAAATAATCGTTCACTTCCTTAAAATGCAACATGGACTGCTCTTTCTGCAGCTATGGATAATAATCATAAACAAAATTCATACCAAGCTCAGATCCTAGAATACTCACAGTATTCAAACCTTGAATGTTTGGCTTAATAGCACATGCATACACTATATAAGAAGACGTAAAGAAGTTTCCCGAGGTTTCCTCAATACATCGAATCACTGATTAACTGGGTCCAACCAAAAGTCCCCAAATTCCACCTGATACTTTGTATGTACACGAACATCCATTCATGGAACTGCCCGCTTAGTTCTAATCCTGCAATCCTGCTCAAAAAGGTTATTGCAGCCGATAGCTCCAAGTGCATTTCCCGTCTCAACAGTGGAGTAGGCAATTTAGATAGTATCTTGCCTTGCTTCTTAACATACCACTCTTCTCTTATAGTTCTCTCACAGGCTAGTCGTGCATTGTTAAATTCTTCTTCTATCTGAGCTCGTCCTGGATATTACGGATGCAAGTACAGGTATTACCAGCAACTCCTTAAACCCTCCTAGTGTTAAAATCCGCATATACTCTGTGGTTATAAACTACTTGTCGAAGTCGAGCACCATAATGCTGGATGCATTGTTTTACCAGTTCATGAGCCTCTACGGCAATAGGAAACCTTGTGGCTTGTATCAATCCGCTTTCCTCTAGATTTCTCATTTCTTCTATCGCAATTGGCTCCCTTATTCTATCGCTAACATCCCTAAGGTTGCAGTCACCCAGATGTGTATCTATATAAAATCTCCCATGGGGTATCACATGTTAATTTCCACTCGAATTCTCGCTTAAGCTCCATCCTCTGTGTGCCCATATCTTCAGTTTCTATGCTCCCTAATAAATTTTCCCAGTTACTACTATGCACACCACTATTTTATTCTAAGTACTTAAATTAATTGATTTCATCATTCATCACCATTCTTAGTACCTTAATTATTCAAATAAAATGCTCAAGCAGAGGGTACTTACCTGTTACGTTGTTCAAATCACCTTCAGATGTCGAATAAGGTACTAGTTGAGATGTCTCTTGCGCCTTCATGTAATCCCTATTGCAAATCCCTTATTCAATTTTACTGTTGCATACTTTTCGTGAGAGAACCCTACACAAGTTAGTTGCAGCACAAACAAAGATTTTTACTCATGTTTTAATAGAAACAACCTCGAATTACGGATAGTGGCTCGAACGATAAATCCAACGGTCCTCTCAAAGTCCTTCGTATGATGTTGTTAGGATGTAACTTCTTCAGCAATGCGAATGCACGTGCCCTTTCATTTTCAAAATTCTCCCCTTTTACTCGCAACCTTCATCCGCCGGGCTTCGGGTTGATTCAATGATCGTTATGTTAACATTTCACATGTTCCATTTCTCTAAATCCCCCCATTCTCCGCTAAGACGTTCCTTAGTGAATTTTAATCTATCTTTTGCATTTACTTAGTGTATCACTTTCAAGGCGTTCCCGAAATCAAGTTTACGTAAGTTTCCTAAAATATTGGGTAGCAGACTTACTATGACTTTACTCTTTACTCTCTTTATCGGAATATTCCCTTTAAGTGTATTCGTGAGGTTTTGAACTTTTATGGAATGCGGGATCGCTGATAAATATGGAATTCCTTTCTTCGTTACTCAAGACTCGTGCGATAATCTCATTTCCTTCCGCTTAACATCACATGACTCCATTTTGTGGGCCTCGGTGCATTTCGTAGTTGAGAAAACATTCATTCCTGTAAGCTTTGTTGACACAAACTCTATTTCTTTCCGCAACCCATGATTATTTCACTTGGTCATTTATTCACCTCTAGAGTCTTCCTACTTAAGTTTGTAAAATTTAAGTGGGCCCCCATTCTGTGATAGAAATGGGGCATGTTGTGTACAAACACAACACACACCAAATGCAAAAACTTGCCAAGGCCCGAATAAAAAACTTGGTGAAAACTTGGCGAATTAAAAAAATTGCTTAAATTTAATTAAAATGCATTTTTTTGCAAAATTCAATGAGATGCATCCAATGAGTCAATAAATGAGTACACAAAAAAAACAAGCTGAGTCCATATATACTTGATTGATTTAAATGCAAATATAAAATTGCATCCTCGTGTGGAATGTCGATGGCTGATAGTCTACAACAAAATGAAATAATAATTTTTTTTTATAAAACTAAAAGTAAATACTGCATCAAAATATTTTACATCTTTCTTTTCCGAACTCTAGCAAAAACTAGGGGAGTAGTGAAACTAGAGGGTCTAGTCCTAGGAGTTCAATGTGGTTCCTCCACCTCATCAAAATGAGGTTGAGGGTAGCACCCCTTGCAGGGGTCTAAGGGTGAGAGAGAGAGAGGTAGAGAGAGATCTTGGGGGAGAGAGGAAAGAGTGAGATAGAAAGTGGTAGAGAGAGGGGATAAAGGAAGAGTGATAGGGAGATAGATAGGTCTAGAATTCAAGGCAAATAAAGTGAGTGAGATAGAGATAGCGAGAGAATGCTGAAAGGAACCTACTAATTACTAAAATTTGAGTATCTGAAATATTTAAAAGGTCTTCTAAAACCTAGAATTTGTATTATAACTCCTAGAGATCTTAAACCATTCTCAAACATCTTGCCAATATACAAATGAAAAATAAATTAAAGTATAATACTTAAATATTATATTTCATGTATATATTCTGACCAAGAGAATGAGTGACTTGAAAAAAAAAAAAGATCATTTTTTGACGTAACCGAGCCTCTTTTTTTTATGCAACCGAGTTTTTGCTAGACTTGCTGAGTTTTTGTGAAAAACTCACCAAAAACTCGATGAGTTTTTCCCAAAAAACTCTGCAAGTTTTTGTGCGAGTTAATGTCATAAATACTTGCCAAGAGCGAGTTTTTCAAGACTCAGCGAGTTTTCCATCTATGCTTGACACAATACCAAAATTTCATGTGAGTACAACATAAAACTTGGTAACAAAGCTTTACTGAATCCTTGGGATGCCTTGTTGATCATCCAATAGGGTCAGATTGAGCTAATGCAGTTCTATTCGTCCTCACCTTTGGCTTGTTGAGTACTGGATGCTAAAGATTGACAAAGACAACCATTGCAATTCAAAGGGAGTTGCCTTCTCAATGTTATACATTTTCAAAGGGCTTTCATTAGCACTTCTTTCACATCTTCATAATCAAAAGGAGGCATTCTCCCAACCCTTGATAGATGCCATTTGGGATTTAGAGCATAGGCTACCATATGAAGTAGGGTGTTCATAGTATATCACCCCACACATCGCAATGGATCTAATATACTCATAAATTCTCAAATTAGGATCCATCCTATAAATTTCTTGTTTCATCTTCCCAAGTGTGTTGTCAAATGTCTAATGAGTTCCCCCAAGCCGAGGAGAACCTATATCAACATATCTAATGACCTACACAATAGGTGAAATGAAGGAGCAAACATATTTGCAAACAATTTTATAAAAAAGACTCAAATGATAAAAAGTGAATGCTAATACAAAAATTAAAAGTTATTTACAAGTTACAAATATTAAGAAATTAATAATTTAGTTGCAATAGTTCATAAATCTCTTACCTCATAGTGGACCACCAACCATCATCAAGGATCTTTTTCTTCTCACTTTTTTCTTCAATTGTATTTTCCTTTGGTCATATCTCATTAACCACCACTAATTGTAGAGGCTCCTACAACTCAAGCATCCTCTCTAATAAAATAAAATAGTTAGCATATCTAGTTTCCACAAACTTGACAAATTCCTTCCTAAAATATATCTTGAAGAGAGCTAATGAGGTGTGCTGGTTGCATATAAACATTTATATATCTCTCGCTTTTGACACCATGCCTTTCAATGCACTCTTCAACACATGACAATAACATGGGCTCCAAAAAATGTGCTTATACAAACCCTCCACCATTGTGCCAATTAGCTTTTAGGCAATGTACTAAATCAGTGACCACCTAGACAATCTGAGGCCCCATCCTTCTCTATGTCATCATTCAAAATTCAAAATTGAAAGTTTGCATCATTGAGCTTCCTTGAATGATCAATAGCTTTAGAAAAATAAAAATTGTCCACATGACTATGATATTGATGAGTGTTTGATGTCTAATATTGATCCTACCATCCATGATAATAGAGCAGCCCATCCTTAACCAGGTTTGCCTCGTGTACACCAACAAACTAACCTTAGAATACTCTTTATGACATAAGTTGGTGTGTAGTTTATGCTCTTTAGGGAGGCATATAAGAGACCCATGGCATTTGTATCTTTCAACTTTTATTTGAAAGAGGGAGACCATGCCACATGAAATCTGATGGCATGGGAAAAGAAAAATTTAGTAACTAAAGAATCTACCATTTCCCATGATTGTACATTCAATATCCCTACAAATGTCCCGAACCTCTCGCTACTCTTTTGTTTTCCTTTTGTAAAAGCCTCCCACTAGCAACCATAGATGGCATAGCAGTTTGTGCAAACTGTATTGGCATAACCTTAAATCTTTCTTTGCCCTTCATAAACAATCTATTTATCTCTACCTTCTTAGCTCTGGGTATCTTGTCATGAACCTTAACCCCATGTGCTATAATGCCCAAAAGCTGACTGGATACCCTAGTGTAATTGTCTCTGAAATCTTTGTTGCACAAATGACACAACCAAACTCTACATCCCACGTAAAAGAGATTTTCATATTACAAAAGAGATTTAGAGGGTTTAAATGAACCCATTGCATGAGGTCTTAAAGAGGACAGAAGCGTATTCAAACAGGTTATGTAGATGTTCCACTCCACCTATAACACTCACACATTCTAATGAAACCCTCATTAAGCTAACTCTTCTATGTTCCATGCCAACATTTTCATGTCCACTACCCTTATTGCTGCCCATGTTGTTTAGAAAAGAACAAGGTGCAAACTGAAAAAAGAAATTCAAATCAATAAAGAGATTTGGGCTGCTAGCCTAACGTTCAAACCACAAAATACAAAAATTTCTTTAGTGTTACCAACCTACCATTCAAACAACAAACTGCAATTTTTTTCTTCATTATTAGTGCTCATTGTTCAACTATCACCATCTATATCAAACGAGGAATATACGAGGTGGAATTGTGGATCCACAGCAGAATATCAACAAAATTTCTCTTCACTATTAATTATTCAGCTATCACTAAAACTGTCCAACTGCATAAGATATCATGTTGTTTAAAAAATAACAAGTTGCAAGCTGAAAAAAGAAATTCAAATCAATAAAGAAAATTGGGCTGCTAGCCTAGCATTCAAATCACAAACTACAAAAAAATAATTCAGTGTAGCAACCTACTGTTCAAACTACAAACTGAAAAGTTTCTCTTCATTATTAGTGTTCATTGTTCAACTATTAACAAATGATCACTATCTATATACTAAACAACAAGGTGTAGATGACGTGGAACCATGGATCCGACACAGAATATCAACAAAAAAATCTTCTCCCTACAAGTAGCTGCATAAGCTTTCAGATATAATCCAATGTTCTTTCAAACATGGGCTTCCATAAGGTGGAAATGTGGATCCAACACACTACCAATGCTACTCCAAATGCCAAACCAAATGTTGCTCCACATGAAAATGTCAAAGAATATAGTCAAATGTGATTTGTAAGTCTCATTTAGCATTTTAAAAGGGGTGTAGGGGCCTTGTGGATTCACGCATAGCACCCCTTTAATTTTTTTAATCTCTAAATCATAGATGATTTTTTAAAGCATGCTTTTTCACTAGGGGACAGTCGGTCATCCCCAAGATGATCATGGTCATCTTTAACATCCCTGATTGTTCCATAACATCTTAGGACGGCTACAAGCCTTTTTCAATCTTTTTGCAAAGATAAGGGATAGCCCAGGGACACTTTTGAGACATCCCCAAAATATCTCAAGGGAGGGAATGCTCAAAATAGAAAAAGCAATTTTGTCTAGGCCTTTGATTACTTCAAAATAGAGCGATTAGAGGAGTTAGTCCTAATCACAAAATGAAGGGATGATAATTGGCTTTGTTTCAAAATGTCACATGCTTGGGGTGCATGAGAACCTCATAAACATCTAGAAATGACCATGTTTGAGGGCAAACATCAACACCAATTCTAGACCTAAATGTTCTGAAAGTCCTGAAAGAAAGAGTACATTGCACAAATATTTTGCATCATTTATACTTGAAAAAAAATCCAAAATCATTCCACTGATAATATGCGGAAAGAGCTTTCCTATGCTTTAAACAGAACAAGAAATGAACTTCAAATGTGAAAATTATGCCAAAAAAAGTGTGTACAGTTAAAAATGCAAAAAGCTGAGAATACAAAGGCTTTGAGCATTAAGTTTCGTTTGTTGCATCTTCAAGGGTTTTCCATTTTGAGGAAATTGGTCCTAACGGTACATTTTTTGCAATTCCCATCATGCGTTGCATTTTTATAACTTAGTTGGATTTTTTGCTATTTTCATATTTTGGATTTGTAGGCTTCAGTATCTTGATTTTCTGATTTGCAAAACTTTACCTATTTGTTAGTTGTTTTCAGAGGTGAAGTTTTTGTAGCATTTATAAGTTAAATTGTCCAAAGGGAACAAAAGGTTGTGGATTTGAGATGAATTTTTTTTTCTAATGCAAAGGCAGTTAAGAAGGGCTTTCAGCAAGTTGGTTTACGTATGGGGTCATATATAATATTATTCTACTTTTACTCTAAATTTTCATGGGCACCTAGAGATTTCTTGCATTGGGTCATACAATGGCTTATAATAACATCGATAAGCTTCTACATATACCATGCTAGTTCATCTTCTGTTATCTATGTTCTTCAGGTGTAATAACATATGAGATTATTTTGAAACTTCCATCTGTCGAGTAAATAATATCGAGGCTGTAAGCAAAGGAAACTATTAGCACCCACAAGAACACCAACTAGCAAACCATGAGGATGGAGATAAATACAACATGAAGAAAGAGTAATCTTACGTCAGTGTTCAATATCATAACATCCTTCCCAATCCTTGCATTTTTATCAATGATGCAATTCCTGTTGAAGGAAGAGGTCAAATAAGAAATTGTATAAAGACTAAAAATACTCTCAAATACTGAAAAATTGTCATTCCAACCTTATTTTTGTGTTCTTCCCTATTCCAATAGGAACCTTCCCTTCTGCTAGTAATGATGCGATCTCAGATTCTGTTTCATAGTAATCAGCCCCAACCATCATGGCATCCTGGAAAGGGCAGCATCCAGGGTATCAGATACAAGGGTGAAAACAATCTCCATGCTTTACAAATGGGTCAACTTTTATTAGAAGCCTAAAAATAAATTTCTACCTCTAATTTAACACCAGATTCCAATCTTGAGCGGATTCCAATGATGGAATGGTCTACACTACATTCCCGAAGAAAACATCCATGTGAAATTATTGAATCTCGTACCTGCAAGACTAACCAAGATAATCTCCAGGAGGTGTGTTTGCCAAAATTTGTATAATTAAAAAAATTAATGACGGATCATTTTATAAATTTCAACCATGCTCACCTGACATTTCTCTATTTTAGTTGGTGGTAGAAAACGAGGTGAAGTGAATATTGGCTTTGCTGCATCATAAAAGCAAAACTTTGGAACCTACATGTTAAAGTGAAGAGTTGTTCAAGTCTATAGCTAAACACAGATTGCAGTTTTTGTAAATTGAATACTATAACCAACACTGCCTCATATAAAAAAATAAATTAAGTATTACACCTTTTTGTAGATTGAATACTATAACCAACACTGCCTCATATACAAAAATAAATTAAGTATTACACCATTGCATAGAAAAGTAGAAAATGCAAAGTAGATGTGTGAAAGCCTTGACACATGCTAATAAATAATAGTCCTGGGAAAGGAAATCTTCAACCGCTCGTGTCATTATTATGTATAAGTTTGGAAAATACAGATAAAAGTCTTTCCAGCAAAGTATGGTAGGTATATATTTGGAGCCACATGGAGATAGTTATAAATAAAAATAACTCCTAGGCAACAAGACTTGATCTATTGTCAGGGGTGACAACAATGAGATGTACAATGATTAGCAACACTACTAGGAATGTTCAACATGCGAACTAAAACAGATGGAAAAAACCATGCATAAGTTTTCTATGATAATCAAAATGGTGATATCCGTAATCGGTTTGAAAACATTTTGAAGGTGGGCAGTCTGAACAAGCTTTTTGAGGAGACAAAGTTTCACAAAATGGTGAGCTTCTTGGTCAAGATCCATAATAGAAGAGCTGACATGGAAAGAAATCTGAAAATGTGCCAATTTGGTTGCTCTTGGTCCCTTAGACTACTTGGTCTCGTGGACGTCATTAAAATTCCTTCATTCAACCATTCATATTTTGCATCCCATGCCAATTTTTTTTCTATATTTATGCATAGAAAATGAAATCAATTAATTGATGCTTGCAAAGTAAGATTTCTAAGAATTAAGTCAGGCAAATACCCAAGGTAGATTGTTATCTGACCAAAAACCTTTAAATATAGAAGAACCATATATTTATTTGAAAGGGTTTTTCAAATAGTTTTACAATTAAAAATAAAAAGTGTTCCAACAAGGTATTAAGTGCTGTGACTTAAAGAAATAGATTATAATTTGATGAAAGAACATTATTGTTTATAGAAGTTATCCTTTGACAGTTGTTAAACATAGTTGACCATGATCTTGGAGTGGAAACACTAAAGGAGGAGAATGAAAATCTTAAATCCATGTGGCACTGGGAAAGGGTATATCATAGTACATTCAATCAAGTAACTTAAATTGTACCTAAACAATGTCAAACACAAACTATGGTGCAAATCTTTAGGATTCTTACACCCTTCCACACGGGAAAACTGTCAAGACTCCAAAGTTCCAAATCCTACTTGGGATTCTAACTCCAAGATTGAACAGCAATATAGATATGGTAGTTTTTCTCTCATATCAAATAAAAATCAACAATTATTGGTTGGATCTTGATGATTGTACGAATCTCTTTTTAAATTGTAACAATTAATAGATGTCAAGACATACTAAAAACTAGAGTCACATGGAGACAAGGGATGTACTGGATTTGGGAGACATGTACTAGGATGAGCGTGTCATTTTTTCTAGAAAAATCATTACGATGTAGGCAATAAGATGAAAAAACAAGTCCATCTAATGTTGTTTCCTTCAAAATTCGGTATTTTGTTAGCAATAAGATGAAAAAACAAGTCCATCTAATGTTGTTTCCTTCAAAATTCAGTATTCTGTTAGCAATAAGATGAAAACATTTTTCTCCCAAAGCCCTTGAAAACACTGAGATTGATACCGAACTTCACCTTCATGCATTTAAAAGAGTAAATTTAAAGTAAAAAAGCGACTTCAAAACTCGGAGTTTTTGTAATTAAAGAAAAAACGTTTTGTTTCCAAAAAGAGTGAAAATACCGAAAAAGTACCAAATTTTGTCTTGAACATTTAAGAAAATCAAAGTTTTAAAAATATAAGCCAACTCGGCTTTGTCAAGCACTTAAATCGTTTTTCTTTCGACCCTTCCTAGGCCGAGGAAATACTGAAATTAATGCCAAAGTTTGTTTTCAAACATTTGAAGGTCAAGTTTTCAAAAGGCGGAAGTCAAATTGGCCATTGCAAACTCAGTGACTTAAAGCGTGTTTTCTTTGACCCTTCCTATACTGAAATAAACACCGAATTTCATCTTAAAATCTTTAAAAGACAAGTTTCAAAATATGTACCAAAGTTGGCCTTTGCAATTCGAAAGGAAGCTTTTATCCTTCCAACGCCAATAATAATGCCGAAGAAAGCCCCGAGCTTCATTCTAAGCAACCAAAGTCGAAATTTAAAAAAAAATATCTCTAAACAAATTCGGCATTTTGCAACGAAAGGTGATAAGTCGCTCTTTCTTTTGATCCTCCAAAATGCCAATTGAAATGTCGAAATAGTTCTGAGAGCGGTTTTTTTTTTGTTTAAAAGGAGAAGTCGTGCTTTCTTCTCTAGAAAAACAAGTCCGTTTGATCTGTTTTGATGACAAATCTGGCCCCAACCAAATATAGCCTGAATTTTGTCAATGCATGCATTATGGCCAGCATCTCCCTGTCATACACTGAATAGCTCTTCTCCACTCCTCTCAACTTCCTGCTCTCATAAGCAATAGGGTGCTTATTCTACATCAACACTACTCCTAAACCTTCCCCTAAGGATCACACTGCAACTCAAAGGGTATGGTGTTGCAAATGTTCTTCCCATGTCTTGCTGAAAATCAAGATATTATCGAAGAATATCAAGACAAACTTCCTCAACTATTTCCTGAATGTCTTATTCATGCAGCTCTGAAAAGTAGCAGGGGCATTAGTCAAGCCAAAAGGCATGACTAAAAACTAAAAGTGTCTGTAATGGCATTTGAAGGTCGTCTTCTCAATATCATCTGGCCTCATTCAAATTTGATGATAAGCCGATCTGAAGTCTATCTTGGATAAAAAATCTAGCTCCATTTGAATCATCAATGAGTTCATCTATCCTGGGAATCATGTATTTGTTCTTGATGCTCTTTTTGTTTAAGGCCCTGTAATCTATACACATCTGCATGGTGCCATCTTTTTTCTTCACCAAGACTCCAGCTGAAGCAAAGGAATTTTTGTTGGGTCTAATATGACCCATTTCCAGCAACTCCTTGATTGCCTTCTAAATCTCATCTTTGTGTATGTTTGGGTGCCAATAAGCAGTTGTGATCACTGGTTTGACCCCATCTTCTAACTCAATGACATGCTCTACACCCCTTCCCGGTGGCACTCCTAGTGGGATATCTCCAAACACCTTATTATGCTTGGTCAGTAATGACTGAATATCTGGATGGTAACTTCCTTTTTGCTGGTTTGGAATTTCTGTGGCTGCGAGCAGAATAAGACACTCTGTTGTCCACTCAACCTGATCATATCTAAATAGCTGCTCCATCCTCTTAAGAGATGCAACCTTAGGGCCTCCAGTAGATAACCCTCTAAGACCAACCTTCCGTCTTTGGTGTTCAAACTTCATTTCTAACTTATGTAGGTTGAATGAAAACTCCACAAGGGGCATCATCCAAGCCATTCCAAGAATCACATCATTATCTCCCACATCCACCACATAAAATTCATCTTGTAACTGAGAGTAATTTAATTGCATATGCAGATTTGAAATTTTTCAAGTACAAGGTATTTTGTACCCATTTGCCACCATCACTTTGAACCCATCATGTTCTTCTGTTTGCAGCCCTCTCCTTGCCACAAATCTTTCATCAATGAAATCATGTGTTGCCCTGGTGTCTATGAGAGAAACAACTTGCTGCCCCTGTATTACGCCTCTCACTTTGAAGGTGATTGCCTGTCAAGCACTTGAGAGTTGTACAAGAGCCTTATCTTTCTGAGACTCATCTTCTGAAACCTTTTCCTCTTCACTACTTTCTGACTCGGATGGCTGTTCAAAAGCTTCCGATGCTGATTCTTCCACTGAGAAATATTCCAATTGCTTGGCCTTGGGTTTCAAACTACATTTGTGTGAAAGATCCCATGGTTCTCTGCAATGAAAACACAACTTTTCCCTCCCGAGATCATTTAGTTGATCACTATCCAGCCTATTAGGATCATTTCTTGACTGTTGTGAATCTCTATGGTAGGGTTTTTTGTCCTTGTCCTTCTTTTGTGTGAACCCTTTGGACTGAAATTTACTCCTAGAGGTGGTAAATTCCATGCCATGAGCCTTCTTAATGGCTTCCTGGAGTGTTGGAGGGTTGAAGGCTTTAATCCATCCTTTCAAGGGTTCAGTTAGCCCATCACTGAAAAGCACAATGATTCTTCTTTCTGAAATATCAGTTACCAAGACTGATAGTCTCTGAAAATCAGCGACATAAGTGTCCACAGATCCCCACTGGTTTAATTGATCTAACTCCTCAAAGTGCAGCTCTGGATCTTTTTTGTCGAATCTTTCAATTAGTCTCTCTGTAAACACAGCATAGGATGTAATCTATGCATGTCCCATAGTCAGCATACCATAGTGCCAGCATTCGTGAGCAATTCGGTCCAAGTGTATAGTTGCATATTTGATAGATTCTTCTTCTGGCATAGGGTTGAGATTGAAGTAAGTGTCCAGTTTTTGAACCCAAGACCTGGCTGAAGTTTTACCGGAGCAATCAAAATAAGGTAAAGTGAACTTCCCAACTTTCCTTCACAAGTCATTGTGCTGATCTCTATTCCCTCTATTCGGCAAATGCCTCATTCGGAGGTCCATATAATCCCTCAGTGATATATCCCTCTGAAAATCAGGTCCTGCATTTTGCCAATCTTGTCTAAATTCATCTTGCAACTCCACCAGAGTAAGGTCATTTCCTGGTGGTTGAGTCCTAGGGGGAAAGACTGGCATGAGAGGCCGAGCAACTGCTGGTCGAGGGGGTGGGTTTGCTGCTCCATTATTCCCTTGGTTATTAATCCCTAGTTGACTGATTGCATCGGTTAACTGAGCAATACGTTAATTGGCCTGCTCTTGACTCCTTAGCAACGCATCAAGAAGGAGAGCCATACGATCAGCTCCTTGGTTCCCATTACTACTTTCATCTCTGTCATCCATATCTTCTGAATTAACTGACTGTTGAGGATTATTTCCTGAATATTGATCCTCAGTATCTGCAGGCCACTACTCCAAAAGTTCTGCTTCCTTTTTTCTCTCTTTCCATATCCTTCTTTCCCTGTCGCTGATGCTCATAAGAGCATGTTAACCCACTGGATGGCAGGACATGCTAAAGCTCCAATAACACTGTAATAGTCTGCCCCATTCTGATAGATTTTAATTTTTATTTATTTTTAAATACTATGCGTAATTTTTTTCTTTAGCCTGATTTTTCAGACTAGATAAAAGAATGCAGAAGGGGTTTTCATTTTTTTCAGCAAATTGATTTTTGTTAGCATAGAAAGAATTACAACCTTGTAGCAAGGATAATGCTGGTAAAAATGGAATTTTAACAAGAACAGTCAAGCTGAAATTTCCAGATTTTTACCTAGACTACAATAATCAATTTTTTAAACAAAATACAATTACCCAGTTCATGAATAATATCAACATATCTGAAACACCAATACCCAAAAAGAGTTTGTGACTTCGTTCACTTGCTGCTATCCCAAATGCCAGGAAAGGAAACTCCAAATCTACACGCAGCAATGTGACATGCATATGATAGGCCAAGGAAGAGGAACAGTCTTATTCCTTTACCCTAGACACCCCAAAACTCAACAGCACAGCCTCCAAAAGAGGAAAACCAGTCAAGAAAGATGGGCAGCCAGCATAGGAGATGGATGGCCAGCCTGGGCAGTCTAAACAGCAACCAGAAAACTTCATAAAAACACTCCAAAACTGTAAGAAACAAACCTTACTAAGTCTGCAACACCAATACTGTCATCTTCAAGCAAGCTCCATGGGTTTCCTGAATGAAAACTCATAAACCTTCAAACTCTGTCTTCCAACAGCATGAAACTTGTCATTTGAAGGGGGTTTCGTCCCATCAAACCTGTAACTTCTCCAATATGCTCCAGCAATATGAAAACATTCAACATGCCCTTCAAAAAGAGCACAAAACTCCTTATAAACTTTTCTCTTTGGACTTCCAAAGCCCTAACCCTAAACCCACATCCAAGGCTTGAAATAAAACATTTGACTTTACTAAGTTTGAGACTTATAATCTCAAGTTGGGTGCTCACTCCTACGAAGCCCACCGTTTAAAACAACTTATGATGCCCGTGGGCCTTTTTAACTTGCTTTTGTAAACTATTTTTTAATAACATAAGTTCAATATTAAATATTAAATATTAAACTTTATAACTTATGTTATTAAATTGATCTACAAGTCCAAAATGGATGAAATAAACTTCGCCACTGATCAAGTCAATTAACTGCCGGATATGGAAGAGATGAACTGGCACTGTCAGACCCCTAATCTGACTTAGTAAAATAGTAAGTGCTAAAAATAGACTTCAAATCACCTGGCAAGAAAACTTGAGCTCAACTGGAGACACATAGCTACCACCAGAGTCCCTTAATTTCCTTCATTAACCTATGGGGCTCGACAGGAATAGGCTAGTGGTCCTCCAAGATCAATGACTAGGAAGGGGGCATTACACTTTTGCATGGATAGAAACAACACAAGAAGTTGATGATAAGATTAGGGAGGTAAACAACTTGTGATTCACAAATTTTTATTACAGAATATAATGTTTCAAGAGAGGGAAGTGGAGATATAATAAATAAGGGGTACCCCATAGCAATGGAAAACAAAAACTTGAGAGATTTAGGAAAGGGTTTCTATTTATGACAAGGAGATTCTTGCCATCATGCATGCTTTGGCAAAACTTAGACAAATATTTGGTTTGTGGTAGACCTGTGACTAAGACAAATTGTAGCATTTTGAAGCTGGCCAACATAACTGATATGATCAACAACAAGAATAGGTGAGTAAGCTTCTAAGTCTATGATTTTGTAGCAACTACCGGCACTCTTTCTAGGGTTCCTACCTCTACTACATTGATGCTATTTCTGCATGTTGAATGGTTTTTGTCATGATAGAATATGCCAAGAATATATTTTTGTTCCTAGTATCTTATATGGAAATGTGAATAATGACGAGTATATGATAGCAAATGACCACATTTTTGTTTAACGACATAATCTTTTTAGTGCCTGAGTCTCAGATGAAACATAAGATTATGAAAGCTTTGAATGTTGTACTCATGGTGGGGCAATCCAAATCATTCAAGACTTGCAAGAAAATTGTTGATTTTGTGCTTTCAGATTAATGTAAAACTCAGAAACCAGAATTTAGTTTCTAATTAAATTGTTTGTTGTAAGATTTAGAGATTTCTAGATTTAGGCATAACATAGAAATGAACAAATAAGAACAAAACACAATTACCCTGGGAAAACCTCCTAGGAGGAAAAACCCAGCCAGAAAAGATCCTCATATCTGATTATGGATTATATTCAATATTCTGATTACAATACTTATCTCAAGTACTTATAGAAGTCTGAGACGTTCACTCTTAGGGCTGATGAAATCTTCAACAAGTCTGCACTTTCATAAGCATTAGATCTGCCCCTTTAGCACACCAACCAGCAATCAGGTTCATACACTAGATCTGCACTTTTAGTGCATCTTAAGTCTGCTCTTATGCTTGAAACTGGTTTGTAATCACAGCGCCTCGAATCTGGAGCAGTTTGCACTTCTTTATGATGGTATGTACTTGATGTTAGCACCTTCAATGGCAGGTATGACTCGCATGCATTCCTTCTTTTGACTTCGCATTAAGCAGATATATATTTCGCATGAAATGATGTATTGTATGGTGTATTAAATGAGGTGAAGATGGCCTTTATTTATATGTGGTGCAAGATCTAGATATGTCGGCCTTTACTTTATTAATAACCTTTAATTATTAATATCTCTTTTACCGAAATGCTTTATTAGATAGGGTCGGCCCTATTCATGGGAGCACGTTACCTTGAATGTGATGTGAGGTTTTTAGGAAGTGTCGTGAGAGAGGGCCCAGCCCTATGTGTTGAAGGAGGGGCCAGCCCTTTGGGCAGATTCCAATGTTGCCCAAGGCAACCGGAATCCGCCATTCCTACCTAATTACAATCAACACTCCCTCTTAATTAGGGAGGAGAAAAACATAAACACAATCTTCCATCTTGCACACAAGCAAAGAATGGATTACATAATCAGAATATTGTAGTCTTCCATCTTGCATACAAGCATATAATGGAACTACATAATATAATCTTCCAGCTCGCACACAAACATAGACTGGATCCACCTTACATTGCCCGCAGAGGGTGGAGAGGATCTTTTCTACCATCTTACATTGCTTGCAGAGGATGGTTAACAATAACTCTTCTCCCTGAGAAGATTACAATACCACCTTACATTGCTCGCAGAGGGTGGTTTGATACAACACAATATATCACTGAGGTTGAGACTTCCTCTCAATCAGGGTTTCATTTTTCAAAACACCGAGTCTGTCTCTGAAGTACACAAACTTTACTTTGGACAGAGGCTTGGTAAGAATATCCGCAACCTGCTCATCAATGCTGACATACTTCAGCTGAACGGCGCCTCTTTGCACCATATCTCGAATGAAGTGATAATGAGTTTCCATATGTTTTGACCTGTCATGAAATACTGGAATGAGAGACATTTTGATGCAACTCTGATTATCACAATGAATAACTGTAGGTCCCCAAGGTTGTCCAAACAACCCAGCAAGAAGCTTACGAAGCCACACTGCTTCTCTAGAAGCAACACTTGATGCAATATACTTAGCTTCAGCAGTACTTAGTGCAACTGAGGATTGTTTTCTGCAAGCCCAAGAGATCACTACGGATCCTAAGCTGAAACAAATGCCGAAAGTGTTTTTCCTATCTTTGACACTTCCAGCCCAATCTGCATCTGAATAACCTTCCAAGGTTATTGAAGTGTTCAGTGGATACTTCAACCCATAACCAACTGTGCCTCGCAAGTACCTTAGGATGTGCTTGGCTGCAACAAGATGAACATGTTTGGGCATGCTCATGAACTGGTTGAGAGCATTCACTGCAAAGCATATGTCTGGTCTAGTGTTAACTAGATACATCAGTGATCCAATCAACTGCCTATACTCCGATGGATTTGCAAAATCAGAGTTAGCTACAGAAACACTTAACTTCTTTAAGTTAGATTCCATAGGAGTAGACATAGGTTTACAATCCATCATTCTAAATCTTTTCAAGATATCAATAGTATACTTTTCTTGACTTAGAAAAATTTCGTTAGATCTTTGCCATACTTCTGGACCTAGAAAATAATGCATTAGACCTAAGTCCTTCATTTCAAATTCTGAAGCTAGTTCTTTCTTACATCTAATGATAAGTTCATTGTTACCAGTAAGAAATAAATCATCCACATATAGAGCTAGAATTAGCATTTCATCATTGGATAACTTAAAGTAGATGTTAGAGTCAGCATCATTTTTACAAAATCCTAAACTTAACAAGTATTTATCAATTCTTTCATACCAAGCACGAGGGGCCTGTTTGAGGCGATACAAAGCTTTCTTCAATCTGCACACATGAATTTCTCTATCTTGAATCTCATAACTCTTAGGTTGTTCAATATAGACTTCTTCCTCAATGACACCATTAAGGAAGGTAGTCTTAACATCTATTTGATGTAGCTTCCAACCTCTAGCAGCAGCAATAGCTATTATAGTTCTAATAGAGGTATATCTAGCAACAAGAGCAAATGTTTCTTCATAATCTATGCCTTCCTTTTGAGAAAAACCACAGGCTACAAATCTAGCCTTATATTTTTCAATACTACCATCAACATTATGTTTAATTTTGAATAACCATTTAGAGGAAACAACAGATTTACCTTTGGGTCTGGGCACAATATCCCAAACATCATTCTTGATGATTGACTGATACTCTTCATCCATAGTGCATGATGGTTCAGGGCTTCTTCAACATTGCAAGGTTCAGATTCAATGAGATTACACATCAATGCAACATAGTTGGAGAATACTTGAGGTCTCTAGGTTTCTTGGAAAGTGCCACTGGGAGCAACAAATCTTTGGGCTTCTTGAATGGTGTTTCTTACCCAAAGTGGCCTCTTTTTGGTAACAACAATGTCACTAGGTATATCAGTGGGATTCATAGGCTTTGGTGGATCATTATGTTCTTGAGGTGGAGTTTCAACAGGCTCCCTCTAAATCTTAGGGTTAGAATCAACATTCATATCTTGATTGTCATTAACTTCATCAATAATAGAAGAACCTTTTGATTTCTTAAAGGCAATATCTTCTTCAAAAGTAACATCCCTACTTACCTCAACATACCTTTGACCTAGAATATAGATCCTGAAGGCCTTGGAGGATTCACTGTATCCGACTAGCATGCCTTTTTTCCCAGAGGGCTCCAACTTGGTTCGCTTTTCCTTGGGCACATGAACATAAACAGGATTTCCAAAAATTCTGAGGTGACTGATGTCCGGTTTGGATCTTGTGAAGGCTTCTTCAGGAGTCATATTCTTTAGAACACGGTGAGGACATCTATTCTGAATATATATCTCTGTTCTAGAAGCCTCAGCCCATAAAAAGGTCTGCAAATCTTGATCACAAATCATAGCCTTTGCAACCTCAACAATAGTTCTATTCTTCCTTTCAGCAACTCCGTTTTGTTGAAGATTGTATGGAACACAGAACTCCCTCTTAATTCCTGACTCAACACAAAAATCATAAAAGCTACCAAAGGTATACTCATCTCCATTGTCAGATCTTAGACATTTAATTCTTTTACCAGAGGAGTTTTCAGTCAATGCCTTAAACTCTTTAAATTTACTTAAGACTTCATCAGATTCTTTAGATTTCAAAAATTAGATCCAAATTTTCCTAGAGATATCATCTATGAAGATTACGTAATAAAGTAATCCACGAGGAGATGCTATAGACATAGGACCACATAAATCAAAGTGAACAAGTTCTAGTTTATCTTTAGCTCTATTTTCACTTTTATGAAAAGGGCTTTTAACATTTTTACCTATAGCACAACCTTTGCATCTATTATCATGAATTTGACTGAGTTTAGGCATACCTTTGACTAACTTTTCAAGAGAGGGAAGCGCTTGATAGTGTAAGTGTCCAAGTCTTCTATGCCATAGCTCACAAGATTCGGGAGCCTCATTAATGAGGTCTTGAACAAGGTTAGTAGAGAGCTTATATAAACTATCATATCTATTACCAATTACACGAGCAGATTTAAAACTAGATTTCTTAGGCCAAGCAAGTACTTTTCCCTCAGAAAATGCAATTTGATAACCTTTATCTTCTAGAGCAGAAATGGAAATTAAGTTTCTTTTAATTCTAGGAACAAATAAGATGTCACTAAGGTGAAGTGAAATACCAGAGTCTAAATTTAAAGTAGTGCCAGAACCTCTTACCAAATATCGAGCATTGTCACCAATTACCACGTGAAGACTGGTATTCTTTTCTACTAAGTCTGAAAGATGATCATGGTAGCCTGTGATGTGTTTGGAAGCACCACTGTCAATCAACCATGTATTACTGTCTATGGGTATGCTGCTTGACAAGGCAGAGATGAATAAGAAGTCATCATTTTGTTCTGAGACTTCATTTAGGTTGGTTTATCTTTGAGTAGGATTATTCTGACATTCTTTAGCATAGTGACCAAATTTGTCACATTTGAAACATCAAACATGAGAGATATCTCTTGGTTTCTTCCAAAAATGCTGAGAACTAGGTGGTCTAAATTCTCTATTTCTCTTTGAATAATGCTTCTTCCAATTTCCATTTTTCTTGCATTGGGCTGCAAGCATGTGTTGATCATCTACATGAGGACTTTTGAGTTGCCCCTTTGTGATAAGACGTGACTCTTCTTGAATGCAATCATTCTTAAAGCGATCAAGGGTAGGTAACTCAGTTCTACCACTTATGGTTTGAATAAAAGACTCCCATGAGTGTGGTAAACCATTTAGGGCAATCATAACAAGATCCTTGTCTTCCATGTTATGTCCAGTTGTACCTAACTGATTCTTTAGTTTTGAAATTCTCATAAAATAAGAAATAATAGAATCTTCTTTTGACATTTTGATATTAAGTAATTGTTGTCTTAAGGTAATTGCCCTACTGAGATTGTTAATTTCATAGGTACCTTGTAGATGACTGAATATTTCCCTTGCAGTAGTGAATGAGGCAATTGAGGTGACTAGGTGGTCTTTAACTGAATCAATGAAAAACTTTCTAGCCTTGACAACATCCCTTTTGAATTGTTTTCGCTCAGCTGCATTCGTAGGTTCAGTTAGCTCTTTTGCTTCTATGAAGTGAAGAAGATCTTCTTCCTCTAGAGCCACCATGATTCGAACCTTCCATGCAGCAAAGTTGAGATTTCCATCAAGCCTATCTTCAACTTTCAGCCCCATTGACCTAACTTGCGAATGAGACAACAATCTAGAAATAAAGGAGTACTAAATTCTGAACTCTGAAAGTTGATCTAGCCTATAGCTCTGATACCATGTTGATTTTGTGCTTTCAGATTAATGTAAAACTCAGAAATCAAAATTTAGTTTCTAATTAAATTGTTTGTTGTAAGATTTAGAGATTTCTAGATTTAGGCATAACATAGAAATGAACAAATAAGAACAAAACACAATTACCCTGGGAAAACCTCCTAGGAGGAAAAACTCAACCAGAAAAGATCCTCAGATCTGATTATGGATTATATTCAATATTCTGATTACAATACTTATCTCAAGTACTTGTAGAGGTCTGAGATATTCACTCTTAGGGCTGATGAAATCTTCAACAAGTCTTCACTTTCATAAGCATTAGATATGCCCCTTTAGCACACCTACCAGCAATCAGGTTCATACACTAGATCTGCACTTTTAGTGCATCTTAAGTCTACTCTTATGCTTGAAACTGGTCTGTAATCACAACACCTTGAATTTGGAGCAGTTCGCACTTCTTTATGATGGTATGTACTTGATGTTAGCACCTTCAATGGCAGGTATGACTCACATGCATTCCTTCTTCTGACTTCGCATTAAGCAGATATATATTTCGCATGAAATGATGTATTGTATGGTGTATTAAATGAGGTGAAGATGCCCTTTATTTATATGTGGTGCAAGATCTAGATATGTCGGCCTGTACTTTATTAATAACCTTTAATTATTAATATCTCTTTTACCGAAATGCTTTATTAGATAGGATCGGCCCTATTCATGGGAGCACGTTACCTTGAATGTGACGTGAGGTTTTTAGGAAGTGCCGTGAGAGAGGGCCCATCCCTATGCGTTGAAGGAGGGGCCAGTCCTTTGGGCGGATTCCAATGTTGCCCAAGGCAATTGGAATTCGCCATTCCTACCTAATTACAATCAACAAAAATAAAGGTGAGATTCTCTTGGGAAAGCTTTAAGGAAGATGACCTCAAGCATATCAAGGAGTAACCCACCTACCAACAAAATGAAGTCAAGCATATTTTCTCCCCAATTTTGCTACATGGAAGTTTGTGCTCATCACAAGCCTTCTTTAGGGGCCAGATTTATTTCTTGGAGAGGTATCTAGGATACATGGTTGGCCTAAAAAACATTATCAGCGATAGGGATAGTATATATCTCAACTTTTTCTAGCAGGAGTTGTTTTACTTTACGAGTACAAGGCTCACTCTAAATACTTGTATTAACTTTTAACGCACAAACAAGTGGACAATACACAAGTCAATAGGCAGCATGGATTAAAGGGCTGTACCTAGTAGATTGCTACTACAATTCTATCATCATATGCTTATTGGTATGTCTCCATTTATGACATTAAATGCTTATGATGAACTAATTTTCATTGATTTAGGGTTCACAGACAGTAGAGTGTCATTTATATGGGTTCCAAATCCCATCGGTGTCACAAGGATGAAGAAGTTATGAAATGGAGGCATCATAAATGATCTAGTTCATTGAAGGAACCTACTTATAAAGGATACTGTTTGGGAAGAAGAAAAAATCAGGCACGTCTAGATTTGCCATTGCTTAAAGACACGCAATTTTGGGAAGGATAGAATTGTAATGTTGGCTTTCTAATCCATGTAAGTTCAAGTGTTTACGCTACTTTTTAACCTTGGGCAGGACTTCAGACATTCTAAAACGACCATACCTTTAATCAATTCCCACTTCACCATGGGTATTGAATATCCCAAAACCCCAATCCCTAGCCTCCCATTGCCTTGTTGTTAACAAACTCATTGAATTTCACTTCTCCATGCAGTCGATATTGCTAACCAATCATCCCTACTCCCTCCAACCATTGCATCCTTTAGGCATATAAATCCCTAGACCACTACAATATTGCATCCTTCAGGAGAGTGTTCTCTATTAAATTTGTTGGCAATTGTTTCTTCAAATGCCCCACCTTTTGGCATGTTCTTTCATGAAACTCTACAATTTGAACAAAGGAATCCATCGACCATCATGGTTGACCAAGAACGCCATTAATGGGCCCAAATTTGACAATAAAATGGCAAAAAACTATCAAAGAACTCTCAACACAAGTTGAAGTCAAAATTAGCATTTTGCCCCATGTGAATCCAAAAGACACATCTTTCAATTTGTTTAGCATGAGCGCAAACCACCCGAAAAACATTGGATAGATAGTAAGCAGCAAGTACATAATGTTTTTACTAAGTTAGTTTCGTTTACATGAAGCTTCCCCTTCACCACACATTTGTTCCTTTCTGTGATGCACTAAAAGGTCTGACTTAAAACACTAACAAACATCACAAACCATAGCATTTATCATGCTTTATTCAATTATTATTCATAAAAAGTCTAGGACTAAACAATTGTTTGTTTTGTTTTCATACATTCTGTTTCATTTTAGAACAAACCACTTTTCCAATCAAGAAAATGAAAGAAAGGGGCATATAGAAGACACCTTCAAAAAGAAGCAAGAATTATTTTATTGCTCTATAATACTTTTTGTATCATACAATGAATTTGCTACATTCATTTGCAATACATGGACAGTATAATTCAATGAAATTATCATTTTTAGCAATATATGGGAGAAGCATATGCATCATTTGCATCAAGTACTGGAGACTTTGACAAAAGAGCACATTGCTGCTTAACTTGAGGAAATGTGAATTTGCAAGGCTTGATCTATTTAGGCTATGTGGTTGGTGGAGAAGAGCCAAGAATTGGTCCAGCAAAGATTGAGCTATTCTAAGATGGTCTAATCCTCATAATGTCAGCAAAGTAAGAAGCCTTTTGCAAGTTGTTTCTCTGAGTTTGCAGATCTAAAGTCTTCATAAGTTATTTCTCCAAGTTTGCAGGTCTAAAATCTTTGTAAGTTATTTCTCCAAGATTACGGCTACTCTGAATGCTCTTATGGTAAGTCTTTTCATCGAGGAAAAATCAGCAAGTTGTTTTAAAAGTTAAAAGCATAAAATCAGCAATTCTCCAATTTTCGTTTCACCGCAATTGCAGCTACCATTTTTGATAAAGGCAGATGCATTGGTCAATGTCATTTGAAGACAGCTAATGCGAGAAGATTGATATGTTTATGGCCTTCAGCTAAGGGGAGATATACTAAACCATAGAACTCAACATATGACAAGGAATTGTGTGCACTACTGCAAGTGGTGAAAAGTGAAACATTAATATAGAAAGGCAAGTTTTCTTTTAAAAAATAAAGCATAAAATCACTGATTCTCTAGTTTTGGTTTCACCACACTTGCAGCTGATATTTCACATAAAGATAGATGCATTAGGGCATGCCATTGGACAGATAATACAAGAAGAATGGTATGTTATCACTACCAGTTCAGAGAGCATGCACTAACTACAAGACACAATATATGACAAGGAACTGTATGCAATACTGCATGTGGTAAAGAAGTGAAGCACTAATCAATAGAAATGCAAACCATGGTTAGAATGATCATCAACCACTACAACACTTAAATACACAAAATAAATTCAACAGACACAATAATTCAAATAGATGGGGTATTCTTCAACAATTAAACTTCATAATTATGAACTGTTACGGAATGCAATGATTTTATTAAAAGAATAGAAGTGTACATATAGCATTCACATAAATGATGTTTCTATTAAGAAACAATCGAAAACTGAAGAGATTAGAAACTATCTAATCTGTACAATACGTTACATTATTGACCATTAACTAATTAATTATAAAGATATTATTCTGTTAGAATATTTAATCTTTACTTGGCTTAGGTTTATTTGTATTTAGTTTGGGATATTCCTTTGGAATCCCTACATGTAATTTGTTCTCTAGTACATGTGTAAAGACAAGTCATTTCTTTTATTTTCTTTTATTAAGGAATATTAGATTTCCTCCTTAAGAGGATGTTGACACATTGCACACACATATTATAAATGGTGGCATTCATAGATTTGGGAGTTACTTTGTATCTCCTCTTCTCATCTCTATTTAAGAGATGCTTCTCCTTTCATTCTTCACTTTTGATATCATTGTAATGAGCTTCTTGCTCTATCTCTCTCTCTCTTTTTCTCTTTAGGCTTTGCCTTCATTCATAATACATAAGGGGTTTTTCTTTGCTTTTCCCCTTTCAAAAGCTCTTGTGTCTCCTCTTCAAGCTTTGGGTGATTGCTCTCAAGTTGCTCTCTACTTTGGTAACATTACTTCAATCAACATACTTACTTGGATTTATTTTTCATTTTCTTGTTCTTGTATTTCCTTTCATGGTATCAGAGCAGGTTACTAATCCTTGTTTAAGTTGGAGTTGATGAAAGTTGCTCTCTACTTTGGTAACATTACTTCAATCAATATACTTACTTGAATTTATTTTTTATTTTCTTGCTCTTGTATTTCCTTTCATATTTTAATACCCCCCCTTAATGGTCAATCTGTCAACTACACTAAGTTGCCCCCTAAATTTTACAATCTTGTCTGGGCTCAGAGACTTGGTGAGAATATTTGTTGTTTGATCCTCTGTAAGAACATACAGCAACTGAACTAATCCATCTTCAACCAACTTCCGAATGAAGTGACAATGAAGTTCAACATGCTTGGTTCTCTTGTGGAAGACCAAATTCTTGGTCAATTTGAGCACCCCTTGATTGTCATAGTAAAGGGGAGAAGGACCTGCTTGAGACATTTGCATGTCTAAAAGCATCCTCCGAAGCCAAACTACCTCACAAGCTACCTTAACTATTCCTCGATACTCCACTTCTACCGAGGAAAGAGCCATTGCATGTTGCTTCTTGCTAGTCCATGTGATTGCACCAGATCCCAAACTGAAATCATACCCAGATGTTGATTTTTAGTCATCAACAGAACCTACCAAATTTGAGTCTATTAAACCAATGATTCTAGGATTGTGACTTCTGTTGTACAGAAGACCAAAATCAGAAGTGCCCTTCACATAACATAGCACACGCTTTGCTACTACCCAATGATCAGCCTTAGGGGCTGTCATGAAGCGTGAAATGTAGCTCATTGCAAAACTAAGATCAGGCCTAGTTGCAGTAAGGTAGATGAGACTGCCCACCAGTTGCTTGAATGTTGATTCATTCACCACAAGTGAATTTGATTTGGCTGTCAACTTCAACCCCTTCTCCATAGGTGTGGATGCAGGTTTGCAGTCTTACATCTGAAACTTGTCCAACAGACCATAGGCATACTTTGATTGAGATGTGAAGATGCTACCTTCAGTCTACCAAACTTCAACACCTAACCAATAGTTCAAAATTCCCAAGTCTGACATGTCAAAGGACTGGCACAAACTCTATTTGATTTGATCGATCAAAAATGCCGAACTACAGTGATAATCAAATCACCAACATAGACAACAAGAATAAGAATATCACCACCAGTGTTTTTGACATACAAATTAAAATCAAATGGACTCCTCTGAAAGCCATGATTTGTGAGGTACTTTTCAATTTTGATGTACCAAGCCAAAGGTGTCTGTTTCAGGCCATAGAGTGCTTTCACTAGTCTGTACACTTGATGTTCTTTTCCAGCAACCTTGAACCCTCGAGGCTATGTCATGTAGACTTCTTGCAACTTGCCGTTGAGGAATGCACTCTTAACGTCCATCTGATGGACTATCCAACCAAATTGAGATGCTAAGGAAAGGACGAGTCGTATGGTACTCATCTTGGCAGTAGGAGCAAAAGTGTCTTCATAGTCAATGCCTTCCTTCTGTGAGAACCCCCTAGCTACGAGACGAGCTTTGTACTTGTCAAGGGTTCCGTCAATTTTGTACTTAACTTTATACACCCATTTGCAGCTAATGGGCTTCTTCCTTGGAGGAAGATTAGAAAGGACCCAAGTGCTATTTTTTAGAAGACTGTTATTCATCTTGCATAGCCTTTTCCCACTCAGGAATTCCTTTAGCCTCAGAATATGTTTGAGGCTCAAAAACACTATGAATGTTGGCCATGAGAGCAAAGTTGACTGTAGTTTTCTGCTTGCTCTTGTTTCTAGAAGATCTACCCTCGATGAGCTCATCAGCATGAAGATCACTTATGGTCTTAGCCCACCATTTAGGTCGTAGAGTAGAGGGACCAAGATCAGATGCAGGAGGAATAACTGGAACGGGATCTAGAATAGGTTCAATAGGTGGAAGATCAACATCATCCAGAGGAAAGTTAGGTTGTGCATCATCAAATTCAAAATCTACATCATCCCTCCCATCAGGTGAACCTAATGGAAGATGGACACCCAAATCAGTAGCCTTCAAAGGTTGATCCTCAAAATTCTGCACGTACGAGGATAGCTGAAAAGGTTGTCATTCTTCATCAAAGACAGCATTGCAAGTGAAGATGAGACGATCGATATCTACATCAATCAGCCGGTAAGCCTTGTGGTTGTCACTATACCCTTTGAACATAAGTTTCTGACTCTTAAAAATACAACTTGGAGCGCTTGGCATCTGGAATCCAAACATATGCTAAAGAGCCAAAGACTTTCAGATGATTGATCCTAGGTTTACGACCAGTCCAAGCTTCCTCGAGAGTCTTCCTCTTAATAGCCTATGGGAGACCGATTAAGGAGATAGACTACAGAGAATAGGACTTCTACCCAAAATTTCTTGGGAACACTCTTGTGTTCTAACATTGACCTAGCCATCTCAGTTATAGTGTGGTTGCGACGCTCTACAACATTGTTCAGCTAAGGAGTGTAAGGTGTGGTTAACTAGCATTTGATGTCATGTGTAATAACTCTTTTTCTACTAAGGCCTTAAACTTTTGAAATATAGTAAACACATTTGATTTCTGTCTAAGAAAGTACACCCACATTTTATGACTGAAATCATCTACAAAAAGCAAGAAATACCTGGAACCAGTAACAAAAGATGTATTCATTGGTCCACATACATCAGCATGAACCAACTGTAGTACCTTGGAGGCTTGCCATGACTCACCATCCTAGAATGGTGTCCTATACTGCTTTCCAACCTGACAAGCTCTGCAAACTCGCTAATTTTGAGTCTGAATCTCAGGTAAGCCATGAACTAAATCCTCCCAAACAAGCTAAGCAAGATAGTGAATGTTCAGGTGGTTGTACCGTTGATGCCAGTGATCGCTGATAGAAGATGATTTAGCTGCAAAGGCATGCTCCAAAGAATCAATCGTATCCACAAGTCTATATAGACCATTACCTCCATGCCAACGGCCACAGTAGTGCGAGTCGCATGATCAACTATCGAACACTTGTGTGAATTGAATATCACATCAAGCTGAGGAGAATGCAGCATAATCTAGCTCACAGAGAGAACGTTCGGTTCCATGCTAAGAACGTAGTATACATTGAGGAAAATGAGATTCCTCCCACCAAATTGAATCTAAACGTTGCCCTTGCCGACAACAATATACTCTTGTCCTCCAAAAATGACTAAATTAGTGAAAGGTGAGAAGTTTGTGAACCAATCACAACGATGAGTGAAGTGTTGAGATGCATTGGAGTCTATGTACCAAGTGTTGTGACCATTTCACACATTGCCCCATTGCAAATGGGGACCCCTGCTTTTTGCTTTCTAGGGTTTGTTTTTTAGGTCTTTTAGGGTTTTGTCTGTTAGCCTTTAGCTTTCGAGTGTCACCAAGGGGATCACCTGGATAGCAGGTTTTGCTTGAGTTAGGTCAAGTTGGTGAGTGCTGAAGTTTGGAATGTCCTGATCCTAAAATGAAGTCTGGAATGTCCTAATCCTGAAATTTGGCTAAGTCTAGAATGTCTTGATCCTGAAATTTGACTAAGTCTGGAAACTGAAAATCCTCCAAAAACTAGATTTTGCAATATAGCTCCTGGAGGTCTGAAACCACTCTCAAACATCCTGAAAGTATATATGGAATATAACTTAAAGTATAAGAAAGAAGAAATATAGAAGGAAATGTCACTTATACTTGCCTTATTCGACCAAATTTTGACTTGCAAGGCATTTTGAAGGGAAAATTGGAAATGTTTGAAAACCTTGAAAAAATGATGGATTTTGGCCAAGATTAGGAATTTCGCTCCTGACCCTTCCGGAGGGTCCAGAGCGAAATTCATTATAAACTTCATTTGCCACCTTGTTTGAGCTTGAAACCTTGTTCCTAACTTGGAAAATGATCTAACCTTGCCTTGTGAAATGGTTTGCGACTTAAAAAACTGAGCAATTTAGCTTGGAATGAAGATTTCGCACCTGACCCTTCCAGAGGGTCCAGAGCGAAAATCTTATTTGAGCTTATTTGTCACTAATTTTGGTTAAATTTTTTATGTGCAGGGTCTCTTGGAATGAAGATTGAACATCCTTCAAAGATTTGGAAGCATGCGAAATGATGAATTCTGAACAAGGAAGGCAATTTCGCTTCTGACCTTCCAGAGGGTCCAAAGCGAAATTCTCAATAGCTCCCATGTTGCAATGAAAAAGATCAAGTTTTGAACATGAGTGAAATAAGGACATCTCCCTTTACCCACTTGAGAAAGTGTCAACTTGAAAAGATGAAGGACTTTGTTGAAAACCTAAAATTCACTCCTGACCCTTGCTGAGGGTCCAGGGCGAAAATTTTATGGGGGATGTTTTTGCTTAGTTTTGGAATGTCAAAGAGGTTTCAAGGTGAAAAATGAAACATTTTGAGTCTAAATTGCAAAATTCGCTCCTGACCCTTGCTGAGGGTCCAAGGCGAAAAGGCTTAGAAGGAGGCTTTCTTGCTTGGTTTGGTTGAAATGAAGTGTCAAAAGCATGATGAAAGATGAGAACCTACCTTGCAAAGGAGTTTCAAGTTGGAAAAATGAAGATTTTTAGTCAAAATTGCAAAAATCGCTCCTGACCCTTGTTGAGGGCCTAGGGTGAAATTTCCAAGTTCTTCCCTTTTTTTTGCAAAATTAAGACAAGATCTTATGATTTGGATGGAATGGAGGTATGATGTTCTTTGCCTTAGAAGTGATTTCAAGTTAAAAGCATGAAGAAATATGCCTAGAACCCAAAATTCGCTCCTAACCCTTGCTTAAGGCCCAAGGCGAAAATTGCAAAATCAACCTATTTCCTTTGAGTTTTGGCCAAGGCAAGGATGCATTAGGGTAAAAATGGCCTTCAAAAACATGATGAATAAAGATTTGCTTCCAAAACTTGATGATTCTAAGCCAGGGAAGAAAAATCGTTCCTGACCCTTGCTGAGGGCCTGTTGTGACGTTTTCACACATCGCCCCATTGCAAATGGGGACCCATGTTTTTTGCTTTTTAGGGTTTGTTCTTTAGGTTTTTTAGGGTTTTGTTAGCTAGCCTTTGCATTTTGAATGTCGCCCAGGGGATCACATGGATAGCAAGTCCGGCTTGAGTAAGGTCCTGATCCTGAAATTTGGCTAAGTCTGGAATGTCCTGATCCTGAAATTTGACTAAGTCTGGAAACTGAAAAAACCTCCAAAAACTAGATTTTGCAATATATCTCCTGGAGGTCTGAAACCACTCTCAAACATCCTGAAAGTATATATGGAATATAACTTAAAGTATAAGAAAGAAGAAACATAGAAGGAAATGTCCATAAAATTTATCCTGATAGAGAGTTCGAAAAGTCAAATTTCGCTCGTGTCCTTCTCCAAGGGTCCAGAGCGAAAAGCGCTCCTGTCCCTCTCCAAGGGACCAAGGCAAATCGCTCGTGTCCCTCACCAAGGGTCCAGAGCGAAAATGCTTAGTTGAGCCATTCCTGACCTTGTTTGGACGAATCGAGACATCAAAGGCATGGTGAAGGACGAAATGAGCATGATAGAGCATCCAGACTTGATCAAAAACAATGAAATGATGAAGTTTTTGCCTAGAGGGTCAAATTCGCTCCTGTCCCTCACTGAAGGACCAGAGCGAAATTCTTCATAAGGCAAAATTCAGGCAAAAATCAAGTCAAGTTCATGTTTGAAGGCCAGGAAGACGATGAAATGAACTCATTGAAGATAAATTGAAGATTATGAAACGTCAGCAAGGACCCTAAATGCTTAAGTTCGCTCCTGTCCCTCAGGAAGGGACCAGAGCGATTTTTGTTTTAGATGATTTTCTTGCCCAGTTTGGATGGATCTCAAGGCGTGGATGAATGAAAGGAGGTACAACGGATCCGTTGAAGATAATTTGCGAAGATGATAAAGTGAGATGAAGCCCACAAGAGCAAAATCGCTCCTGTCCCTCTCCAAGGGACGAAGGCGATATGATGATTGTATTGCCTTTTATCCGAGTTCAGACCACTCCAAGACGAAGTACAAGGTGGAGAAGACATTTTAAGGCGTCCTAATCAAGCACAAAGCATCAAAAATTGCCAAAGATGAAGGATTTGCACCAAATATCCTAATTCGCTCCTGTCCCTCAGGAAGGGACCAGAGCGAAATTTGCATAAAGGCATAAAATTTGAAAGTTTATCAAGCGTCAACTGATCACGAAGGATCAAGGAACTTTATTTTGCACGATGATAGCGATGACAAGTTGAACGAGGCAATGACAAGCTCAAAATCATGAAGTTCGCTCCTGTCCCTCAGGAAGGGACCAGAGCGATATTAATCATATTGGCTAAATCTCTCAAAATTCACGTTAAGTCAAGGTTTTTGCGGATCACACAAGGTCTAAGGCATCATAACAAGGTGATATGCAAAGGGGTTGAACGTTAAACAATCATCAAATCGAACAAAGAGGCTATATCGCTCCTGTCCCTCTCCAAGGGACCAGAGCGATTTGCATGGGATCCTTCATTTTCCTTCAAATGCATGTCAAGGCAAGTTCACACAAGATCAAGGATGTCCTTTGGAAGGCAATGAACGAAAAAAAAAGATCAAAAACTTGCCAATTTGAGCCAGGACATAAGGATCGCTCCTGTCCCTCTTCAAGGGACCAGGGCGATATCACCACAAGAGGACATTCAATCGCAAGGATAAGTCAATCAAGTTCGAAGATCCCAAGGAAAATGGCAAATTCAACGTAGAAATGAAAACCTTGGACGTAAAATATGCAAGGATCATGACCAAGGTAATGGATCGCTCCTGTCCCTCAATCAGGGACCAGGGCGATGAGGTACGTATCCTTCATCTTCAAAATTTGGCGCTCAAATAAATATGTTTGAATTTATTTTTAAATGCTAAAATTCGATATGCTTTGAAACTCAATTTATTAGCATTTAAATATTGCGCTTAATATTAATTAATTGTTTTTGCCTTCTAAAAAATCGAAATTGTTAAATTGAAAAACGTTGGCAAATAATTAATTAATTATTTTAATAAAAATCAAATGGAGCGCTTGGTATTTTAGAGGTCGGCCTTTGTTATTTGTTTAAAAAAAATCGTTTTAAATTGCCTTATTAATTACCAAGTCGGCCTTAAGGTAAGTATGAGGTGAGCGCTATAAAGGGAGGGTGAGAATCTTCATTTTCACATTATCATTTTATCTTTCCACATGCGATTTGAGGAAGACAAAGGTAGCGCTAATATCATCTAAGGTGGTGCGAAGTTGAGGTTTCTACTTGAGCGAACTTTGCCAAGGATAGAGGAGATCACGTCCGAGACAAAAGGGTGGCGAATTGCTATTTTGGAGAGGCGATTGCATCGAAGACTATTTTCGATCTTTTTTTGCCTGGGCGAATCCTTTTCATTTTGCATTCTAGAGTTAGCTCTCTATTGAGGTATGGCGATATGGATTTATTGTTTTGATTTTGAACGTTGATCGTCATAGCTTAAATTTTGAATTTTGAAATTTTGAATTCCAGTAGCTCAGTCGTTTTTAGGAAATGATTAATAAAGGACTTATCATTAAGTTTCCTAAAAATTTGCTCTCTAATTTATGTTATGTATTGCAAAATCATGGTACTAATTTTGAAATGTTGTGTAGGCATCAAATGGAGATCTCTTCAAGGAAAATCAAGCCGGATCCAGGACGGTCTTTGCCAGGACGATCAAGTAAGGACATGGGCAACCTCTTTCAATCCAACGTTCCAAGGCGAGGTACATCATCATCCTGCACATCAAGGACACATGGAGTTAGAACAAAGGGTTCGTTGAAGAAGCAAAATAGATCCAGATGAATTAATTAAAGCAAGCTTCTCAACAACATCAAGTTGAATATCTACCAAGTTACAAGTGTCAAATGAGGTGGCGTCCTAGTCATCATTTCTCCAATCAATGAGGTCCATCTCAGCATGTCCAGATTCAATATACTTAACTCATGGAAGGTGGCACAAGCTCCGATGTACCTACCCCGGCTATCCATTGGTCGATTTTTCTAGAGACGACATGTGTCCAAGCAATACAATTATTTCATTGGTCGAGCATTAAATGTTATGTAATGTTTGTAACAAACCCTAATTAGGGTTTTCATTGTAAAATCTTGGCCATTGATCTCGAATTGATTTAAGCCATCAAATTGTATTGTGGGCACTATATAAGCCCAGACATTTCATTTTGTAAAGGGAGTTAGAGATAATTAGAGAGATAGTATAGAAATAGTTGAAAGTAGTTAGTAGATAGATAGTAGAATAGGAGGACAAGGCAAGAAATTGTTGCCATTGATTGTAAACAAACTCCATTTTCATTGAAGTAATGGTGAAATATGTCGTTTTCTTGCAATTTGCATGGTTTCTTGTTGAGTCTTCAATCTTAGATGGTAGATGATTAGATGAATGGAGGAAATGTGATTGATTGATGGTGGAATTCGTACATCCATACTACTAGCAGTTTGTTGATTGCAGACTTGCCTTGTGTAGTCAACTGGATCATTCAGCCTAAGCTCAATTTCAATTTGTTGCCTCTTCATTGATATGCATCAACTTGGATGGTATCTATGCCTGTGGTGATGATTTGAACATCATAAAGCTCCCTTAGAAGATCGCACTAGTCTTGTGTAGATGTTCCATTGATGTCAAAACAAGATCTAGTTAGAGTTTCATCAAAAAATCAAGTCATTGCTCCTACATTCTTAGTATTAGGATTAGATCCTCTCTTCGCCCTTATCCTTTTTCATTTTTTTTCAAATCCAAGTCAGTAAGAGCCTGTGTCCAGCAAAGCAGATCGTAAGTTCAATCATCACATGTAAGTCCCCTTGTGATTCCAGCAAATCACATCATACCACTGGAGCTTGTCCACACGTAGAGACCCTACTAAAAGAACCTTGGAGTCTACCTAACTGATCCTTTACGCGAATCTTCAGCAGTTAGAGACTATTTTCTCAAGAGAGGATAAGATGCCTTTAGGTATTTTATTCTGTGTATGATGGTGTACAAAATACACGTCAACAGGGCCCAAGGTGAAAATTTGAAAAAATCTTATTTCATCTTGCAGAAACAAAGCAAATTTGGATGAGATGAATGAAAGGGATCATTGCCTAACCTTGTGAGGTAGATTGGGGTTAAAATGATGGAGGAGTAAGCACAAATTTGAGAAATCGCTCCTAACCCTTGCTGAGGGTCCAGGGCGAAAAAAGCCTAAATGCACTTTCCCTCCAAAATTCAAGTGAAATCAAACCCAAACTCTAGTAAAAGATGCCATTTAAAATGCCTAGGTTAAATTTTGGATTTGTAAAAATGGGGTATTCAAGGCCTAATTTGAAAAATCGCTCCTGACCCTTGCTAAGGGTCCAGGGCGAAGTTATTGGCATTCTTCATTGACACCTTAGTCGAGTGTTGATATCCCTCAAATTCCCCAAAATTGCTAACTTCGCAGCCTTTGGAAAGATTAAATCAAATTCGCATTAAATTAAAGGCATTTTAATTTAATAAATTAATTTTTGACCTTGAAATAATCAAAAGGGACATCTTGGAGGCATCTAAAATTAATTTTTTGAATTAAAATTTGTTAATGAGCGCTTAAGGTATTATTTTGCCTTTATTTGGCAAGTCGGCCCACCTTTTTTAAAGGTTTTATTTATTTTTTTACCTCTTTATTATCAAGTCGGCCTTGGGGATACAAGAGGTGAGCGCTCTATATAATGGGAGAGATTCTTTAGCAAATTCAAATCATTCTTGCATTATCTCTCATGCGAACTTGAAGAGCATATTTGGAGGTGCGAAATTGAGCAAGCTGGAGGATAATTTCGAGATTTTGGAAGGTGTTTGAAGGCGAAATTTTGCTAAGTGTGGAGATTAAAGAAGGTGAAATTCATTTTGAAGGCTAATGGAGGCATAATTCATCCAAGGGAAGACTATAATCTAAGCCTTGTCCATCAAAATCCGGTCTTCTTTCATCATTTTCCAAGGTTTTGTAGTTAAGCATTCAAGGAGGAGGTATGAAGAATCATTTTTTTGAAGTTCTTATTCAAGACTTATTGTGATCTCATTGCAATTTTGTAAACTCTAAGTCTTGAAAATCCAATTTCCATTCGTAATTAATTTGAAAATGTATAATTCTTGATTTATCATGACTTTTTCAAATCAATATCTTAAGTTATACCCTTGAAAGGTATTAAATTTCATGCTTTAAGGTTTGATGCTCAAAGACTAACTTTAATATTTTGTGTAGGCATGAAATGGAGACCCCGGAGTTGGAAGATCAACCACTTGGCGGACCCCCATCAAAGAAGATAAAGTCAGGACAAGGACGACCTCCTCCAGTCTAGCATCGACAAGGACGGCCTTCTTCGGTCAAGCATCATCAAGAATAACCTCTTCCAATCCAGCATTCCAAGGCGAGGTACATCATCAACACATCAAAGACAAAAGAAGTCAGAGCAAGGGTTCGTTCGGGAAGCAGATAGTTTTAGAAGAGTTAATTAAAGCTAGCTTCTTAGCAACATCAAGTTGAATATCTACCAAGTTACAAGTGTCAGACGAGGTGGCATCCCAGTCATCCCTCCTCCATTCGGATTGGTCCACCTCAACATGTCCAGATTCAATGTACCTGACTCATGGGAGATGGCACAAACTTCGATGTACCTACCCCAGCTATCTATTGGTCGAATATTCCAAAGAAGACATGTGTCCAATTAGTACAATTATTTCATTGGTCAGAATTGAGTTCGTTGTAACAAACCCTAATTAGGGTTTTCATTGTAGAATCTTGGCCATTGATCTCAAATTGATCTTAGCCATTGAATTGTATTAAGGGCACTATATAAGCCCCGGCTCTTCATTTGTAAAGGCTAATAGAAGAGAGTTAGTGAATAGAAAATAGTTAGTCAATAGTTAGAAGGTGAGTAGTCAGTTGATAGAATAACAATTAGAGTAGAATAGGAGGACAAGGCAAGAAATTGTTGCCATTGATTGTAAATAATCTCCATTTTCATTGAAGTAATGGTGAAGTGTGTCGTTTCTTGCAATATGCATGGTTTCTTGTTGAATCTTCAATTCTAGATGGTAGATGATTAGATCGAATGAAGGAAATTGTTGAATGCCCCTGTGTGGAATCCGTCTAATCCAAACCACTAGCCTCTTGCTGATGGTAAGTGCACCTTGCGTCGTCAACTGGAATAAAATGAGCTTAACCTTAAGTCGTTACATGTCTATTGTTTCATGCATTATCTTGAATGGTGATCAGTGTCTGATGGTGTACGATTTGAACATATTGGAAGCACCCCTCAGAAGATCGCATTGAGTTGGTGTCGAATTGATCAAGCCTGATGGTGAGACCCAGCCCAGTAGGACTCCACCTAGTCATTCATCCATCTTCTCACATTCTAGGTAGTAGAGTAGACTTCCTGAACATTGCATCTTTTGCCATTTGTTTGTCTTCTAGTTAGTAAATAGGACTCGTGATTCCAGCAAATCAAACGTTCAGTCAGTGAACCACGGGGACGCGTCCCCCCCATTTTTGGGCGCGTCCCCCCGTCAGAGACGTCTCGGGGACGCGGGGACGGGGACGCGACGTCCCCCGCCGTCCCGCCACCGCCACCCAAACTCCGCCGGGACGGGGAGACGTCCCCGACGCGGAGACGTCTGGGCGTCTCCTGGGGGACGTCTGGGCGTCTCCGTGGGAGACGCCTGGGCGTCCCCCCGTCCCTCGAGAGACGCCCAGACGTCTCTCGAGGGACGGGGGGACGCCCAGGCGTCTCCCGCGTTCGCACGGGATAAAAAGCGCAGTTTTCATTTTTTTTTTAAATTTTTATGACATGTGCTTTTGGGGGGGGGTTAAGGGGTAACCCTAATTGGACGTGGGCCCCACCCCACCCCCCAAAACAACACAAAAACATGTTTAGTTTGGATTTCACTCTCATTATGCAAAACTGATTTTTTTTCCAGCAGCTTGAAGAGGAGGAACAGCTTGAAGAAGATTGATTGAAGAGGTGAGAAAAGTGACTACAAGTGTGATAGGAGCTAGAAGAAGCAAGAAGAAGAGGAAGAAGAAGATTCTTCTACATTTTGGAGAGATTTTTCAAGCACAAGGTAGGGTTTTTCAACTTCTTCTTGTTTTTTTTTTGTTTTACTTTCTGATTTTCATTGTTCTATGTCATTTTTGGTTTTTTTAATTTTTTTTCCCTATTCATCTTAAGACTCAAAATGAGGTTTGATGTTGAATCTTGAGGGCAAAATGATTCATCATTTTGCCCTCAAGATTCAACATCAAATCTCATTTTGAGATGAATAGGAAAAAAAATTTAAAAATTTAAAAATATATTGTTAAACAAGGCTGATTTTATTTTTATTTTTATTTTTATTTTGTGAAATGCAGTGTCAATTTGAAAATTTCACAATGAGCTCCCAAGGCACGAGTCAAGATAACATGGAAATCCATTCTCATAGTGAGAATGATTCAGAATATGAACCTGAAAATGAGGGGGGTGACCATGGGGCTGATCCTGGAGCCCAATCTAGTTCTATGGCAAGTGCAGCAGCTAGTACAGGTTGCCCTTCAGAGTTGTTGGCACCATATGCTAGGGGTCATTTTGATCCTAAGTCTCCTCTAAAACAGTTTGCTTCACAAATATCAGTACAAGGCACTGCATCACATTCAAGTGGGGGAACAAGGAAGTGGAAGTGCAATATTTGTGACAGAGAATGGTTCGGTAGCATTAGCAGGGTGAATGCACACTTTCTATTTTGGAGAGGAAAAGGCGTGAAACATTGTAAGTTTTTGGAGGAACCCAAAAATATACAGTACAGAATTGAGTTTAACAGGCTTTGGGGGGTTCCAGATGACACAAATATTTCAATGCCTACTACTTTGTCTGCTAGGGCATCACTTCACGACAGCCGGAATGTGCCAGTGCCACATACTTATCATGCTTCGCAGGCGGGAGGAATGATGTTTGGATCTCCATCTACTTCCACTTCTACTGTTGCCAGGACTGGGAAACGTAAGTTGCATACACCACAGAGCAACCCCATTGCTGATATGTTTAATGTGCAGCTGAGAGATGAGATAGATGAATCCATTGGCAATTTCTTCTTTGCCAATGGCATTCCATTTCATGTTTCACGGTCTACTTATTATAGGAAGATGATAGATATGGTGGCCAAGGGAGGACCATCTTATGTGCCACCAGGGGAGACGAAAATGAGGACCTCGATCTTGGATAAAAGCTATTCCAAGATCAATATTTTGATGGAGAAGATGAAGGCATGTTGGGTGGCATTGGGGTGCAGCATAGTTATGGATGGGTGGACGAACATTAGCCATCGTCCACTCATCAACATCATGGTCACATGTGCAGAGGGCCCATACTTCCTTAGAGCAGTTGATTGTACAGGGCATCGTAAAGATGCTGATTTCCAGTTTCAGGTCCTCAGGGAGGCTATTGAGGAGGTTGGGCCACAAAATGTGGTCCAAATAGTGACAGATGCAGCATATGTGTGTAGAGCAGCAGGGAGACTCGTTGAGGCAGCCTATAGACACATTTGGTGGACCCCATGTTGTGTGCATGCCATGAACAATGCACTCAAGGACATGGGGAAGATTGACTGGATTAGAGGAGTGGTCACCGATGCGAGAGATGTGCAGATGTTTATCTGCAACCACCACATTTCACATGCACTATTCAGGACCTTCGCGAAGAAGGAGTTCTTGAAACCAGTTGAGACTAGATATGCATCCTATTTCATTCTCTTGGAGAGAATGATTGAGTTGCAAGAGGCATTGCAACTCATGGTTATGACTAATGAGTGGAATAGGTGGGCTGAGGCCAAGACAGAGCAAGGGAGAAGGGTGAAGGAGATAGTGAAGAGTGATGTGTTTTGGACTGATACGAAATACATTGTCTCCATCATTTCTCCAGTATTCCAGGTGATCAGATATGGGGATGGGGATGCACCTAACCTTGGAGAGGTGTATGAGTGCATTGACTCTATGCTTGGCCAGATGAGGGCTGCTGTGCGAGTGAAGGACCCCTCTCTAGCATTCTACAATGAGCAAATCCGGCCTATCATTCAGAGTAGATGGGACAAGTTGAACACTCCTTTGCATATGGCTGCCTTTGCCTTGAATCCTAAGTGGTACAAGGCTAGACCGGGTAGAACGACACCGATTGAGGATGATGAGGTGAAGGCAGGTTTCTTTAGGTGCATAGAGAAGATGTTTGATTCCAGAGATGCCGGTACAATACGCACTGAGTGGGGAAGATTTGCCACTCTTAGAGGTTATTCAGATGCAGCAAAGATGGATATAGACATTATGGCACAGGAGGACCCACTTTTGTGGTGGAAATGTCATGGCCCGAAATCTTTGACCACCACTCTAGCCATCCGTCTGCTATCCCAGGTTTCCAGTTCTTCAGCTGTTGAGAGGAACTGGTCTACATATAGCTTCATCCACTCTCTTAAGAGGAACAGACTTACCTCTAAGAGAGCAGAGAAGCTTGTGGCTGTACATAGTGCTTTGCGTCTCATTGACCGCAAGACACTTATGTACAAGGAGAGTCCAGCGGCACGATGGGATGTAGAGCCAGAGGAGCCTTCACAGATTGATGAGGATGATCCTACCACTTCAGATGCAGGGCTAGTTGGTGTGAGCTTGAGGGACCTTGATCCTCAGGAGTCCAGCAGTTCCAGTGAGGAGGAGTTTGCAGATGATTAGAGGCCTCCATTAGCTACAGTTTGAGTTTTCACTTTTCAGTTTTGTCATTTTGTATTTGACTCGTCTCTTTTGTAATGCTATTGCTACACGTATTTGTATTTGGCTACTCATTGTAATGATGAATCATGTAATCATCTTTATTATTATAGACTTTGCAATGGCATCAGATATTCATATTTTTCGTTTTCCTTTTTCGATATTCATATGATAGAAATGAGAAATCTCCAATTTGACAATTTCATTTGTCAAATTTTATTTACTTTTAGTTTTAGCAATTAGCAATTAGTTACGTATCACTAATCTAAGTAATCTTGGTATTTCCTATAGTTTCATTTGAAATCTAATTCTTATACTGTTATACTGTTATACATCTTTTCAAAACTAGTTTTTCAAGTACTATATGCATATATATGAGCACCACCACCCCGCCACCCCCCCGCCGCCGTCCCCCCGCCGTCCCCAAATTTAGGCCCTTGGTCCCCCCGTCCCCGAGACGCGTCCCCCTCGTCCCCCCGTCCCCCCGTCCCGGACGCCCGTGGAACACTGCGTTCAGTCATCAAGTGTAAGTCCCCTTGTGATTCCAGCAAAATCACATCATACCACAAAGAGCTTATCCACGAGTAGAGAACCTACATACAAGAACCTTGGAGTTGCCTCGACTGATCCTTCGGCAAGATCTTCAGCAGTCGAGAAACTTTGCTCAAGAGAGGATAAGGTACCTTTAGGTATTTTATTCTATGTTTGGCTATGTACAAAATACACGTCAACACCAAGCAAAAGACTTCACATGATCTGTAGGTCTTTTCGCCATGTGAGCGTAAAAGGCAGATTCTTTCTACTCTAAGTGCTCTGCGACATTGGCCTTGGTTGAGACCCTCCCTGCTTCCGTTGTTCAGAAGCCAAACGATTTCAACAATCCTTTATCAAGTGACCATACTTGTGGCAATAGTTACACTGAACTTTCTTCTTCTTCGAGCTATCCTGAGATTGACTGGGGCCTTTTGGCTGAGAGGACTGAGATTTGTCTTTATCCTTATGAAAAGATTTGACTGTGAAGACTTGTTCTGTGGGGGACAAAGTGGCATTGCTACCAAACTATTGTTTCCAACAATCCTACTATAGAAGTTTGGTGCACAACTTTGGAAACTTCAAGTCAACATTAGTTAAAGTAATGTTGAGCATTTCTATAAAGTGCTCATAGGATTTAGTTACACTTTTCAGGGTGATGACTACCATATACTCTTCCTCCATTTTCTAACCAATTGCTTCCAGATGATCTCGAATGTCCTTAATCTTCATCGGATGCTTCTGTAAGGACATATGCTCATCCATCATGATAGAAAATTAAGGACATGAAATTGAAGAACCAACTATTTTAGTGGAGCCAAAAATCCCCACGTGAGCATGCATATAAGGCACCACTCCTATAAGAATCGATTCAAGAGAAAAACACTACAAATCATTGCTTCTAAACCAACACAAATTGCTCCCTTTGAAGGAAAAACATGGTCGGGTTTTGCAGATTCGATAACAAGTAAAGGGCACAAGAACTTGGAACAAAAGAGATGCAATCGGGTTTTAAAGACCCTCTTCCAAGTTTTATTTAAAACTCACTTTTCCTCCATCCTTGCAAAATCTAGTTTTGAAGAAGCAATAACACATAAAACTCAAAAAGAACTTAAAACATTTGAAATCAGGTTTTAGAATCCCTAATACAAGTTCACAATAAAGAAAGTAGGAACTTTTTCAAGAACTTACAAGTTTTTGTTAACTTGTATTTTTAAATTTACTTGTAATTTGACCAAAAAGTTCCTACAAAACAGCTTAAAAGACCAAAAGGGAAATGGAAAAGAAAAAGCAAGTTACAAGTTACACATTTTTAATAAACTTTCACTTGTAATTGCTTTAATAAAACCCCTAAAACTTAAAAACATAAAGGATCTCTTAATTTGCAAAAGAATGAAAATTTCACACTCGCGGTCTAGAGGAAAAAAACCTGATTTTGAAGAAAAGACCAAGCAAACGAACTCAGAACATGATGAAATTTGAAACGTGGATCAAGGATGAACCAAAGATTAGTCCAGTTCAGAAAGGAGCAAAATTTTTGCCTCGAATAGTGTGCCTTAGAGATAGAATCTCCAACTTGCAATTACTACTCTGAAGCCCAAAATTGCACATAAAGCTAGGAAAATGAAGGCCAAAACTCACCAAAACTTTCACAGAGATGGAAGATAAGGTCGTGATTGATTTGACTAACAAATATGAGTTTTGCACCTTGTAAAACGCGCCTTAGAGACAAATAGGACACATTTTAAGCTAGAATTTATAGGGGTTGTCACAACAAGAAGAATTGTGGGTAAGAAAATAAAAATTTTGTCATGCAGGTTCCGTCACGAAATTGCAAACTGCAAGATCCGATATTCAGAAATCGTGCGAAAAAACACAGGCCCGATGTGGAATAAACACAAGAGATCGCTGAAAATCACAAGCAAAAACTGCGACAAAATCCGCAAGAAAAAAAAAGGCCGTCGTAGAAGAAAAAATCTGCAGAAACCCGACGAAATCTGACACAAGAGAGTCACACATACAGTAGAGACAATCCCATTGCAGCCAGAAGAAATTATGGGTCTTACAAGGTCATGCAAGTCACTAAAAAAGAAGAGACCATGAGAGGAAACAAAGCAACACAAATAGACCCTCGCAAAAGGTAGAAAACAAACGAGAACGCATGAGAACCTACGTCACAGACCCGCTACACAGACCCACGGGAGAAAAAAAAATTAACTAGAAAAATCGTTTTTCAAAACACTTTAAAAATTTCTTTCGACATCTTAGAAAAACAAATTTGTGTTTTCCCGCTCTGCTGCCATGTTACGGAATGCAATGATTTTATTAAAAGAATAGAAGTGTACATATAGCATTCACATAGACCATGTTTCTATTAAGAAACAATCGTAAACTGAAGAAATTAGAAACTATCTAATATGTACAATATGTTACATCATCGACCATTAACTAATTAATTATAAAGATATTATTCTAATAAGAACTTGATATGCTATCTAGGCCTACTTTGTCAAAAATGAAAAGAATTCATCCATGGGTACAAAAATGCAATTGGAACCTGAAACTCATATGGCATATAAGAAGAAATGTGCATAGGATGTTGATTTTTGAGGAGTATATCAACAATTGCAAGGTTCAAAGAAGCACATGTCAGAAGGAACATCTACACAGTACCTCAAAGAAAGCCTTCTATATAAATTGGACAACTTGTGTATACCGTGAAAAGCAAACGAAAAACACTAAGAGGGGGGGTGAATCAATGTTTTAACACAATTAACAACTTGAAACAAAGATTAAAGGCTGGTAACAAGAAAGACAGAGACAAAGATTTTTATCTTGTGGAAAACCCTTTCGAGTAAAAAACCACGACACATTTAAACTCCGTTAAAATTAAGCGGGCACCAACACTAATTTACAAGAAGAGCACCAACTCAAGGTTTATGAGGCTCCAACCTCAAACTGAAAAAACTAACACACTGAGAATAAATTTCAAATTTTATGAGAGACACAAATGAGAGCTCACTGTTTTATGCAGCGGTGCATAAAACTCTTACTATACATAACACAGCAACATATTCTCCTTTACATAAAAATAATCATTGAGGTATCTGAGACTGCACAAAAACCTTCAGATTGTTCTAATATTCAGTAATACAGCTGTTTCTTAGTTTGAAGATATTTTCTTCTCAAAATCAGACAGCTCTAGTGCATCGAAAGTATCAAATCTGTAGACTTGAGTGAGCACACAAATATAAATGTTTTAATAGCCAGCTTCAAGTCAATGACTTCTGAAAATTTTCAGATCAAAAGATATCCTGAGACCAAGCTCTGTAAAATCACAGAAAATGAATGCCCTGAATTTCTGAATCTTCAAATGATAATCTGCACTCAGCAAACTAACCTCGACCAGCACACATTCTATTTTAGCATGGCTACAAGTAACCACACGATTCTACTCAGCAACTCAATATTATGCCATCAGATTATAGTGTCAAAAACAAAGGATATTTCCTTAACCAGTAAGCTACATGTTTAAGCTGAAACTTCACAACTAATTTTTAATAATCCATGATCAGAACATATCATAAAAGTAAAACATTCTCCTTCAGTTCTTCAAAAACCACACAACACAACACAATCAAACAAGACCCCTTTACACCAAAAAGTTCTCAACCTTAAAAAAAAACTTTCTCAACATTTATCCTCTAAATATGTTTTCTCCAATGATATCAACATGTAATCTAGCACACAGATTTTAAAACATTATTTTTTTTTAAACCGAGACAAAAGGCACAAATAATATCTCATGCAAACCTGCCATATAAGAGTGAAACCACCATGTCATAAATAAAGGCTTATGAGCCCGTAACACCTGTTACACACACAAAACATCTCTTTCTCAAAAAATCAAAGAAAGAATAAACCTGCAAACTAAACCCGCAGACTAATCTGAAAATAACAGAGGCATAGAGGCGTTTTTACTGAAATTGCAGAGAATATTGTTACTGTCGTCAGAGACAGCAATCATGTGTAACTGTTCTGAGAACACTGCCCTCAAACCAAACTCTGAACTCGCACAGTTATACCTGACGTTGCAGAAAATAGACAGAGAGAAGAACACTGCCGCTTGTGTAACTGTTCTGAACAATGCCACCTGTGGTCAAACTAACTGAAGAAACAACCTCAGAGAAAAGAACAATGTGTAAGCATCACACAGTCAAACTAGCTACAACAAGACTTAGCGATATACCTATTGTCCTCATTTTTGTTTTCAAAAATATGGACTATTACATAGAAATTTTTGTCAAAAAATGAAAATTTTACTCTAAGGCACACTTCCTGATGAAGAATTTTGCTTCACCCTTGGACTAGCTTAATCCTCAGTCCATCCTCAAACCACGTTTCAAATTTCATCGCATTTTGGGTTCGTTTGCTATGTTTTTCCTTCAATTTTGAGTTTTTTCTCCCTGACTACAGGTGGGAAATTTTCCTTAAGTTGCAAGTTTTATGTTTTCCTTTGTTTTAGTGTTTGTAGGGAAATTTTAAGTTAATTACAAGTGCACTGTATGAAAAATAGAACTTGTAACTTACTTTTTATTTCCCCCTTGTTGCTTTTTGGTTTTTTAAGTCATTGTAAGAACTTTTTAGACATATTACAAGTGAACTTTAAAAGTTTAAATAAACTTGTAATATATTTAAAAAGTTCCACTTAAGTGATTTTAAGTTATGGTAGGGGTTTTTCTCCTTCATTACAAGTATTATAAAATCACTTTAAGTTGTAATAGGGATTTTATTTCCCTATTACAAGTTTTATTTTTAAGTTATTTTTGTGACTTGTAAAAGAAATTTTATTTTCCCTTTACTAGTCTTTTGTTGAGTTGTTAAACACTTGTAAAGAGAGTTTTATTTCCCTTTTACATACATTTTAAACTTGCTGTACCCAATTTTGCCTTATGCATGAAAAAGCGAACATTTTTAACTTGCAAATAGGTGAAAGAAACCCGATTTCTTTTGTTCTATGCATTTTAAACTTGTCATTCCTCCTCAAGAACCCGACCAGCAATATTGGAGG